>NW_028141159.1:25614936-25804080 GCF_030444845.1 Prenolepis imparis
ATGCCTATCGATCTATCGTCCTATATAGAAATACAAACATTTTTTTAAGGATGTGGATCAATTTTAACATCTAATGCGATTTTATAGTGTCCAACCATGCTAAAAAATAATTTTAAATCAATCCCATCTCGCTTAATTAATATTCAACCTTAATTTTTTGGTTACTTATGATAATTGATTTGGATTCAATCTAATCAATTTAACTTTATCTCTGAACTTGTTTGAGTGCATGTTCATCAAAAATTTAACTTCAGCTTGATTATTTCGTTATCCAATTTATATGATAGGCATATCGATCCATCTCGTCGTATATGAAAATAAAAACATTTCTTTTTGACGATGGATCAATCTTAACACCTAATGCGATTTGATATTATTTAACCGTGCCTAAAAATAATTTTAAATCAATCCCATCTCGCTTAATTAATATTCACCCTTAATTAACTGAAAATTATAATAATTGCTCTAAGTAAGATAAATCTGATATAACTTGTATAACGAAATAATCAAAATGGAGTTAAAAATTTTTGTAAAAATGCACTCAAAGCTTCACATAGATGAAATTAAATTGATCAGATTCATCCCAAGTCAATTATCATAATTAAGCAGCTAATCAAGAGTGAATATTAGTTAAGCGAAATGGGTTTCTTTTTAATTATTTTTGGGCATGGTTGAATACTAACAAATCGCATTAAGTGTTAAAATTGATCCATCGTCAAAAGAAATGTTTTTATTTCTACATAGGACGATAGATCGATAGGTGTATCATACAATAATACTTCAATAACGAAATAATCAACCCGGAGTTGAATTTTTCATAAGAATGCACTCAACATGCACTCAAACACAAAAATTAGGTGAAATTGATCAGATCTATCCTAAATTAATTATCAAAATTTATAAGATAATTAAGGGTGAATATTTATCTAAAAGCCAAAAATTTCTATTTAAATTTTATGATATATCTACCGATTTATTGATTTATATAGAAATGAAAATATTTTCTTTGACGATTGATTAATTCTAATACCTAATGCGATTTGATAGTATCCAACAATGCCTAAAAATAATTTTAAATGAATCCCATCTCGGTTAAATAATATCTATATCATATAATTTTAATAAAGAAATTTCTCGCTTAATTAATATTGAACCATAATTAGCTGATTAATTATGATGATTTTTTGGGGATAAATCTGATCAATTTAATTTTATCTTTGTGCATGTTGAGTGCGTTTTTATCAAAAATTTAACTCCGACTTGATTATTTCATTTATATTTATTCAATTTATATGATAGGCATATCGATCTATCGTCGTATGTGAAAATCAAAACATTTCTGCAAGAAAATTTTTGCAAGAGTTCATAGAGTTGAGAATCCATAGAGATGTGATAGCTTCGAGCAGTAAGAAGCGGTGACTCTGACGAGGCGGGACCAGAAATGACCCATCCAAATGAAGTTAATTGCGCAATGGGAGCGTCAAGTGATCCTTTTCTTAATCCTTCTTTAATGATTTGAGGATAAAAATCTGCACCGATGAGCAGGTCGATAGAGCCTGTAGAACTAAATTGCGGATCAGCTAAGGATAGTCCTTCAAGATGAGACCATGGCTTTTTGATGATGTGAGCTGAAGGGATCATGGTGGTTATTTTTTTAAGAATGTGAGCTGAAATTCGAAATTCCTCTGAATTATCGTACAATGATGTAATTTTGAATGAAGATTTTCCACGTGTCTTGTTGGTAGAACTGTTTCCAACTCCAACTAACGGAATAGAGGTTTGTGAACGAGGAAGTCTTAAAGTTTGAACAGCTCTTTCAGATATCAGCGTTACTTCCGAGCCTTGATCGAGAAGTGCTCGAATCTTCATGACTCGTCCATTTTCATTTACAAGTAATACTTGTGCGGTAGCCAATAAAATACAAGGGGTAGCAGTTTGACTTGGACGAACAGAGGAGTGAAGTACTTGTGTTGGATTTGGTTTACTTGAAGTATCCTTGGAGATATTTCGATTAGCTCGCTCAGAAGAATTCTCTCCATTGGATGAATTTTTTCGGTGAAGAGTTGTATGGTGTTTTTTACCGCACTTTGTACATCGTCTGGTAGACCGACATTCGGAAACACGATGTTTTCCGAAACAATTGTAGCATAAACCATGCTTAGTGATTGAAGAGTGACGTTGCTGGGTGGTCTGCGAGTTGTATTGGGAACATCCAGTTAAAAAATGTTTAGCTGAGCAGAGAACGCACGTAGGAACAAAATTATTTGTATTATTTCTTTTTTGAGCTTGATGATGAGACTTTATTGTGTGTGGTATCTTCTTCTTAACTGAAAGATTTTGAGACTTCTCATATGCTTGGAGTGAGAGAAGACGAGTTACTAAAAATTCACAAAACTGTTTCCAAGTAGGAGGTTCCTTTGATGATCCAAGATGCTGTTCCCATACTTTAACAGACTCTGAGTCTAGCTTTTGAACTGCTAGGAAAACTAGAAAATCATCCCATTTATCGACTGGTCTCTGTAATGTTTCCAATGTGCGATATATCTGCATCATATTTGTATAGAGATATTCTAAGTCGCTTGCTGATTCTCTCGTTATCTTCTTCACAGATAGTAAAGATTGAATAGCAGAATTTATCAGTAATCGTTTGTTTTCATAGAATGAGACAAGATCAATCCATGCCTTCTCAAAGTTATCCGCAGTCAAGGCAGTATTCTTAAGAAGATGAGCTGCAGTACCTGTTAAACTGGCTTTCAAATATTGCAGTTTCTCAACTGGGCTTAGCATTGCATTTCCAATAATTATGGAAGAAAATAGATCCTTGAATGACATCCATTCCGATGAAGTTCCATTGAATTTTGGTAAATCAATCCGAGGCAGTCTTGTATGATGAGACACAGTTATTTGATTGGACGCAGGTTGAGAGAGAGATTGAGTAGATGAAGTTCTCTGAATGGTGAGCTCCTCAGAATCAATATGAGCATTCATCTTGTCGATCGAGTTTAAATACTGTAGATAAGTTCGAGAGTGAACATTATCAATGAAATAGGAATGTGCGTGTATTACATCCTTTTCCTCTGTAGTAAGATGACCAATCGCTATTCCAATAGCGTCATGAATAATAGAGAACTTCTCCCAATTTTCCTTCAAAGCTGTGATACGAGAATTGACCAGTCGTACAGTAATATTAGCAGGAGATATTTGATTAAAATCTTCAAATGATTGAAAGATGAGAGTACTTAATGAGAGCTGTTGCTCAATGCGATTCTCAATGTGTAAAAGTCTCATTGTGAAGATATTCAGAAATTTAAAAAATTAGAATATGTGATCTTTATCTGAACTTGCGCTTCCTGTATTATAATCCTTGAAAAAATACATGTATATATCTCCCTCCATTTTATTTTATTATATTTATCTCTATTTATCCGGCTCGAAGGACCAAAAATGTATCGAAGGGTTGAATATAAGCATTTAATAGGACTGTATTTGATTGACAAATATAATTTGAAATTATAATATAATCATAAAGTTTGACGAAATGAAATATACATATAAATGTATTTACAACAAGTTTTCAACATATATAATTCATAAAATGAAATATTAAATAGAGATATCTACATGCACAATAGATCTATACATCAGCGCACAATTCAGAATCACAAACAATAGCATATGGTTTCACATTATATAAAAACATATTATAATATGGCACACATCCTTTTTAAACAAAATAGATAAACTCAAGTGTGAATTAAACAATCCAATTATAAATTAGAGAAACTAAACGCAAATTAAATCATATAATTATACAATAAATAACTTAAAGCGCGAATACAATTTATTCTTGAAAATGCACTTTCAGTATTTTGAGAGGGCTTAATGTACCTTTTAAATAAGTGATAAATCGATCATAAAAACATAACATACGTAAAGTGACGCTGACTATTTGAAATACTTTAAGTGAATGTGTGACCATTAAACATAATAAACATAAAATATACAATATACAATTAATAACCAAACAAAAAAGAACATTCAAACTTGAATATATGTTACAATAATGAAATGTAGCGCAACCAATAATCAAATGATAAAGGAATCTATTAAGATGAAGAACAATTAAAATAAATAAATGAATTATCAAAGTCAAGTAAATTTACATATGAAAATAAGGAACAATCTCGTCCCATTAAATAATAAAGAAACTGAAAATATTGAATGCGGAGCTCTTGAACAAAGAATATTTAGATTACGCTCCATTAACTAATAAAGAAACTGAAAGTATTCAATGAAGAGCTCTTGAACAAAGAATATTTAGTTTAGAATTTAAATTATGGGTTGCGAAGCTACAATTAATCATTTCTGAGGTGAAAATAATAAGTGCGGAGACATAAAATAATTAAATATTAAAATAAATAATAAGTACTCGTGATTTTGAATCACGGAACACCGAGAGTTACCTGGAATTAACAGTATTTCGAAATTTGACTAATTCAAGCCTGTATTATTAAGATGTAATACTCGCACAATGATTCCTTGTTTGATGGATCATCCAATATGATTGTCGCATTGGCATGGTTTTGAACATCTGTCCTGGGAATGATGCAGCAATTACATCCTTGAGAATGGTAAACCACCTTGTACAATGAAGAGCTCTGAGAACGGCACAAGCTTCCTTTGTATTGGAGGGCCCTGAGAACGGCACAAGACCGCCTTTGTATGGGAGGGCCCTGAGATCGGTACAAGACCGCCTTTGTATAGAAGGGCCCTGAGAACGGCACAAGACCGCCTTGATTTGGGAGGGCCCTGAGCACGGCACAAGCCGCCTTGGTTTGGGGGGACCCTGAGAACGGCACAAGACCGCCTTGGTTAGGGAGGGTCCCGAGAACGGCACTAGACCGCCTTGGTACTTGAGGGCCCTGAGCACGGCACAAGCCGCCTTGGTTTGGGAGGGCCCTGAGCACGGCACAAGCCGCCTTGGTTTGGGGGGACCCTGAGAACGGTACAAGACCGCCTTGGTTAGGGAGGGTCCCGAGAACGGCACGAGACCGCCTTTGTAATCTGTTGCAACAGAACAAACGTTTTGATAACGGGATAAAACCGTGTTATATATGGAACAAATGAAAAACGTATTGAGAACGGTCAACGACCGCCTTTGTAGAATTCTACCTTTTTTATTTGTTGATGTTCGAACACCACGAATATAACCTGAGCTCTCTCTCTCTCTCTCTCTCTCTCTCTCTGGTCCTTTCAATGGAAGAGGTCGTTGGATTTTCTAGGAATGGAATATTCCTTTAGAATAGCGTCCGGATCGAAGGACTCGACAAGAAGAAGAGACTTGAAGAAGTGCCGATCGCCAAACACACCATGACGACGACAGACGAACGACGGACTTTCGCGCCTCTACTGTTTCGTGTTTGGTAGGGGAATCCTCGCTTTCCCTAGTGACCGATGCCACGCGCATGACTCGCTGCCCTGGTATTACGCGCGAGTTTTGAATCCTTGACTCTTGAACAACATGCACAAAAATGAGATAAAATTGATCAGATTCATCCCAAATTAATTATCATAATTTATAAAATAATTAAGAGTGAATATTTATTTAGAGCAAAATTTCTCTATTTAAATTTTATAATATACCTATCGATCTATCGATTTATATAGAAATAAAAATATGTTTTTACGATTGATTAATTTTAATTCCTAATGCGATTTGACATGACCCAACCACGCCTAAAAATAATTTTAAATCAATCCCATCCCGCTTAATTAATATTCTCACTTAATTAGTTAATTAAGTATGATAATTGATTTCATCTTTGGACATATCTGAGTACATCTACATCAAAAATTTAACTCCAGCAGGATTATTTCGTTATTCAAGTTATATCATATTCATTCTAAAACAATTATCATTATTTTCAGCTAATTAAGGGTGAATATTAATTAAACAAGATGGGATTAATTTTAAATTATTTTGAGGCATGGTTGAATACCATCAAATTTTTTACTTATGATATATACTTTGCTTTATTAATCTCTCCTTCTTTTTTTCCCTTTTTTTCCCTTCTTTTTCTTCTTCTTTTTCTCATTTCCTCTTTCTCTCTCTTTTTCGTCTTATCTATGAACAGCATGTGTAAAAATTTTTATTTCCAACCAGCAGATTTCGAGAGCTCATACATATTCCCATTGATTACCTAAAGAGATGAATATTTTCTTTTTACGCACTTACTATATTAAACATGCAATACATAAACGACATATGGACACATTAATAGTATATTAATATATTACACGCACTATAAAATACTTTATTTTTTCGTCATTGCTTCCTATTTTTAAATTTGCTTTCTTTTATAAATTCTTTTCCACTAATCTTGCGCGACACAATACAAGCTCTCGTACTACACGAGCTGACATACTGATACCCCGCGACATTTAAAAATATATTAATATTCGCCGAACATCGCATAGATGTTTCACAAAATAATCATTCGCGATAACGAGATACTAACACCGCGATCTCACGCAATATCTTCTACCGCAACATTTAACCTTTATCACTGTTAAACTGACACGATACGAACTGTCAGTCACCATAACCGCGATCCGGGATCTCGATCGCCTCGAATCGACCGCCAATCACGTACGCGGAAAAGCGGCAACAATACGTGCGATATATATCGACTCCAAACAAGCACTTCACGGTACAAATGACTTTTTTTATAATAGATTCACAAAAAATAATTAATAATACTATGAAACTTGATACATTATTTTATAAGAAATAGAAATGAAACAAATTTATAAACAAAAACAAGTAAATTAATAATTTGAACTACAAATATAACACATTTACTTAACATTTTAAACAATTTCAGTTAAAATCAGATCGCAGCAACATAAAAATCAATAATCCTATAAAAACCTGCAATATCTTAACATCATTCTTTTGAAAAACATACTTAAGTATTGTCTCTAACTAACAAATATTAAGCCCGTTACGAAGACCACAAAATCATTGTAAGCTGAGAACAAGGAGAATAAAAATAATAATAATAATTATGTGCGTGCATGTAAAAGTAGAATTATAACGAATGTATCCTGCAATTCAAGATGCTTTAATTTTAAACATTTTGTTTTTGTTTTGTTGCTGGAAATTTTTCAATATTATAGGGACTTATTTTCCTAAAAGTTTGTATACTTAGTAGTTTCTTAGAATCATATGAAATGCTAAAAAATGGTTCAGTAAGTAAAATTCGTTTAACATTTATGTATGGAACATCATTACTATCCAAAATTATTTCTAAAATAAAACCTAAAGAATTATCGTTTAACAGTTCTTTTTTTTGTAAAAATTGTAAAACAATTGAATTCTAAATGAGATATATCATTACTGTCTTGAACTGTTTTTTTAAAATATATAATAGCATATGTAACTTTAAATAACATTTTTGGCTGGAAGTCGGTTTAATTCGAAAATTCGGTTAGAATATTCCTCTAATGGTTTGCCACCATTTTTTATTTGCTTATTAGTTTTTTGCATGTTTAATTTTTAAATTTAAAACAACTAAAAGCAATTAAACACCCAAGAGTTTTAACGTCATTTGCAAAATGTTCTAAATTATGAACATTATGTGAAAGATAATCGAGTCCAAAAGCATTTTTATATTGTGAAATAAACCAGATTATCAAAGAATGTGAACGAAATCGTTAAGAACTAACCATCGTTCTGGATCTGCGAATATACGAATAGCTATACTTAATAAAAAATGTTTATAATAATCTTGAGACAAAAATGACTTTAAGAAAACTAAATCTAAATAAAGCCAAAAAAAGGCTTCCGTAGCTTTCCAACTTTCAACATATAATAAACTTCTAGGCATTTTTTCGTAAATTCTTTAATTACAAATTTTCTTATATCAAATAGGTGTTTGCCAATGGAATCAATTGCAGTATTAGATAAACTTATATCTTTCCTACCCCTAACATAAAATTGGAATAAACGTCTCGAACCTAAACAAACAAAGTGCATGTATAGTCGAGAAGAATTTGTGAAATCATATCTATAGAAAAATTTTCTAGAATTAAATCACCTATATGATGCTTCTTTTGACTGCAAGTACGAAATGATTCGCTCGTTCTTAATGTAGAATTAATTTCCGGAAACACAACTCGATTACATACAAAATCATCTTCTTGTGAGCATTTCGAACATGAAAAATAACCCGTGTGACTTTTCGTACAAGTATAATTAATGATTTTGCAGGAACATCGCGTAATATTACATTTAATAAGACTTTACAATGGAAATTTTCATTATCCGGTAATATATACCTTCTCGAAAAACAATTTGTGCTTCAAAAACAAAAGGATGAAGAAAATCATTCACATTATTCGGTTTTGACATTCTGTGAAACATACAAACTGCAAAAGGCTCGGTATAAAGATCGTTAATTTTAATTGATGCAAGAATAGGCCAAAATTGGCTATCTGAGCTTTTATTCAATGGTAAACACAATCGATATTTATATTTATTTTTACTTTATAAGGAATTGTTCTACAATATTTTGATATAGAGCGTTTTATTCTCGAAGCCAAAATGAATGTACATATCTCCTATCACTAAGAGAAAATATATTTTGAAAATATTACGTAGTATTTTTATTAAAGTTCTACACGTTTTAAGTAAATCATCATGGTTATGTTTTCACAGAATTAAAAGAAGTTTATTTACAGTACTTTGAGAAATACAACATTCTGAAATTAAGATTTGCAAATCTTCTAGTAAACTAAAATTTTGTTTATCTTGTACTGACAATGAGATTTTATTATTAAAATTTATTGATTCGATTTGATTTCGAGAAAAATCAGATAATGAAGAATTATCTTGATTTGATGAAATTGGGATGTCGAAACTGTTAAATGTTGAAAAATTATCCATTGATAGAATTGGGATTATTGGATGAATCGAAAGTGCGCTATAACTGAGAAGTATATTAGAATTCGTTTAATTTGACAATGCTGTAACCTCTGAATTAGAGTCATTACAGATCATATCTACATTACAATTAGTTTTAAACTGTATTTTGAAAACATTTGATGTAGTTGCAGCTTATCTAATTGAGAAATATAAAATGAAATTAATCGGTTTTTACGCCTTTTTAATAAATGATGGTATGTTTTCGGGATGTTGATAACTGAATATTAATTATTAAAATTAGAACAAATTTCAAAAAATAAATTTTAATAGCTAGTAAGATGAAAATTATCAAAGTATTAGTATTTAAAAAGTAAAAACTTTAGAAAGTAAGAACTAATACAAGAATATATATAAACTGACAAATATATAAACAAAATATGAGGATGTTTTGAGAAAAATGCCTGATAAATTAAATATCTTTTAATATTAACTATAGAATGAGAATTAAAATCATATTCAAATAAGGAATTAAATAAAACAAGTAATAATTTTATCTTATAAGTAACCAATTAATTTTTTAAACAAAAATGTGAACAGATAACTGTGCAATAAGTGTATCAACAATTCAATGAAATAAAATATAAATGTATATACAAATTAACTTAAAGTAAGCAATTTTAAACAGTTAGTACATTTGACGATGAGAGTTACTATAACATTATAAATACAAAACCAAATAAAAATGTTCAAATACTAAATGCTTTGATAAAACTTTATAAATGATGAATAAAAAATATTATTTGTACTGATTGAATCTAATAATAATAATATAATTAAAAAAGTATACACACAAATATTGATAGTTAGTAATTAAAAAAAAATAATATATGCAAATTAAATAATTTGAAATAAATAAGTGAACTGACAGTGTAGTGCAGAATATTATTAATTAGATGCAACAAATAAAAATAAATTAATATATATTAGCAAATGCAAATAAACTGGCAATGTGTAATTAGTAATTAAGAAATTGTTAAAAAGTAAATACATTTAAAATCTATATTATTTTTTGAACATATATGATTATGCAAGAAACTCTATAAAATAAAATATATAAAAATCATTAGAGGTGATAAAAAGAAAAACTAAAAACATATATTACTGTGCTATTCAATTAAATAATTAAATGAGTGATAACGTTAATTGGAAATATTTATTTTATATAAATAAAATTTGCGAAAAATTTTTTAGATTTTCTATCTATAATCCAATATAAAATGCTGTAATATATTGTGATATTTTCAAATAATATAAATAATATTTATACTTTCCGACATCCTGAGGTTGTGAAGATCCAAAATCCACACAGTATTTCACACTTTATTGCAGT
Organism: Prenolepis imparis; assembly: GCF_030444845.1. Lineage (NCBI taxonomy): Eukaryota > Metazoa > Arthropoda > Insecta > Hymenoptera > Formicidae > Prenolepis > Prenolepis imparis. The sequence continues at coordinate 25,625,253 of NW_028141159.1, forward strand.
CCACAATAATTATGCTTTTAACATGTTGAACGAACAATGGACGAGAGAGAACAACTCTGAATCGCTTGAAGCTCGAGCTCGAGACAATAGTGACGATCTGACGATCAATGTAGCGATTGATCGTCACTTGTCCTTAAGGTATTTGTCGACGCAAAACAATCTCGCGACGTTAAAGCACATGCGTATTGGAATTTCTATGCTACGCGCGTATTTCTTAAACACGGAGAAGATAGAAAAAAGCCGCGCAAAAAATCGCGCAATTTGGCAGCTTTGCGCCAAAACATGCAAATAAAGGGACACAAGTTTCACCAATATGAAAGAAAATAAATATATTACAGAGAGTATTGATATACAGGGTGGAGAAAGAAACAGTTGTTTGTAAGAAAAAATAATGTTCTAACATACATTACGTAATTTGCAACTAGCAGCAAACTAATAAGATCAGTAAATAGATCTTTTTAAACCCTACAACTTTTATCTGAAACAGTTTTCTAGAAAACTTATATTTTCCGAATTATTTAGGGGTTCCGATCTTTTTCCCCCACCCTGTATGTGCAGAGTGTAGAAAAACTAAATGCTATAAATTTATATGATAAAAAAGGGAGCAATACAAGCATTTTATAGGAACCATAGGTCCCGGAGCACTACATGAACATTGGTCTTATATTGGATCTATGTTGATTGCCCAACGTTTATTATGTCGACCCGATGTTCCAAAATAATAATAAACTGATGTTGGCGGCGTCACGCCAACCGATGGCCAATGGTTGGTGAAATGTTGAATTTTGCATTTAACCATTATATCAACAATTGTAAAATGATCCAATCGCACAAAAACATTGGCCAAATATTGGGTATATGTCAACTGTCTAAATTCTTGATATTGGCCCAACATTCCCAAATGATGGACCAACATTATCTGCATTATAATAAATATATAATTTTTAGCTAAGATTAATTTCAATAATCACAGATTCCAAAAATAAAATGGATATCAATAAATTTTTACTTACAGCTATTACAATTACATACATATAAATCATATAAATTTTAATTCACAAAAATTCCTATTATATAAATAACATGTATCATGTATGTAATTACTATACAACAGCTAGAAATAAAAATATATTGGCATCCATTTTATTTTTATGATTTCTGGTTATTAAAATAATATCATTTAAACTTATTGATTAGAAATTGTGGATGTAATTGAAACCTCTATAATGGAAAGATTACAAGCAACGAATTAAAGTAAATCAATTTCTGTAATAGAATTATGAAATGTCTAAAATTTGGATATATTAGGTTGTCTTAATTATATAATATATGCAATAAAATAAACAATTACACAATTAAATATTTTAATTCTAAGACTGAACAATACATAAAATTCAAAATACATCTGAATTGATCTGAACAAAATAAAGTATAATATAATTGTAATATAATTTGCTATAAAATATTATTCGTTATATTTAAATCAGTCTTTACTTTTCAAAACGTTGTAATATAAACAATTTAAATTCTAAGTTTAGTAGGAACTTTTATAACTGCATAGTTATAAATTATCTTAAAAACTAACAATATCACTCATAAATGCAATTAATGTATTACTGACTAGCAATATTAATATTCCTAACAGTAAAGAATAATGTCACAATAAAGTAAACGTACTACATTGTACAAAATAATAGATAGCAGCAAAATATATCACCATTTTTCAAAGCTAGAGCAAAGTAAAAAATTAAAATTAATATCTTGAGAGTAACTTAATACAAAGTAATTTAAAGTAAAAAAAATTGTGCAAATGGAAATTTGCACATTGCTTCCTCACATTGCCATAATTGAAAAACCATCTTAATGAGCAAAATAAAATGGTGAAGAAGCAATGTGCAAGTTAAGCTTCCTCTTTGAGGATGCCATAATTGAAGAACCATCTTAATTAGCGAAATAAAATGGTGAAAAAGCAATGTGCAAATTTCCATTTGCACAATTTTTTCCAATACTAGCAAACCCTATTGTATAATTACAAAATATTTTCTTAAAAAAATTGTTTTAAAGGTTTCTATGCTAATGTGTTCTGAATGTTATATAATTCGTCAATTTACAATTAAAAGAAATTCATCAATTCTCAATAAATTTAATATTAATCATGTTTTAATGATATTTTATTAGAACTTTCAAAAAATTAAAAATTTTAATTTTAAAATACACTCGTCAACAAAATTAACGCATATGTATTTTAAGTCAAAATTTCGCATAATTTCAAATAAGCATAATTCCGCTAAAAATGATCGGATTTGAAAAATTTTTTTTTCACTGTCAAGCTTGAAGTCTCTACTTTAAAAACCATTCGTCAGATTTTTAATTTATCCTCCTCCCCCGTACGTCACTGCTTCAAAAGTAAGGACATGTTTTGTCTAAAAAAAGTTGCGTACTTCGACGCACTCCACGGGGTAAAATAAATTTTTTTCGCAAATCTTATAACTATCGTAAAATGTGGACTTTTTACTACAAATTAAAAAAAAAAGCAAAGTTTGTACGATTTTTTCTCGCGGAGTTATTACATATGAAAGTTACCCATACATTTTTTCCATTTAAGGACTCCAAACCCTCTCTGCTGTGTGTGTGTGTGTGTGTGTGTATGTGTGCGTGCGTGCGTGCGTATGCGTGCGTGCGTATTATTAGGAGAGGGAAATGTAGGAATGTTCTCATTCAAAATTGTGTGTTCCCGCCTCGTCTTCAGATTACTTCTTTTATACGTTTACGCATATTAATGCATGCTCTAATTGTTGTTTAAGGAATTTGAGCCCAAATTTACACGCTAGCACGCACGCGTGGGCGCATACACACACACACACATACACACACATACACACACATACACACATACACACACACATACACACACACACTATGCGCCAAATCCAACCAGCAACCTCGTGGTGCGTGTCGGGTAATACTAATGCTGGCGTTAAATGGAAAAAATGTATAGGTAACTTTCATATGTAATAACTCCGCGAAAAAAAATCGTACGAACTTTGCTTTTTTTTTAAATTTGTAGTAAAAAGTCCACATTTTACAATAGTTATGATAAGATTTGCGAAAAACATTTATTTTACCCCGTGGAGTGCGTCAAAGTACGCAATTTTTTTTAGACAAAACACGTCCTTACTTTTGAAGCAGTGGCGTACGGGGGAGGAGGATAAATTAAAAATCTGACGAATGGTTTTTAAAGTAGAGACTTCAAGCTTGACAGTGAAAAAAAAATTTTTCAAATTCGATCATTTTTAGTGGAGTTATGCTTATTTGAAATTATGCGAAATTTTGACTTAAAATACATATGCGTTAATTTTGTTGACGAGTGTAATAAAAAATTTTATAAAAAATAAACCATTTTAAAGATTCTCCCCAAATTAAATATCAATCATTCTTTAATGATATTTTCAAAAGTTCGATAAGTTCGATATTTCAAAATTTATGAAAGTTAAAGCATGTACAATTTTTTGAAATTGATAATTTTATAAAAAAAAACACTTTTACTGATCCTCGTCAAATTAAATAGCAAACATCCTTTAATGATACTCTATTTATGTAAAAAAATGTATGTAAAAATATTTGTCTGATATCTCAAAATTCACGGAACATAAAATAACCACATAAATTTTCAAAGAAATTTTATAAAAACTTTATAAAATATGAACCCTTTCACCGATCATTGTTAAATTCAATATCCTTTAATGGTACTTTATTCGTGTAAAAAAAAATTAGTTCGATATCTCAAAATTTGCGAACAATAAAAATGCACATTTCTTAAAAATTCAAAATTTTATAAAAAATGAACCCTTTCACCGATTCTCATCAAGTTCAATACCAACCATCCTTTAATGATAGTTTATTTATATAAAAAAATTTATCCTGATATCTTAAAATTTGCGGAAGTTAGAGCAACTACAGACATTTCTCAAAAATAAGTAACAATGTAGGCTCCCTGCATTGATAAATTACAAATTCAAAAGGAGGCTATATGGAGCCACGCGTAGGGTGTAGGTACGCAAATATTAAAAACAAACTTGTTGGAAAAACAAATTTATTGAATCTAAACGTTTCGGTCCTTCCTTTGGACCTTCTTCAGTAAATTTAATACAATAAATAATAATGGGGAATCTACATACTACCGCACGTAGCGCAAAAGCCGTGAGCCCCCCCCTATCGATATCCCATTAGATAGACAAAGTGACATAATATGTCATGAGGTCCTCAAAAGTGGACTCTAATGAAGAGTATAGTGAGGAATTTCCGAAAGGGGGCTCACTCTTACTCACACACTCATCCATCACACGTTCATACGACCGTACGCGGACGCGCCCGACGCACGAGTCAACTCTGTTACTATGGAACTCGCATTTATATTGATTGACAAATACATTCAAACTGACAAAATTTGGACAAATCCTTTCTCGCCTTCAAACGAAGAATGGGTTTAAAATCTCTCATTACTAACAAAAGCGTTCCATAATGATAAGATGGGAAATGTTATTCTTGCTGTGCCTCTCAGAAAATACACCGATGTTAAAATATTGATGATATTTCGCTCGTCATGGTCGTTTGATATACTTTAATTATTATATTATTTAAGCGTTTGTTTAAGTTAGAATTTGTACTGAGGAAGACTAAGTAAGTCGAAACGTCTACAAGTTAAGAATTTACATGTTATTAATTTTAAGAGCATGATTAAATGAATTTATTATTTTATATTATATCTATTTATTTGCTCGTTAGTTGGCCTTTCACTATATTCCATTATTATTATTTATTGCGTTGCATTATACGAGCCTTTTTGTTTTTTTGATTTTTTAAAAATGTTATATTTTTTAAAAATGTTATATTTTTCGATGTTTTGGAACATTCTCAACACATTGGCATAGAAATCTGAAAAAAAAATTTTTTTTACGAAAACAAAGCTTCCTCTATGAGGAAGCAAAAAGTGTTATCTTTACTAAATTATCTAGAATAATATTCAGATAATTTGGTTTAGAGTCATAGCACATAAAAATATTTAAATAGTAGGGACAGTAAGCGATAAAAACTTATAAATAAAAATATGAATATATTTTTATATCCCTTTTATAATTTGCATTTTTTTTGTAACTGTGTGTGTGTGTGTGTATGTGTGTTTAGCGGTCTTAAAAATAATATTATCTGGAAGTTATCTAGATGAATCGCCATATAATTTTATCTTTTATCAAGAGATATATTTAAAACAAAATCATCTTCATCTTATCTAAAATGAATTTACATTATCTCATCTTTATCTAGCTAATTTAAAAATCATCTAAGCACAACACTGTTGCATACTATCTGACATTGTCTCTAAAGATCACGCGCTTTTTACACTTACTAGAACAACACAGGCGCGCGCTTCGCGCGCGCCATTTATACTTTTACATTATATAACACGAACACAAATAATGCGATCAATTACGCGGTATTTTATTCCCTCGTTATTTTATACAACGATGCGATGCAACTGCGAACTTCGACTTAATTCGAGAAAGTCTCGAACCACGCTTTACTCATATTAGAAAATAAAAAACTCTATAGAATTTCAATATAAAAGTTATTCAACTTTATATTCACATTTTTTGCATAAAAAATTATTCAAAAAATTATTTACAATTCTATAATATATAATATAAATAATGCGTTTTATTTTAGTTGGATTTTTAAACCTCAAAAAAAATATTATTAAAAGATTATTATTTATATAATAATTTAAATAATTATACTTTATGTAATTAACTATTGTTTTTAATATTATTATTACAAATAAGTTATTAAATAAATAAATTAATTAATTAAAATTAATTATTAATTTTAATTAATTAATTTATTTATTTAATAACTTATTTGTAATAATAATATTAAATTTTAATTATTAATTTTAATTAATTAATTAAAAATTAATTATTAATTATAAAATTAAAATTGAAAATTATTTATTTATGTAATTAAAAATTAAATATAACTTTAAATAATAACGACATTATGTTAAGAGCGTGATTTTGGAACACAGCTGAAGGGCTGCGTTCAGATAGCTTACCCGAGTAACTCCCAATAAGTGTATTCCCTCTCTTTCTATATCACTTCTCTCTCAATAATGTAGAAAGAAAGGTCCACTCTGAGTTACTCGGGTAAGCTATCTGAACGCACCTAAGAGAGAGCACATAAAGTATTCACGTAAAAAATGACCCTGTGCTTCTTGCATCTCTTTTACGCTATTTACGTTCGAGTATGTTCTCGCTCGAACGAGAGAGAGAGAGAGAGAGAGATAGGTTTCAGAAGAACAAATCACTTAGAAACAAAATTGAAAATGATTGGTTCTTATTTTTACGACCAACCAATCAACATAGAGTGTTGATAAGACGACAACTTAGCAATTGTTTTTCTGAACGCGGCCAGCGCCTACAGCGGTGCCATTTTTGATACACTGCTCGTTGCCAGCGTGTATCAAGTAGTATACATATAATAATTCGCGCGGGAACGAGATATTGTATAAGAAGGTATAAGAACGAATACATTTATTTAATAGAAGCAAATTCTTTGGAACAATTACATTATATGAAACAATTAAATTTTTAGCTTACAATTTTTAAAAAATTAATTTTAATTAATACCCATCACAAACACAAAATTATAACTGCTATATAACACGTACGTAACTAACGTGCATGTAACATGTAACATTGTAGTTATGTATATTGTAATTATATCCCAGATAGCACAGAAAGATTATTTTCGGCATCCTACAATATCGATGAGTTACTGTGCTATCTGGGATATAATTACAATATAACTACAATTTAACATATGTTATATTACAAAATGTTACAATTAACTAATTACAACTAACGTGTATGTTACATGTTACATGCACATTATATAGCATTATATACTTGTTATATAGCAGTTATAATTTGTGTTTGCTGGGTATTAATTAATAAACAATAACATTTTGATATTCTTGTTCTCTTTATTCTTGTTTACTTTTCTTGAGACACTAAAAAAATATTCTATTAAATAAATATACATATATATATATTCAGGGTGTCTGATAATTAACTGATCAATGCTTAATGGTAGATTCCTGGGATCATTTGGAGACGATTTTTCATTAAAGTAAACTCTATTTGAAATTAATTAAAGAATGTGATTTTGTTAATATTTTATTTCAACAAGGCTTAGTTTGCGAAAAACCCTTTATTTTTAATCACTTATAACTCGAAAATTATTCGTGCCTCGACATTTTCGCTGATGAAAAATCGTCTCTAAATCCAAGAAATTTACCCTTAAGCGTTGATCAGTTAATTTCCAGACACCCTGTATATATATATTTATATATGAATTTTTGAAAGTCGCCGATATTGTACCGGCTCCTAAATTGGCCATTTTTATATTTTATAAAATCTGAAGGCCTAGCGATATTTCTATATTATACGTGAGGTTCATCTAACGTCATAAAGTTAGTAGATGGAAGTGAATATTTGTATACGAAAGCATCTTGTAAAAAAAAACTTTCGGATTTTATAAAATATAAAAATAATACAATTTAGGAGCCGGTACAATAACATTATTTTATATTATTTTATTATTTTTACATTCATTACTTTTAATGATGATATATTTTTTACCTGTTGTGGTGAACTTTCTTCAATTTTCTTTTTTTTTAATGTACGATTGACATTAATTACTTTAGTCAAGACATACGTCCCTTTAATCTTATAAGATCACTTAAATTTTGTACTAAAAAGTACGGCGGATCAACTGTAAAAAATTATTACACAGTTATTATACAGGGTGTCTTTTTAATTTTAACAGGTAAATATTTCGAAAACTATGGGAGATACGAAAAAATGTTTCAAACAAAAGTTGTTTGACTTCGAGGGGGACATAAGATGGTGTCATTGATTTGACCTTGTATAATTATTTGAAGGTTACGTGAAGGTCACCTTTAATTTCTTAAATAAAACACCCCATTTTTTATTACATATTCTTGTAGCTTATCTCAGCTTTCTAAAACATTATAATAAAATATTTTTTTCTTAAGTACTTCTTGAGTTATAAAGCTTGAAAATTACAATTTTTTGACATAAAATGTAAAATATTATATTGTTAAATATTTAGTTTTCGGTAATCTTACCTTAATACTTTTATGCATAGAATAATGAGACCAATCAATTGTATAAAGAAAACACATAGTTGCTTTAAAAAAAAGAGGTTGAAAATTATACTTTTTTTTTAAAGCAACTATGTGTTTTCTTTACACAATTAATTGGTCTCATTATTCTATGCATAAAAGTGTTAAAGTAAGATTACCGAAAACTAAATATTTCACAAGATATTTTATTTTTTATGTCAAACTTCAAGCCTCATAACTAAAAAAAAGTAAATAATGAAAAATAACTTAATTATAGTGTTTTGTGTGGAAAGCTCTCGAGATAAGCTACAAGAATATGTAATAAAAAATAGGGGGTTCAATTTAAAATATTGAAGATGACCGTCACGTGAACTTCAAATGATTATACAAGTTCAAACCAATGACACCATCTTATATCCCCCTCGAAGTCAAACAACTTTTATTTGAAACAATTTCTTCGTATCTCCCATAGATTTTAAAATATTTGCCTGTTAAGATTAAAAAGACACCCTGTATAAATATAAAATATATGTGTATAATTTCGAAGAAGAAAAAAGGTAATAACATATAATTATAAAAAATCTATATAAAATAATATGCAGTTACATATTTCTATATGTTATATATGTGATATTTTTATGTACATATATCTATCCTCTATATATATTCTCTTTTTTTATTTCTCTTTAATATATCATTTTTAGAAAAAAATGATATATTAAGAAAAACAATAATTAAAAAATAATTAGAAAATATTTATTTAAAAATTGTTTTTAGAAAAATTTGTTGTTATATTTTTATAACAAAATTTAACAGTTCTTTACATATAATTATAATTATAATTATATTATAAGGAAATTATAATATTTTATTCATTTATATATATAATTACACATAAACAACTTTTTTTTAACTTATTTCTTTTTTTTTTCTTTATAATAAATACGAAAATTATTCTTCAATTATTTTATTTATTTTTTTGTATATACTAAGAGAGTATATTAGAGAGATTAGATTAATATATTTAAATATTTATGTATATTCATATATGTATATATGTACACATGGGTCTCAAAATATATAGTTATAAAAATTTAAGAGCTTGTTAATAATGTTTTTATGAGTCAAAAATGTCAATAAACTTAATTCGATTATCAATTGCTACTAAATCATAAACAATCCTCAACAGCTGATTAATGTTGAACACTTAAAAAATTTAAATAATTATTAAAATGTTTAATAATGTAATTGAATTTGAAATGTAATTTGTAAGTCCAAAAAGATGAATGAATTTATCGATAATTCCTTAATAGTTGATAATTGAACATAAATTTATTGACATTTTTGATTCACAAAAACATTATTAAGAAGCTCTTAAATTTATGATTATATCTTTTGGAACACTGATCCAAAAATTTGCGAAACCAAAATATTACAGCAAGAAAGTTTAAAATTAATGAAATTGAAATTAATAATAATAATAAATATTTAAACATTTTATACCTGCATTTTGCATCTCACCAATTAGTTTAATTTTTTCACCTTTTATAAAATCACAATTATCCTCATCAAAGTTTATTATGTGTACTTCTAATTTAAAGCACCCATCAGTGATGGATCCACATCCAATTTTCTTGTTTAAATTATTTTTGTAAATTGGCCCGAAATTAGACTTTATATAGCCTTCTAATGCTATAAAAGAAAAAATATATAAACATTTTTGGGGGTGATCGATTAAAATGGGACACCCTGTATACAAGGTTAGTTTGATAGAAAGTTCACCATGTTCTTCTCGAAAATGGTTAAAGATAGGGGAAGATATAGAGAAGAACATTTATTATCAAAATTATATATATATATACAACGCCATCCAAAGTCAAAGTGATAAGATCATAAATAGATATTTTTAAACTCTACAATTTTGATATATATATATATATATATATATATATATATACATATATATGGTTGATTGGCTTTAAATAATAAATAATATAAATTTTACTTGTATTCAAGCATTGCAAACAGTATTTTAATTTTATAAATTATATTTTTTAAATTTATTATTTAGTATTAATATACTTTATATACATATACATATGCAGGGTGTCTAATTTTAATCTAACTTTGCCGAAAGCGATCATAGAGAAAAATGTTTCATACAAAAGTTTTTTGACTTCGAGGGGGACATAAGATGAAATATATTATTTATTAAATATTATTAAGAGAAATGAATAAATAATAATAATAATAATTAATTTATGAATATGAGGACATAAGATTTAATTGCAATTTACCAACTCTTGTTGATGTATTCATTACATCACTAAATTGCACAAGCTCTGGTTCAACATCTGTTGTCCCTTCTAAATTATATTTCCCCAAATTTGATATTGTTGTGTTGGTCTGTATCTGTAGCTCATAGGGTACATTGCCGTTATTATAACGAGAAACTTTAGGTGTACGAGCCTGTACTCCATCTAAATGAATAATCTAAAACAAAATTTCATATTAAGGCTCCTTGGTCCTCGCCGATCATGTCGGAATCGTGACGTCAGAAGCGAGAAAATATACGCTGAAAATTTTTGCGTTCCATTTTTAGATAAAAAGATATTTCAATGAAACAACACTACAAAATTCTGTGGCACACTTGTAAAATTGTCCGAAAACTAACCTTTTCCTTTTATAATCAATCAACAGCTGTAAAATGACTGTAATATGAGGTGCAGTCCGTCTAGTCTCTGCACACTCTGGAAAAAATAGATTAGATCTAAATAAATCTGATTATATCTAATTAAAAAATAAAAAAAACTAAGATCTACTTAGATTTAAGCATATTTATTTAATTATATTTAGATTCAAATAGAGCTATCGCTGCTGATCTATTACATCTAAATAGATCTATTGATGTATTCGCTGCAGATCTATTTAGATCTAATAGATCTACACTAATAGATCTATTCCCAGGTAGAACATAAAACTCATAATGACATCATGATGACGTCATTTAAAAGTGATTTTGGAAAAATTTTTTTATATATTATAGTTATTTGTTTATTGTTCACACATATTCTAACAATTATTCAAGCAACATAAACTTTTTAAAAGTCATCATATAATGCAATTATTTTATATTAAGGGGATTTAAATCTAATGATTACTTTTGTCATCTTTATTTCATTTTTGAATCATTTTTGTCCAGAAAACTTTTAAGTGATGAATAAAATCATGATGATGTCATTATAACGTCATTATGAGTTTTATGTTCTACCTGGGTTTAGATCTATTAGATCTGCAGCGATAGCTCTATTTGGATCTAAAAATGGATTTAAATAAATATGCTTAAATCTAAGTAGATCTTACTTTTCCATTTTTTATATCTAACGAGATTTAATTAGATATAATCAAATTTATTTAGATTTAATCTATTTTTTCCCGGACATGCGCAGTCATTCCGCATGACAAAGTCTGATGTTTAAATTATTTTACGGCTGTTGATTGACTGTCAAGGGAAAAGGATAGTTTTCGGACAATTTTACAAGTGTGCTAAAGAATTTTGTAGTGTTGTTTCATTATCTTCTTATCTAAAAATAGCACGTAAAAATTTTCAGCGTGTATTTTCTCGGTTCTGACGTCACAATGCAACATAGCTGCGGCGAGGACCAAGGAGTCTTAATTAGAAATATACAAATAATTAATTTATCAAAATTAAATCATTTTAAAAATTTCTTTAACAAATTTTACACATACCACAGAATCTGTCTTACCAAGTCTATTCAATTTTAATATAGACAAAATGTATGAAATAAAATTTTTGTAGATAAATATATTTTTGAAATTTTGAAATTAATTAATTTTATTTTAATGGAACTTACATAATTAATGAAACCATTCTAATTGTTTTATGTAAGTCAATTCCTCGTAATATTTTGCATAAAAAATTATAAAAGTAGAATAAATTATAAAATTATAAAAGTAGAATTTTGTAAAATATTTCCCATAACGTAATTTTTCTTAACGTTACATTTTGGTACATAAAATAATGAGCCAAATTAATTCAAAAAGTATATTCTAAATTACAAATTTTTTTTAAAAAATGATAATTTATTCTATTTATATCAATCAAAATCTTAAAGATTTTTTCACGAAAACAAAGCTTCCTCTATGAGGAAGCAATAAGAAAAATCAAAAATACTTACGTGATTTAATTGTACATGTGGTTCTACAGATACAATGTCATCATTCCACACGATAACTTGTACTCTTCTCCCTTGACCATTATTAATCCCGAGGGTGATTCCTGCTTGGATGTCGACCTAGCGAAAGATATTGTAAATAAAATTCAGCCAGTAAACACTCCGACTATTAAAACCATGCGACTTGGCAAGAAACAACAAGGTTATGCTCGTCCGTTACGTGTAACATTGCCAAACAAACAGGAGGCTATAACTATTTTGAAGAATAAATCGCGGTATACGGGCCCGGTCAGGATTACTCAGGACCAAACTCCAAACCAGAGGAAACATCTAAAAGACCTTCAAGCTGAATTGAAGAGGATGAAAGAGGCGGGTGAAACCGAAAAGACAATTCGTTACGTAAATGGCACACCCAAGATCGTTAAAGCGAACCCAGTTTCAAAAAACTAATCCGCTCCCCTCTTGTGTACTTCCAAAATGTTCGGGGTTTAAGATCTAAACTCTGTGAATTACGTTGTGCGGTAGCTACTGTTTCTGTAAAATATGATGTCATAGTATTAGTCGAAACCTGGCTTAACGACAGCATTGCGAACTCGGAGCTGGGCCTAGATGGTTTTAATGTTTTCCGATGCGACAGAAGCAGTCTCAGTAGTGATCGGTCGCGGGGGGGGGGGTGTTCTGATTGCGGTGCGTGACTCCCTGCGTAGCCGAGTAATAATTACGAAAATAAAACATGTCGAGCAACTGTTCATCGACATTAAGCTAGGATATAAACATATTGTTGTCGGTGCGGTTTACATTCATCCGTCCTCGGATGTATTTATCTACGAATCACACTGCCTCTCGATTGAAGAGGTGTTAGCGGAGTCATCGAATGCCGAATTCTTGATTATCGGTGATTATAATTTGCCACAGGTAATGTGGACAAATAATGAGGAACAATTACAATTCGAAAAGGGTCATGCGTATCATATGTCGGGCCAAGCTAGTTGTATCGCGAATTATTTTAATGAATTTAATTTCTGGCAATTTAATAGGGTTTTAAATGCTCATAACGAAACCTTAGATCTGGTCTTTTCTGCCATGCGTGGCGTGACAGTGGGTCCGGCCCTTGAATCTATGTGTGCGGTTGATCGCTACCACCCGGCAATAACTGTATCTTTGCCTGTGGTAATAAGATCTTCGACCCAACAGGAGTTCGAATGGAGGAAAAATTTTAATCGAGCAAATTATATTGCCATTAACGATTACTTGGGCGGGGTTCCCTGGGATGAGGTGCTGAGCGGTCTGGGTGTTGACGATGCAGTCGAGGTAGTTTACCAACACCTAAATTACGTAATCGATAATTTCGTCCCCTCGTCTCGGACACGTGTTTCCGGCTATCCGAGATGGTTCTCGGGCTCACGAGGGAAAAGAGGACGGCGCACTGCCGATTTAAAAATACAAATAGTTTATCAGATTACTTAACCTTCACGCGCCTAAGAGCTCAATGCAAGTCTCTCTCCTCAAAATGCTTCGGGAACTATGTTCGGAGCACGGAGGAGGGGCTGGTATATAACATAAAAAAATTTTGGAGTTTCGTTAACTCCATATCGACCACAAGGAATTCACCAATGTACCTCTATCATAATAATTCGTATATCGAGGATCGCTCTGCCATCGCGAACTGCTTTGCGGATTTTTTTGAATCTGTTTACTCGGTACCTAATGAAATTGATCGCGAGGCTGGATGCGAACATGATGCTGATATCTTGAGTATTGATATCTCTGTTGGTGAGGTCTTCGAGAGCATTGATGCGCTGAAGACGTTTTCATGCCCTGGAAGTGATGGTATACATCCGGTCTTCCTTAAATCGTGTAGATACATTATGGCCAGGATTTTATGGCTAATTTTCAATAAATCACTGAAAAATGGTATCTTCCCTGGGGCTTGGAAATTGTCTATTGTGACCCCGATATTCAAAAGCGGCGAAAAATCTTGTGTTTCAAACTATAGACCAATTAGTAAGCAGAGTCTTATGCCTAAGATCTTTGAGAATATTATTACAAATAAACTGGCGTATTTAATGAAAAACATTGTAATTGGCGAACAGCACGGTTTCATGGCGGGCAGATCTGTTGCAACGAATCTGCTTTTATACTATAGCTTCATTAACGCTGCGATTGAGGGAGGATCCCGGGTAGATGCTATCTATACGGACTTTAAAAAGGCATTTGATAGTGTAGATCATAATATATTATATAGTAAATTACGTGCCCTAGGCATAGGTGGTCCCATGCTTAAGTGGATCTCAAGCTTTATCTCGGACAGATTTCAAGTGGTCAAGTTTAAAGGATGCTTCTCTAGGGTCATTAAGGCCACGTCGGGAGTTCCACAGGGCTCTCATCTTGGCCCGATTCTCTTTAATTTATTTATCAATGATATTGCAAAAGTATTTAAAAACAGCAAATTCCTATTATACGCAGACGACTTGAAAGTTTTTCGCCGAGTGGACGATCGGGGTGACGAGATTTTGCTGCAGCAGGACCTGGCACGATTGGATGCATGGAGTGCCAAAAATAAATTAAACTTTAATGTAGCCAAATGCCATGTAGTGCATTTCAGTAAAAAAAGAGGTGAAAAAGTGCTGTCCGGCTATTCCCTGTGTGGTGCTTCTCTCTCAGTTGTAAGCTCTATTCGAGATCTTGGCGTTGTTTTCTGTTCCAATTTGTCATTCGAGGAACATATACTTACTATCACGTGTCGTGCGAGCAAGAGGCTTGGGTTTATTATGAGAACTTGCAAGTTCTTCAAGAGTATCCACACCCTCAAGCTGTTGTACTGCTCCTTGGTTAGGCCGCATCTCGAGCATGCGGTGGTTGTATGGGCCCCTTATCTTAAAAAGCTCTCTACACTGGTGGAAGGGGTGCAGCATAGGTTTCTTCGTAGGGTCAGTTTTTATACTAATGAGCCTCTCCGACGATGCTCTACTCCGACCATGATTACGGTTTTATACTTAACAAGATTAATTTTGTAACACTGGAAAACAGAAGAAAATTCTTTGACCTGTTATTCCTTTTTAATATAATTAACAATCGTATAGATAGTGTGGAATTACTTGAGCGAGTAAAATTGCGTGCTCCGATGAGGCCGCTGAGGGGTGGCAAAGTTTTCCACGTTGAGTCGCACCGTACGTGTTATGGCGATTTTAGTCCACTAAACCGAATGTGTCTTTTGGGGAATGAATTTGCCAGTAGTGTTGACTTTTTTCAGGGCTCACTTAATGTTTTTAAGCGATCTCTAAGCTCGTTATCTCGACCCACATAGATAATCGAGATACTTTCCGATCGGGATACTTTCCAATTAAGAATTTTTATAAAACTCTAGCGTCTACTATCAGTAATAAAATGTACTTATTTTATATTTGTTATTTCTGTTTCATTGTTTAATATCACATGTCGTCTTCTAATGTTATTATTTTTCTGTAAATTGATACAAGAGGGATTGCTATCCCGTAAATAAATAAATAAATAAATAAATAAATAAAATTAATATAAAACTTGAACACCTTATATTGCTTATTGTCACCAACATAGCGTGAGGCTTCAATACCATCTACAAAGCCTACTACTTCACTACAAAAATAATAAAAAAATTAAAAATTATAAAGAATGTAAAGAAATTAAAATAGTAATACAATTTTTTAAATTAAATAAGTAAAAAAATTTTTTTTTTAATAATAAATTACCTATATATATATATATATATATATATATATACATATATATATTGGGTTGTTCGGAAAGTCATTTCGTTTTTTTCATCTTTTATTTTCATGCAAAAAAAACGAAATGCATGAAATTTTGCATGAAAATAAAAGATGAAAAAAACGAAATGACTTTCCGAACAACCCAATATATATATATACATATATATATGTGTATATATACATATGTGTATATATATATATATATATATATATATATATGTGTGAAATTTATTATTTTTAATTATTTTTTTATATTATATGTATATACATATATGTGCATGTATGTGTATATACAATATATATATATGTGTGAAATTTATTATTTTTTTATTATTTTTTTATATTATATGTATATATATGTGCATGTATGTGTATATGTATATATATATATATATATATATATATATACATATAATATACAAGGTGTTCGAAAATTGTCGAAACCCCTTAATATTTCGGAAAACCCGCATTTTCGAAAAAAATGTTTCAGACAAAAGTTGTAGGATTTTAAGTGGCGCATTACATAGCAATATTATTATGACCTTGAATAACGTTGTTTCTTATCAAATCGATTCCTCGTAATATTTAACATAAAGATTGTTAGTGTTAAATAGTCAGAAAACAAATGATTTGACAGATTTAAAAAAAAATAGGAAAAAAATTAATTTGTAATTTGCAATGTGTAATAACAAATTTTTTTTTTAAATAATTTTTTTTTGTAATTAAATAACTATGTTTTTATTACACCAATTAATTTATCTAATTATTCTATGATGAAAATTATTAAGATAAGATATCGAAAAATGAGTATATTATCTATATATATAAGTACCGTCCGTCTGTCTGTCTGTTTGTCTGTCTGTATGACCGCGAACTACTTTCACATTTATGGACCGATTCTCTCGAAATTGGTATCAAAATTTTGCAAATTTTTCGGGGATGGCTACTAATGTATTTTTTTTAAGTTTTGTAAAAAATTTTTTTATCTCATAGAGGAGGGTGTTTTCGCGAAAAAATTTTTTTCCAAATTTCTACGCCAATGTGTTTAGAATGTTCTAAAATATTTTTAAAAAATGATTTTTTTAAGTTTTACACTTCCACTCACTCACCCACGCACCCACCCACGCACTTCCTGATTAATGGATCGATTCCCTCGAAATTGGTATTAAAATTTTGAAAATTTTTCGGGGATGGCTAATATGTGGTTTTTTAAAAGTTTTACACCGCCATATCTACCCACCCACGCAATCATACAACCGCCATATCCACCCACCCACGCACGCATACATTTATTGACCGATTTGATCGAAATTGCTACAAAAATTTTGCAAATTTTTCAGAGATGGTTAATATGTGGTTTTTTAAAAGTTTTACACTGCCACACCCCCCCTTCCCCATTCACCCACGCACTCACCCACGCAATCATACATTTATTGATCGATTTTCACGAAAATGATACCAAAATTTTGCAAACTTTTTGGAGATGGCGACGATGTGGTTTTTTTAAGTTTTACAACCCCACCCACGCACCCACCCACGCATTCACACATTTATTGATTGATTTTCTCGAAATCGGTAGCAAAATTTTCGCAATTTGTCGGGGATGGCTACTATAAGATTTTAAAAAATTTTTAAAACCCTATCCACTCACCCACGCACTCCATCATTAATGGACCGATTCCCTCGAAATTGATACCAAAATTTCTATATATATAAGTACCGTCTGTCTGTCTGTATGACCGCGAACTCCTTCCAAATTTATGATCCGATTTTCACGAAATTGGTACCAAAATTTTGCAAATTTTTGGGAGATGACTACATTATTTGGTTTTTTTTAATTTTGTCCTCCCACGCATCCACCGACGCATTCACCAACGCGCATGCGCATTTATGGACTGATTTTCATGAAATTGGTACCAAAATTTCGCAAATTTCACGGAGATGACTACTAGGTGGTTCTTTTTTAATTTTTATCCTACCTTCGCATCCACCCACGCGCGCGCACATTTATGATCCGATTTTCACGAAATTGGTACCAAAATTTTGCAAATTTTTCGGAGATGACTACTGTATGTGGTTTTTTTTAATTTTGTCCACCCACGCACCCATCTACGCATTCAAACATTTATTGACCTATTTTCACGAAATTGGTAGCAAAAATTATCAAATTTTTCTGGGATTGCGAAAATGGTGGTTTTTTTTTGCCCATCCACGCATCCACCCACGCATCCATCAACGCGCACCAACGCGTATGCACATTTATGGAGAGATTTTCTTGAAACAGGTAACAAAATGTTGCAAATTCTTCGGGGATGGCTGCTATGTGGTTTTTTTTAGGTTTTGCCCACCCACGCATCCACCAACGCGCACCAACGCGCATGCGCATTTATGGACCGATTTTCACGAAATTTGTACCAAAATTTCGCAAAATCGGGGATGGATACTATATGTGGTTTTTTAAAGTTTTGACCACCCACGCATCCACTAACGCGCATGCGCATTTATGGACCGATTTTCACGAAATTGGTAACAAAATTTCGCAAATTTTTCAGGGGATGGTTACTATATGTGGTTTTTTTAAGTTTTGTCCACCCACGCATCCACCTACACATTCACATAATTATTGACCTATTTTCACGCAATTGGTAGCAAAATTTAACAATAAAATTTTTAAAAAATTTTTCTGTCATTTAATTTGGTAAACTTAAAATTATACATTCCAAATCTCTATATATATATAGATTTAACAAATTATCTAAGATATTTGTGTGTGTGTGTTTGTGTGTTTGTGTGCGCGCGTACGTGCGCGTGTGCGTGAGCGCAAGCGTGAGCGTGTGAGTGTGTGAGTGTGTGAGTGTGTAAGTGGATATGCGGGTGTAAAGTGGATATGCGTGCGTACGTGTGCGCGTGTGCGTATACGCATACGTGTATGTACATACTTTATATCATCTTTTCATTATTATTATAATATATATTGTTATTTTATTATTAGAGATATATATAGATAAACGTTTTTAAAAAATTTTTTGAATAGGTAGATTTTTAAAAAAGGTGATGCGAATGATAAATGACTATATACATAAGTTGCGGGTTTCATATGTTTAATGTCATCATGGATGAAATGAATAGTTCTAATAAAATAGAAAATATCATGGATGAAATTATAAAAAATATCATGGATGAAATTATAGAAAACGTGGTCATCGAAATAAATAGACGTGAAATAAGCGAATTGGAGAGATATAATGAAATCTTAATTACAGAAAACGTGGTCATCGAAATGAATAGACGTGAAATAAGCGAATTGGAGAGATATAATGAAATTCAAGAATTTAAAAATGGTAAATAAAAAAATATATATATAGTATATAGATAATTTGATAATGTATCGAAAAATTTTTAAATTTTAACATTTTTTTTTATTCTTTCTATTATTTTTAAAAAATTAAATAATTTATATTTTTAAAATCATTATCTTATTCTTTCTATTATTCTTAATATATAATTATATAACCTAATTTAATTTATAATTAAAAAATTTCAGTGTTAGAAGATGGATTAGACTATTTATTGATTAATGCATTAATTGAATATGAAAAAGAAATGGAATATAAGGAAAAGTATAAGAAGAAAGAATGTAAGAAGGATAATAAAGAAGAAAATAAGAAGCGTAAAGATGACAACGATAATAACAAGAAAAAGCATAAATAAATTAATATGTAATTTAAACAATTTTTTTGTAAAAATATTTATCTATATATATAGATATATATCTCTCTCTCTATATATGTGTATTTATTTCATATGTATAGATATATTTATTAAAAACATAATATAAAGAATTTTCATTTGAAAAAATGATTTTAGAAATAATAAAATAACACACAATAATCTATATATAACTCACTCAATAAAAGAGAGAGAGAAAGAGATAGAGAGAGAGAGAGAGATTTATGTGTGTGTGCGTACATGCGTGTGTATATGTGTATATGCGTGCGTGTGCATGAGACAGATCAAGCGCGATATTATTTTTTTTTATATTAACAACATTAATGAAGATGAATTTATTGCTGAAAATTATTTATTAAAGACGGAAGTACAGGAGCGTTTACATTGAAATATAATTAATAATCGTATTATTTTCACGTCTTCTGCCACGTTCGCGTTCACGGTCACGTCCGCGTATACGTCCGCGTTCTCGGCCTCTACCTGCTCTTGCCCATCGAGGTTTTACTGTAAAGGAAAAAATAAATTAAGAATTAGAAATTGTAGACATCAATTTATAGGAAATTCAAAAGTTAAATTATCTTATATAGAGTTTATTTTTTATGTTTATTTATTATTTTAATGAAATAATTTTTATAAATTAAAATTTTTTATTTTTTATTTAACTATATTATTTAAAATTAATTTTTATTTATTATTTATTATTTTATACTTACGTCGGAATGTATCCTTTTTAATTTCTTCTGGTACCACTGCAGGCTGTTGATTGTCAGGCTGAGGATTTTCAGGTTGTGGATTTTCAGGATATGGATTATCAGGCTGTGGTTCAGCCAATGCAGGTTGTGAAGATATTGCAGGATGTGATGTTTGCTTCGCCAAAGCAGCAGCAAGTTTCCGCTGCAACTCCTGCACTTCAGTCTTTAATAATTTATTTTCGGAATTAAGTGCATCTTCGCTAATGATGTTATTCTATAAAGAAATATATATATAAATTGATGATCTCGCGCATAACAAATATCAAATATAAAGCTAATTCTTTATTTCTTTATTTTTATCTCATTATTTCTTTCATTCTGTCAATTTCATCTATATATTTCTGTTATAATTATGTCACTTTCATTATGTCACTCTTCTATTTCTTTCTTTCTCTTTATTTAAAATGTAAATTTACTTACATCATGTTGATTGCACGCATCCTCGCTGCTCCTTTCTGTTTCTTGAGACATTTTGATGTATTATATTGTATGTATAGATAAGCTACACGATATGCCGTGAGAAAAAATATGCGTATGACATGAACTAAAAAAATATTTGAAAATGCTACCATAGTAACGGCATTTAAATTAAAGGATTATTTACACGAATTGGACTGGTACTCATTGATAATTTTTCTTGAAATTAGTATGAAAATTTTGCAAATTTATAGGGGATTATTTATAGCTACTATATTTTTTTTTCATATTGTCAATCTCGAAACTTGAAATAAAATTTTTAAAATTTTTAGAAGGTACCTAATATATTTTTTTTTATGTCAATATATATATATCTATATATATCAATCTGTGTGTGTGTGTGTGTGTGTGTGTATATATAGATATATAGATTATCGTTAGTGTCCGACCTAATTCGGTTAAGCTTTTGATTACGGCCAGTTTCAACAAAAAATACAAGATTCGGCTAAAGTTTTGATTTAAGCAAAAAAAATTTTCGCAAAACATTCGGCTTATCATTGAATTAATTTTTAAAATGCAATCGCAAAAAAATTTTAAATATACCGAACGCAATCATAATATTAGAATTATAATATTAGAATTAATATTATTATCAGGTCGCGTAATTAATTATCTACGATCTTTCATAATTAATGGTTTATTTATTCTTTGTTGTACGTATTATTTTGTAAAAATTACCCCTTAGGAGTGATACGAGTTTTTATTTCTTTACGTGAGTCATTTTATAAATGATCTATATATATATAAGTAGATGATTTCACGTTAAATAACATTAAATGTCATTGTAAATCGAATAAAATAGAAAATGTTTTAATAAATGTTTTAATAAATGTATTCGGAACAAGAAAGAAGAAGGAGTCAAAGGTTTAAAAGTTTACGAGAAACGTTAGTGACAGACAATGTTAAAACGTTAAGGAAAGAGAGTGAAGGAAGAGACGGTAAATTTTTTAAATAGTAATATATAAAACTATATATATTAACTTTTCGGCCCGCGCTTCACGCGGTCTCAAATTATTATAGCGGTTCGCGCAGGAATCAAAGATTATCTATCAATATCTTTTTTATAACTTACGGATATTTTAATTTGCATGGCGTTTTATATAAACTTTTTGGCCCGCGCTTCGCACGGCCTCAAATTATTATAGCGATTCGCGCGGGAATCAAAGATTATCTATCAATATCTTTTTTATAACTTACGGATATTTTAATTTGCGTGGCGTTTTATAAACTTTTCGGACCGCGCTTCGCGCGGCCTTAAAGTATTATAGTGGTTCGCGCGGGAGTCAAAGCCTATCTATATAAATTTTGTTTATGCACTTATGTATATTTTAATTCATGTTGCGTTTTATAAATTTAAATATTTAAAATAAAAATTTTATTGACTTAATAATAATTTGTTATTATATTAATCGCCACACAATTTCACGTGTTTCAACTTTGAAAAATTACTTTGGTAAATATATACCTAATATATAGATTTGTAATAAATTTGCTTAAAATTTGTAAAATTTTTTAAAAAAATAAAGTTTTATTAGATTTTTATAAAATAAAAAAAAATATTTATCAGATATACTATAGATAAATTAAATCATAGGAAAAAGCTGCTGTGCGCCTATAAAAAGAGGCTGCTGTGCGCCTGTAAAAAACGGCTGCTGTGCGCCTATAAAAAGAGGCTGCTGTGCGCCTATAAAAAACGGCTGCTGTGCGCCTATAAAAAACGGCTACTGTGCGATTGTAAAAAAAGGCTGCTGTGCGCCTGTAAAAAAAGGCTGCTGTGCGCCTGTAAAAAACGGCTGCTGTGCGCCGATGCAGAGCTGCTGTGCGCCTGTAAAAACAGGCTGCTGTGCGCATGTAAAAAAAGGCTGCTGTGCGCCTGTAAAAAACGGCTGCTGTGCGCCTATATATAGAATTTATATAAAACAGAATAAGCACGAAAAAGAAAAGATTGATCAAAAAAATCGATTGATTGATAAATAAGTAGTTTAAGGTCAAACAGAAAGACAAAATAAAAAATTATTATAAAGTCGAGCAATATTATTGCTTTATAAAATAAAGTAATTACCTTCTTAAATATATATCAATTATAAGAAATAATATCATTATATATTTGAAAAAAAGTATAGTTATATATCAATTTGTATAATATACCTACGTATACAACGCAGAAAAGTATGCTTCAAAAGAGAAAAAGAGGAAATTTATATAAAGTGAGTCGCGAAAACAAGCGCTCACGACAAAGGCGAAAAATTGAGAGTTCGGAAGAAAGGTCTAAACGACTCGAATCTAATGCACAGAGATGTGCTCAACAGAGAGTCAATGAAAATGACGAAGCAACGTTTCAACGACTCGAAGCTGATGCCCAGAGACATGCTCAGCAGAGAGTCAATGAAAATGACGAAGCAAGGTTTCAACGACTCGAAGCTGATGCCCAGAGACATACTCAGCAGAGAGTCAATGAAAATGACGAAGCAAGGTTTCAACGACTCGAAGCTGATGCCCAGAGACATGCTCAGCAGAGAGTCAATGAAAATGACGAAACAAGGTTTCAACGAGTCGAAGCTGATGCCCAGAGACATGCTCAGCAGAGAGTCAATGAAAATGACGAAGCAAGGTTTCAACGACTCGAAGCTGATGCCCAGAGATATGCTCAGCAGAGAGTCAATGAAAATGACGAAGCAAGGTTTCAACGACTCGAAGCTGATGCCCAGAGACATGCTCAGCAGAGAGTCAATGAAAATGACGAAGCAAGGTTTCAACGACTCGAAGCTGATGCCCAGAGACATGCTCAGCAGAGAGTCAATGAAAATGACAAAACAAGGTTTCAACGAGTCGAAGCTGATGCCCAGAGACATGCTCAGCAGAGAGTCAATGAAAATGACGAAGCAAGGTTTCAACGACTCGAAGCTGATGCCCAGAGATATGCTCAGCAGAGAGTCAATGAAAATGACGAAGCAAGGTTTCAACGACTCGAAGCTGATGCCCAGAGACAAGCTCAGAGAAGGCAAGAAACTAGACAATTAAATCATCACATTGCATTAATTGCTAAGGATGATGAAATAAATGTGCCAGATCATACACTTGGCCAAATGAATATAGAATGCCAATTTTGTAAATCGTTAAACTTTGAATGTGAAAAATCAAAAGATGGAAAATTTACATATTGTTGTCAAAAGGGCAAGCTTAAATTAAAGCAAATAAATTGTCCTGATTTTCTTAAAGAATTATACATGGGAAATAATTATGCATCAAAAAATTTCCTTAGTAATATTCGTTCATATAACAGCGCTTTAGCTATGGCTTCCATGGGTGCCCCGGGAAATAGAAATCCATTGGATGTTGTGAACAATGCTCATTGCTTGAAAATTCATGGGCAATATCATCATTTGACCTCGACGGCAATGCGCCCAGCGGATGGGCAAGCTCCGCGCTTTGCACAACTTTACTTTTTAGATACAGAAGAAGCTATAAATCATAGAATGAATAACAAAGCTAATCAAGAGTGTGATCCAGAAATAATGAAAGATTTGTCATGTTTTATGGTTCAATGCAATGAATTTGCAAAAACTTTCAAGATGATGCGTCAAGTTGAAAAAGATCTGAATCCAATAGGCAATAAAACAATAAATTTAATGTTGTCATTTAGAAAAGGTCCTCAACATGATCAAAGAAGATACAATGCTCCACAAGCTAATGAAATAGCTGTGGTCTTTCAGAATGTAGATGGTGAACCTCCATTTGGAAGAGACATTAGGATTTATAATAAAAATTCGAACGATGTTCAACAAATATCAATTTTGGACAAAAGATGTGACCCAATGTGTTATCCATTGTTATATCCATATGGTAACGATGGATGGCATTCAGAACTTATATCATATAATCCTAAATATCCAGGATTTAAGATAAGTCAAATGGATTATTATGCTCACTTGCTGGCACCAAGAGTCGAATTTAGCCAATTTAAAAGGGCAGGAAAATTGAGATGTCAATTTATACTTGATGCATATATGAAAACTGAAGCCAATAGGCTTAATTATATTAAATTGAATCAACCTCAATTAAGAGCTGAACTTTATTCAGGATTAATGGATCACCTTGATAATCGAGCACAAAATGAAGGAATTACAGTTGGTATACGTGTAATATTACCATCTTCATTTATGGGCAGTCCAAGGAACATGCACGAAAGATACCAAGATGCCATGTCTTTGGTCAGAAAGTTTGGTAAACCAGACATTTTTCTTACCATGACTTGCAATCCTCAATGTCCAGAAATTAAGGATAACCTTGATGGATGTCTAATAGAGTTTCGACCTGATTTAGTCGCTAAAACATTTAACTTGGATGTCAAAGAAGTTTTAAAGGATTTAATCCAAAATAAAATTTTTGGAAATATTATAGCTTATGCAGGCGTGATTGAGTTTCAAAAAAGAGGGCTTCCACATTTGCATTTACTTGCAATGTTAAGTGATGAAGATAAGCCCCGATTTCAAGAAGTCATTGACATGATGGTATGCGCTGAAATCCCTGACGAAGAAAGATATCCAGAACTTAATGCAAAAGTTTTGAAACACATGATTCACGGTCCATGTGGAGATCCCTCAATGAGATTCTTGCACTGGGGAAGATGGAAAATGTTCAAAAGGTTTTCCAAAAGAATTTCGTGAAGAAACTAATGCTAATGTGAATGGCTATCCTATGTATCAACGTAGGAATATTGGGAAAAAATACATCGTCAGAGGCAAAGAAATTGACAATCGATGGGTGGTCCCATATTTACCATATTTAATAATGAAATATAATCGACATATAAATTTGGAAATATGTTCATCAATGAAGAATGTAAAATATTTATACAAATATATTCATAAAGGATTTGACTGTGCTGCAATTGAAGTGCAGGCACGAGATGGCACAAGATTCATTAGAATAGATGAAGTTAACTCATTCCTGGATGCAAGATACGTTAGTGCTCCAGAAGCAATGTGGAGACTGAACGGATATGATCTGTTCATGAAGTCTCACACAGTAATAAGACTGGCAGTTCATTTGCCTAATCGCCAAATGGTTTATTTTCGAGCGGGAAATGAAGAGCAAGCTGCTCAAAGAGAACTCAATCGAGATACTACGCTGACTGCATGGTTAAAATTAAATCGATCTGATGAAAATGCAGTGCAGTTTCTTTACACAGATATTCCTTATCATTATGTCTACGATAAAAAAGAAACTAAGTGGAAGCCACGCAAAAAAGGTGGTGAAAAAATAATTTCAAGACTCTATACAGTAAGCATAAAAGATATTGAGAGATTTTATCTCCGTCTTCTTCTACTACATGTGACTGGAGCTAAATGTTTTGAAGATTTGAGAACTGTAAATGGAGTTCTTTATAATACATTTAAGGATGCAGCAATTGCAAAAAACTTGGTAGAAACTGATAATCTTTGGGAAAAAACGCTGGAAGAAGCAACAGAATCGAATATGCCTGCACAACTTCGAGAATTATTTGCTTACATTTGCATCTTTGGAACTCCAACAGATGTACCAACTATTTGGAATAAATACAAAGATTTCATGATTGAGGACTTTGTACATAACAATGTTGTAAATCCTGAAAATATGGCTTTAAACCATATACAAGGAATTCTGATAAATAATGGAAGTAGCTGTGAGAATTTCCAATTGCCAAATCCAACTCCAGTAAATATTTACGTAACAGAGTATAATGTGGATGAAGAAAGAATACGTGGTGATTATTTATTATCGACACTAAATGCTGAGCAAAAGCACGTGTACGAAATAGTCATGCGAGCAATTGAAAATGAAAATGAGCCTCAGAGGTTATTTTTTATTGACGGGTTTGCAGGAAGTGGTAAAACCTACCTATTTAACACATTTTTAAGTGTTATTCGAGAAAGAAACGA
The DNA here is from genome assembly GCF_030444845.1 of Prenolepis imparis. NCBI lineage: Eukaryota > Metazoa > Arthropoda > Insecta > Hymenoptera > Formicidae > Prenolepis > Prenolepis imparis. The sequence continues at coordinate 25,652,277 of NW_028141159.1, forward strand.
AATAATTCTTCCATGTGCTTCAACTGGAATTGCAGCCACACTTCTGAAAGGAGGAAGAACTTATCACTCTCTGTTTAAGCTTTCAATCCCACTTGATGATGGAGCTAAATCAAATATTAGAGGAAATTCTCAAGCTGCACGAGAATTGATCAATGCCAAATTAATCATATGGGATGAAGTAAGCATGACTGTTGGACATGCTTTAACAGCAGTTGATAAACTTTTAAAGGATTTGATGAAGAATCCTCGACCATTTGGAGGAAAAGTAATTTTATTTGCAGGAGATTTCAGACAAAATCTCCCAGTAGTGCCTCATGCACAAAAAGCAGCTATAATTGAATCGACTGTAAAATACAACCCTATATGGAGGAACGTAACTCAGGTTAAATTACAGCAAAATATGAGAACTGCGGAAGAAAAAGAATTTGCAAATTAGCTAATGCAACTCGGAGAAGGTAAATTATCAAATACGGATGGACTATATCTCGATACAATTGAAATCCCCAAAGATTTTATATCAAAAGAATTTCTTATTAATGAGATTTTTGGTGATAGAATCACCATGGAACGGATTAGAGAAAATTCAGAACGAGCGATACTTTGTCCTAAAAATGAGGATACTTTCAAAATTAATGACGCAATTCTTTGTCAAATGGAAGGAGAGGAAAAGGAATATCTCTCAATTGACTTTATTGTAAGTGATGATCCACAGGAGCAATTAAATTTTCCGAGTTTTTAAACTCTCTGACACCTTCTGGAATGCCAGTTCATCGACTTAAAATAAAAGTCAGTGCTATAATAATCCTATTAAGAAATTTAAATACTAAGAAAGGACTTTGTAATGGAACAAGATTTATTGTAACTAATTTGAAAAATAATCTAATTTATGCGGAGGTTCTAACTGGTCCTGCTCGAAGACAGATTGTCATCATTCCAAGGATAGATTTAATTACAAGTGATTTGGAATTGCCATTTAAATTTAAACGAAGACAGTTTCCTATTCGAGTGTCATTTGCTATGACAATAAATAAATCACAAGGACAGAGTTTAGAAAAAATTGGGATTTATTTGCCACATCCTGTATTTGCTCATGGTCAACTTTTTGTGGCATTTTCTAGAGCAACCAAAAGGGAAAAATGTAAAAATTAAGATTGATGAATTTAGCAATCAAGGACATCTAATTGAAGGAAGTGAAAAATGTTTTACAAAAATTGTAATATACAGAGAAATTTTGTATATTGAAGAATTATGAAATTGTATGAGAGCTAATAATAGCGGGTTAGCGGTGGGTACATTAGACGTAATCAAAAAATATTTGAGTAAGTAAAATAAGAAAAGGGTATATATAAAAATTAAATAATAAAAAAAATTAAAATTTGTATGTATAGATTTACCAATCTAATGTTTCAGATTTAAAACTGTTTTGTTCTTACGGTATTCAAATAATATATATACAGAATATAAACGCACAATGGCTTTAATAAGCTCATAATACAAAAGATGTGACTCGGCTGGGTGCTCGATGCCTAAGAGAGCGAGACTCTCTCGCGGTTCCGCTATCCTGGCAATGGTCAGGAGTGGGAGTCGTGATTCGGCATCTTTGGGGATTTCGGCCCCTTTCCATAATATTCGCCGATCACGAACGCCGCGTAGTGTTCCGCTCCGCTTTCGTTAATACGCGCGTAATTCGAGTATAAATATATATCAGCTCTTCCCCTCGTAAATTTTAACATCTCATACGAAAAGGAAGAAAAAGAAATACTTCATCGTTACATTATAGAAAAGAAAAGAAGTGAATACTCTTTTTAAAATAAAGACAAATAATTTCCATATCTAGATGGAGGTTTCCTATTACGTTGAGGTCGGCCCTCCGCGGCCGCATTCGATTGACGTTCGTTAACAATTTTATTAGCTTCTAATGAAGAAGTTATGTGTGGAACGTTGGCTTCAACAGTTCTCCCTTCCTCGGATGGTGTGGTTTTATTTTCTTCGGAGCAAGAACTCGAGCCAGTGTCGAAATTTTCCGGAGTCGAATTTGTTTGAGCGTCGTTCTCAGTAATTACAACATCGCTTTCTATAGGGCCATTATGATCAACATCACAGCATCCTTTTTTATCATTAATTTCGTTGCCTATCTTTTTGATTTGGTTAATGTGGCGTTTCCAGATCCTGCCATCATCTAATTTTACATCATAATGTAATTTACCATATTTTTTAAGTACACTTCCAAAACGCCATTTAATCTCTTTGCTTAAATAATCTCGAACGGCGACTCTTTCGCCTTCTCTAAGATTTCTTATCGCGCTAACATTTTCTATTATTTTTATTTTTGTTTCTTCTTTAGGGAATATCAAATCTAATCTGCTTCTAAGTTTTCTCTCAAACATCGCTTCCGCCGGTGATTTATTTAATTTCGGATGTGGCGTTATTCTATACTGGAAGAGAAACTTTTGCAAATTTGTTTTGATATTCCTATTAGTGACATTTAATTTACGTAACGCTTGTTTAAGTGTTTGCACGAAACGTTCTGCCAAGCCATTCGTGGCCGGGTGATACGGCGCTGTAAGCTTATGATAAATACCATTGGTTTGTAAAAATATTTTAAATTCTTCTGATATAAAAGTTCGGCCATTGTCCGAGACTAACGTTTGTGGAAGGCCAAAAGTAACCAACATTTCCCTACACTTCTCTATTGTATTTTGTGCCGATAGATTCTTGACTAAATGTATTTCCGGCCATTTTTATACGCATCTACCAAAACTAAAAACATGTGTCCTATAAAGGGACCCGCGAAGTCTATGTGTACTCTTTCAAACGGTTGGGTTGCCGCTTCCCATTGATGTTTAATTTTGCTGATAGGATTATTACTGAAGAGAATACAAGCTTTACAATTATTTGTAATCTCTTCTATGTCTTTATCTATTTTTGGCCACCAAAACAGCAAAAATTTCTACTTAACTGTTTCATCCTAACTGTACCGAAATGGCCTGCATGTAATTCTTTTAACACTTTCTGTCTTAATTTTTGGGGAATAACTACTCTTTCTTTTTTAAAAATTATATCGTTTTGTAATGTAAATTCGCTATCATTATAGCCTAACGGCACAAGGCTTTTGCCTTTCTTTAACGCCTGTCGCAAATTATTTAATACTCTATCTTTACTTATTTCTTTGCGAATACTTTTTGCCGTTACAGGCAATGTTTCTAAATTTTCTATTTGAAAGATATCTATTGCGTCATAATTTCCAACGCTCTTTTCCCGTATGGGCAATCGTGAAAATCCATCCGCATTTCCATGTTCTTTAGATTTTCGATATTTAATGTCAAAATTGAAAGCTTGCAAAAATACAGCGTAGTGCTGCATGCGCATAGCGCTATACGCCGGAAGGCCTTTTTGCGGATTAAAAATTTGCGCTAACGGTTTATGATCTGTTAATAAGGTAAATCGATTCCCATACAGAAATTGGTGGAATTTTTTGACTCCGAATACAATTGCTAATGCTTCCTTGTCGATTTGTGCATATTTCTTTTGCGTTTCGGTTAATGTATTCGAAGCGTACTGTATCACGCGTTCTGTACCATCGGGGTACGTATGAGAAAGAACCGCTCCTACCCCGTACGGGCTGACATCGACCGCAAGTACTAATGGCAGTTTAGGGTCAAAAGGAACTAATACTTCATCATTTCCAAACTCTAATTTAACTTTGTTAAAAGCAACTTCGCATTCTTTAGACCATTTAAACACGGTATTTTTCTGTAATAACCTATTTAAAGGATGTAAGATATAACTCAAATTTTTAATAAAACGACCGTAATAATTAATTAATCCAATAAAGGCTCGTAGTTCCGTAATATTCGTTGGTCGCGGCATTTTCTGAACCGCCTCTATTTTTTTTGGTTCCTTTAAAATTCCTTTCTTACTTATAATATATCCGCAATATGAAATTTGATCTTTGAGGAAAGCACATTTATTTAAATTTATGCATATATTATGTTCCGATAATTGTTTTAGCACTAATTCTAATCGTTCCAGATGTTCATCAATATTTTTTCCCGCAATTTTAATATCGTCTAGGAATATAGCTACACCGGGAATTCCATTTAATATATTTTCTATAGTTCTCTGCCAAATAGCAGGTGTCGATGCCACTCCATACATAAGTCTATGACATTTATATAACCCTTTGTGTGTACTCAAGGTGAGGATTTCTCTATCTGATTCCGCAATTGATAATTGCAAGTATGCTTGCTTTAAATCTATTTTTGAAAATATCGTGCCTCCCGACATTGATGCAAATAATTGGTCAATCGTAGGTAAGGGATGCTCATCGACTATTAACGCCGGATTTACTGTGACACTAAAATCGCCGCAGATTCGAATACTACCGTCTTTCTTCAAGACCGGCACAATGGGCGTGGCCCATCTCGAGGACTCTACTTTTTCCAATATACCGGCTTCTACCATATATTCTAATTCTTTTTCTACTTTTTCTAAAATTCTGAAAGGAACTACGCGGTTTTTAACAAATATTGGTTTCGCGTTAGGCTTTAATTTCAAATGTGCTTTAAAATTTTTAATATGAGCAAACTCTTCACTTAAAACATTATTGTACTTTTTAAACAAATTTGCCAGTTTTTCCTGATCCACAATATTCACCTCTTGAACGTCTTCAACTTCGACTAAACTATTTTTCACTTGCTAGTATTTTTAATTGACAAATCCATTCTCGACCTAATAACGGATCTCTATCATATTTTACTACGTACATATTTAAATTTTTAATTTGCTCAACATCCCTTACTTTAACTTTAACAAATCCGAGTGGCACGAAATTTTGCTTACAATAAGATCGCAGTCTTAGGCGCGTTTTAAAAATTTTTAATTTTGGAAGCGTATTTTTCAACCATTTCTCGCTTACCAGTGTTACCGCCGAACCGCAGTCTACATCGAAGACGACGTCACGATTTTCAATTTTTAGGGGGACCGTAAATTTCGCTCTGTGCTCGTTATGCTCTTGCTCCGTTAAACTGCACACCTCCTCCAGCATGTGTGCTTGATCTTTCTTCTTGCAAACTTTTTGTAGATGGCCAAAACCTCCACATTCCCTGCATTTCACACTCCAAGGAAGGGTACAACTGCTTGCAAAATGAGCCTGTCCGCATCTAAAGCAAACAATATTATTATTAGTTTTAAAATTAACTCGCTTATTATTTTTATTATTATATTTAGAATGATTGGAACGGTATGTAGATTGTGGTTCTTTTTTCATTGTTGATTTCCTTTGAATCCTTTGCGTTCGTCTTGCCCTTTCGGCTTCTTCTGTTTTGGTCCCGTGCCCACGAGGTCAACGGCTGTTTCTGTTGGAATTTCCTCCTTCAGCTTGCTGACTCCTTTTTCTGCTAACTCCATACCGCATGCAATTTTTAACGCCGACTCCCTGGTAAGTTGCGCTGTCTCTAATAGTCTCGACTGGATTCTTTGATTCCTTAATCCAAAAACGAACTGGTTCCTTAATTCGGTTCGTAAATATTCCCCGAATTTACAACGCAGAGATCATTTTTGCAGAGCCGCCATGTACTCCTGCGCGTTCTCCTCCGGACGTTGCATTCTCTTCCGAAAAATATATATCTCTGCAATTTCCAGCGGCTCGGGCTCGTAGAATTCTTTTAATTTCCCAATTAGTGTATTATATGATTGCGTATACGGATCTGCTGGATCCAGTCTGTCGCACAAAATTCCAAAAGCCTCCACTCCTACGAAGTGTAATAAGTAAGCCACTTGGTCTGCTTCTTCTCGTATTTGAAAAACTCGGAACGTGCCTTCCAACCGCTGCAGCCATCTGCTCAGCGACTGCTGCGTCGGATCAAAATTATCTATTTGCAGAGGGTTGGCAATTGTTACCTACTGCTCCAGATTTGTTCCCGTCACAGGACTGCGTGATCCTGTCGACATTTTGACTTGTTTCCGAAATCCTTCTTAATCACTTGCCACGTCTGCTCCGAAATTTCTCGAAGGTTCCTTCGCCACGTCTTCCAGTGCTTCCCGAGCTTCTTATTAGTTACTCCGATTTTACGTCTATGTTTCCTGTTTCCTTCAGCGTATATAATGTAATTTCAATTATCCTCGTCGCCAGCTGTTTTGTTCTTACGGTATTCAAATAATATATATACAGAATATAAACGCACAATGGCTTTAATAAGCTCATAATACAAAAGATGCGACTCGGCTGGGTGCTCGATGCCTAAGAGAGCGAGACTCTCTCGCGGTTCCGCTATCTTGGCAATGGGTCAGGAGTGGGAGTCATGATTCGGCATCTTTGGGGATTTCGGCCCCTTTCCATAATATTCGCCGATCACGAACGCCGCGTAGTGTTCCGCTCCGCTTTCGTTAATACGCGCGTAATTCGAGTATAAATATATTTCAAAAACATTAAATTGTGTGGAAGTAAGAATACTATGCCGGTTCTAACCCGGGTCCTCCGAGGGGGGCGCGGGGCGGGGGGGTTCTCCGGGCGAGGGGGTATGACGTCACGCGGGGCGGGGGGGATCTTGTAGGCGAGGGGGATGACGTCACGCGGGGCGGGAGCGCTTATCACTGTGCGGGAGACGCTTATCGCGTATTGTTTTTCATAAACAAAACAGCGTATTGTATTACTTTGAATTATCTAACAAGTTTTATTATAAACAAAACACCACAAAGTGAGCGCCGACATTCGGCCACCCTCGCGATACCTCCCCCACCCCTCCCCCATAAGGCGACGCGCTTTGGCGGTACTTCCGCCCTCCCCCTCCCCTGCCCATATGTGACATTTCTTCCTCATTATTTAGGAAGAATTCATTTGCGATAATTTTGCCGACATTCGGCCACCCACGCGGTACCTCCCCCTCCCCCTCCTCCATCTGAGGGGATCTTGGGAGGTCACGCTTATCGCAATGAACACGTCGGGACACGTGTTTTTTTTCGCGGTAAAAGATCGTGTTGCATTACGCGCCGATATTCGGCAGCCTTTGCGGAACCTTTCCCCTCCCCCTAAGCGGAATTCTTTCACATTGTTTAGAGAGCGCCGATGTCCGGCCGCTTGAATTTTTATAAACAAAAATGAGCGCCGATGTCCGGCCGCTCTGTGTCAAAAGCGATAACGCGATGAAGGGAGATCACCTTTCTGATATGTAATTAAACAATCTGTTAATCATGAAGAGGGGAAGAAATGATTAGACAAAATAAGGACTGCTGCCACTTCAAATCATAGTACGTAATTTGCAAGCGCACAGATACGTCGGTCGAAAAAAGAATAGCGGGTGCAAGTGCTCTATAGAACGATTTTAAAAAGTGTGGAAAAATTGTGCAGTAATGTGTCAAAAATGGAAAATAATAATTTCGAGGCAATATTAGATGAATCGTCTGATGAAGATGTGATTGTCATCGAAAATGGAGAAGAGGTCTTTGAGAATAATGAGGCCATTGAGGAAGATGAAGACATGTATATAGATGTCGAAGAAGTGGACAATGAAGAAGTTATGAACATAGAAGAATCATCCGATGATGATGATGATAATATAAGAATTTTAGAAGACTCCGATTACGATAGTGAGTGTAGTGCGAGCCTTACTGAACAAAAACAAGTGCGAGTTCTAAAACGAGCTGATATCCACGATATTGACGACTACAAAAAATGTGTTGGATTTCTTTTTATTATGAATTTAATAACGACAAATTTTGCACAGCATGTTTTTTGCGAGTCAATGACTTATTTTCACGTGCTCGTGCTGTGCGGAAACACGATACTGAAAGATACATTTTACTTTTGGGAGATAGATGCTGCGAATGTCGATTATCAGTGTCTCAAATAGTATCGTGCAGTCTGTGCCCTATTTGCAAACAATAAACTGTTTAAAAAAATTAAAACACTTAAAGTGAGAACTCTGAAAGTGAAGATGGCGTCTTAGGAAAGATTGAAGAACATTCCAGTGACTTCGATGGTGCATTATTTAAGAAATCGCGAACTTGATGTGCAAAAACCTCAAGCAAGAGATGTGACTCATTTTCTGCAATTTCATGAAAGGAAATTAATGGGAACTATCGTATGTAACTGCGTCATATCATCTAAACACAACCGAATCGCGTGTTTTCAGCGTCGATATCAAAAGATATTGCATTTTTTAAGTGGACAAGTGATAGTTGAAAGGAACCCAATGATTATGACATTGCCACCATGGCCACCATTGCTATTGCCATCCAATCAGATCAAATCAGATGTGTTGCCAGAACATAATATTCCGGATGCGGACCTAGAAAACGATGAGTTGGATGTGAGGGGACCGAGAGTGTGTTGTAAGTATTTCTTTTTAATTTAAAAATTATTAAAATAATTAATAAAAAATTTTTGTCCGTCATAGAAGGAGCATCCACGGCGCAGCCCCCACCATCGCCTGCCGCCCGACCGTCTCACCGCCTCGCAGCTACCGCCGCACCTCCGCTTGCCGCCCCATCGCCCGGCCACCTCACCGCCGTTATCACATCCACTGCCGGGGGGGTCTATTTCATATTGTTAATTTTTATCATTTATAATATTAATTCATTTTATTATCTATTACCTTTTTATATATTTTTTAATATTTTAAATTCTATACTCTTTTTTAAATTTTATATTCTTATATTTTAAATTCTATACTCTTTAAATTCTTATATTATTCCTTTTATATTTAATATCAATTATTTGATATATTATTTTTATATATTCAATTTTTTCTTATATTCAGATACACATGTATTACACGCATATATAATTAAAAATTATTAATATTAAAAGAAAAATATATTTATTCTAGAATAAGACGTCCTTCTCCCTCATCGCGACATTATTTAAATTATTAAAATTTACTATTAAAATATTAGTAGAATTAAATTCTCTCTGCTTCGCGTACGCCTCACGCTCTCCTAAAGCGTTTGCTCTCTCGCGGTCCCTAACCTCGCGCTATCTTTCTCTTTCATGTACCTCGCCGAGCCATCTCTTTCTTCTCTCGCGCGTCATCTCTCGCGCTCTTCGCCGCTACATCTCTCTCTCGCGCGCTATCTCTAGTAAACGCTTCACGCTCTCTCTTCTAAGCGCTCTCGTGGTCCTTTTCGAGGGTATAAACAAAACAGTATGACAGTGAGCGCAGGCAGCTCGAATTTATAAACAGATATTTATCACTATGGTATTCCTTTGTGGAAAGTTTGAGATGGAGCTGAAGCTTATGGAGAGAGTCTGTCTCCACATCAAAAAGTCTCGAACAGTCGCCGAGCGAAGTGCCAGTGTAAGTGCTAGAATAAAGTGTTAAACAGTTTTTAAAAAAATGGAATTTATTGGAGAGATATTTGGGCGGCGCTTCTTTGAATCGCTAATTACGGGACTATTCCGGAATGTCCCCTTCCTGGGGACACCATATATATTTCGAGATGAGTTTGAAGGAAGACGATTCATTGAATGTGTCGTAAGGGCCATATTCTGCCTCTTCGCAATGCCGGTAAGGCTTATTATTATATACATATATATATTAATTTTTTTATTTTAATTTATTTAATTTTTGTTTTTAATTTAATTTTCTTATGTTTTTATTAATTATTAATGATATTAATATTTTTTGCAGAGCTTTATGATGTCTGACGTTCAAATTGATGGTTTTGTGAATATAGAAAGAAGGAGAGATGTGAGGTACTGGCGGCGGGTGGATCGTGAACTTCATGATTGGTTGTGGGGTGACCTCCCCGAACAAAACAATGATCATTTCGATTATGAGGATCGCTTCAACTTGAGACCAATGTTTGGGGAGGAGCCATATCCAGAGGATGAAGATTGGAATTGGTATGTGTCTTTCTTATAATAAATTAAAATATTAATATGAAAATAATAATATATTTAATATATAATTAGTTGTAGAAGAAGCCCTACCCGGTCGCACCACCGGTTGCCGCCTTGCCACCCCCACCATCGTCGGCACAGCCGCCCGACCTCACCGCCTCGCATCAATCCGCCGCCGCTCCACCATCGTCGGTTCCACCGTAGCCACCTCCACCACCGACAATTTTTATATATATATTATAATATTCATTTATATTCTTATCTTTATATTCTTATCTTTATATTCTTATCATTATATTCTTATCTTTATATTCTTATCATTATATTCTTATCTTTATATTCACATTTATATATTCACATTTATATTCACATTTATATACATTTATATACATTTATATCCATTTATATCCATTTATATTCTTTTAAACACACACACACACACAAACACACACACACACAAATGTATAATACATATTTATTCATAATTAAAAATAATTGATATTAAATTAATATATTCATTTTAAAAATTCCTATTCTTTTCCCTCACTGCGTCATCTCTCGCGTGCGCCTCTCGCTCCCTTTCTCTCGCGTTCACCTCGCACTCTCTCTTTCTCTCCTAAGCGCTATCTCTCTAGCAGTCCCTAGCCTCGCGATCCCTAGCCTCTCGGTCCCTAGCCTCGCGATCCCTAGCCTCTCGGTCCCTAGCCTCGCGATCCCTAGCCTCTCGGTCTCTAGCGTCACGTTCCCCCTTCCCCGCATGACGTCATCCCCCGCAAGGACCACGCAACTATTGGGAGCTATACGTATAAGAGCTGGGACTGCTTACGGGTGGGAGAAAGATGGAGATTGGAAATGCGTGCAAAGAAATTACATCATAATTTAAACTTAAAAACTCTTTTATTCTTTTACATATTTTTTTCTTACATATTTTTTTCCTACATATTATGAACTAAAAACTAAAGCTGCCAACTCACAATCGATGAGCTGATGCTTGTTGAAGGCGTCGCTAGCGTGTATTACATTTAATACTTATTTATTATCCTTTACAGTGGACGCGATATTTGAAAATTGCGTAAACTTGATATCGACTGTATTGGTAATTTTAACTAATCGGTCAAAAGTTACATCGATGCATGGATCGAGATCGAACATGCGGTGTAACGTCGATTCGATCATGCATATATTTGAAGATTCAAGATTTATTAACTTGACGTCGTTAATCGTACGAACTCGCACTGTTAGTGGTCCAAGGCTTATAAAACTGTAGGCATCTTTAGAGTCGTTTCGAAGCAGATTCTGAATATTGTAACGTTGCTCGTAGAGTCCCTTCCACGCTTCGAGAGATAGTATCAGTTCCTTTCCTCGATGATCTCCTATGGCGATTTCCACGTAACTCGGTGGATCCACTTTGATACCAATTTCGAGGAATTTAAATCCCGTAGCTGTCAATGCATATCGTTTGCATAGTATACGAACCGCATGAGGCTTTAATGAAAAGCTGTAAAAATGAAATTAGTTTAAAAATAAAACAATTTGTAAAAAATATAAAGACATAAAAATAGAAAAATAGAAAAAGTTAAACTTACTTGTCGCATTTGTTCTCAAACGATGGAGTTTCATAACAATTCGGTATGTAATTATTCACATGTCTGCCGGAGCCGCAGCTTCCTTCAGCGTAGTACATATTTCCAGATTTTAAAAGTGAAACCACCAGTACGAACGGTTAACGCGACACTGATCGTATAAAGAAATTAATCGAGTGTTGTACATGACGCTTATTTTTAAAAGTAGTGGGGTAAATGTGGTGGGAGATTCTAGAATACTATTGGCGCTATGAAATTTAGGAGAAGGGGAAACTCGGCGCTCGGATAAAAAGAATTCTTAGAAACGATTCGTGAGGAAAGGATTGGGGAAGGGGAATAAGAGATAAAACACATTAACGTTTAAATATTTTATTTTTCCAAATCTTGCAATTCTTTCTGGCGTTGCGACCACCAGTTAAATATTTTGAATACATTTTGTAATGCGCAATTCTTAACATGTTTTCCACATCGCATAGTGTTTTTAACATCTAGATTATTTAGAGACTCGATATCGTCGTAATCAGCATCTAAGGTCTCAATAATGAAACCGTTTCCCGCATCATCCAATATATCGGCTAACCATTCTCGGTTTTCAAGTCCTTTTACATATACGAGAATGGATTCTTTTTCTTCTTTATGTGGTCCACCAACGATAGCTGTTGTAATCAAACGCTGAGCTATGCTATATGGAACGTTTCCATCATTCCATCACAGTATATACAGTTGCGCAACTCTCTGTCGGCACCTTTGATGTTTGTGTAACATAAAATGGAACGCGCATGCGTGAAATCAGCGAGTATAACCAGTATGCCATCTAAACTTTTATCTCATTTTCTCTTTATTTTCGCTCTCTTTTTAGCACATTACTACATGTAAAATAAATTAATTTTAATAAAAATTATGTATATAAGAGATCACACATTGTTAATAATATAATGTCTAATATATATAAGACAAATAAATACATAAAAAAATATAAAATATTATATAACATAATTTAAATATTAAAATAAATAATAATTTATACTTGACATAACAGATAACAAAAGAATCACATCAAATATTCATATATTTACATATTAATGTGCACACATATATATTTAACACAATTAAAAGCTTAAAATTAAAAGAAATATTTAAAAAATTTTTATAACATATGATAATATATGCGTTTAATTAAAATCCATATATTAAAGCAAATAAATGAATAAAAAAACCAAGATATTTATTAAATATATTTATTAATAAATAATTCTATATTATATATATATTTTATAACAAATATTTTATAGGAAAATTATAAAGTGCGTAATTATAATTTATGTTTTATTTTATCTTAAGAAATTATAATGTACTATAATGTACAATAAATTTTATATATATGTACTTATATCGCAAATTATTTATTATTATTTTTTCTCTTTCAAATCTCTCACCTAACCATACCTCAGCTACTCGATCCCTCAGTATGAATCAGAGAGAGAAAACCAAAAGAAAGAGTGAGAGAAAAGTTCAGATGGCGGTACTGAATATACTCGCGCATGCGTACTCCATTTTATGTATCAAGAAATTGAGAGAGTTGCGCTACTGTATATACTGTGATTCCATCGTAATCCATGATGATTTCGAGTCAACCATGAGGCTTGGTGTCTCTCCGATTTTATGAGCACATCCCATGGTACAGGACATGCGAAAAAATAATGTGATAAAATAAATCCTCTTCTCAGGATTGCCGCTTCCTTTACAATGAATTGTTTATTGAAGATAAACCCCTGTAGATCCACAAACGTTGGTACGGACATGACGAAATCTCTCTCTTCGATGTATCAGTTTAAAAAGAAGAATGACAATCATCTCATAACACTTTGATTTATATTCTGCTATGCTTCCCCCTCTCTAAATTGTTGGTGCATTTAGGTGATTTTGCGCACAACGTTGGTCAACGGGTTGTACTGGATCACGCGATCATGTATGATGAGACAGTATGCAGAGGTATTCATCGGCGCGTTTTCCTTACACTCAAATTCCAATCTCACATCCACGGTTGCGCTCTTGATCGATTCGTTTTGTCGAGAACAATCGATGATTACGAATGGGCCGTTACGTAGAAACATTGAGACGGTGAGACTCGGCTCGAGATACTCGTATCCGTAATAGTTTTTGCAGAAACGCGCATACGTGTCGTACAGAATCGACCATCTGTTTTTATCGAAGTCCAGATTCATGTCGTCGTACGGATAACATTCCGAGTTCAGATAGAGTTTCACGTTGGTCAATTTACAATCGTCGAATCGACTCATATCCTCAGACATGACATTCTTCCGGCCTGTCTGCAGAGCAAAGATAACGTATCGTGGTTTCTCCAGCTGAGTCGCGGTTTTAATGGCCCACGAATGCTTGGTTGAACGCTGCAATAGCGGAAACTCATACAGATCCCACGAGCGAAAACCCATGCTGAGGTAGCGTCCGCTTTCCAGAGCGCGCAGCATAGACAGCTTCTTAATCTCGCTCAACAACACATGTAGCATTCGCCATTGTATCTTGAATATGTTGATCACAGGCTCCAGCGTCGAATCTCCAACCAGACAATTGTTGTCGTTGCGCGATCGTATTAAGATCAACTCGTGACGAGCGTTAATCACCACTCGTCTGTAATCCTCGCAAAATCCCAATAACATGTAGAGCGGCACGCAAAAATTGAAGTTTCCATTCACAGTAGTCGGATCACTCCAGCTGGCGTTTCTCATAATCACGCTTCTATCGGATGATATCGTTACATAGTTTTTGAGCAAACTTGTTATTCCCACGTTTCTGTTGCGATCAATCTCCACGCCATCGAGTTCATATCGAATCTCATCAAACATGAATGCGACGCAATTATTTCCCAGTATCACATCAGATCCTTCGGCTGGTCTATTTATCCTTAATTCTCCTTCGATGTATAGAAAACTGTCAAACGGCAACGTATGCAGATCCTGTTGTTGTATGGGTATTCTTATCTCATCACTGTGTCCGAACGTGGTGTTGGCGAACGGGTTGTACGTGTGAGTCTCAATTTTGATGATGCGATCGTCGAAGATTGGCTATTCCCCGATGTTGAGGATGTCGGTCATTGTTCAGATATTTCGCACCGCGAATCCCAAAGATTGTAAAAACGCAATGTTTGATGCGTTCAGTTTCTTTTTCTTGGCGCAACCGGATGATTGGATATTAGCGAATGACGTTGTTGTTGTTGTTGTCGCTGGCTCCGTAAAGATTGTGTTATCTCTCGTGTCTTTCGATCCGTTCAACACAAGCATCTCCTACGCCGCACACGTACGTTATCGCTGTCGTCGTCGTACGTGCAATCTAATGGTGATCTCTTCTCCTCGAAAATCGAGCATGTTACGTCCGGGGGTGCAGTTGCGGCGTAAATTTTACGAAATTTAAATCGCGACCTACGAACTCGAACTGCGGGGCGGACTACGTCGTATTTCGGAATTACTCCGGGGATACCCACGACGACAGGTATTTCCTTTATGGTCACGGTTGCGTTTTTGGGAGAAAGGGAGCGTTTCGTATAGGTTCGATTACTGACGAATCAGTCCATGTATCCGCGGAATCGTTCGAGTGAATCGTTGACGGAGTGGAAAATAGTGATTACTGTATTACCATCCGAGTCGATACGGTAGGGTTCTTCACCACGGCGGTACAGAAGGTAAGCTCGTTGGCAATGATAACAAGGGTGGTCGATGTCACGTGTTTTCGACAGTCGGTAAAAATTGCAGACTGAGCAAACGACTCCGGTCGGTACGTCGCCGATAACGAGGAGATGCTTAGCGCAAGTTAACCACTCAGATTGCACGCCAATAGGTAAACGCATATGGCAATCCGTACAGAGAGCGGCACTTGTTTCCTTATTAATAAAACCGATTATCCGTTGGCAATACGGGAGGTTATTTAGGGTTTCTTCAATAGTTTCTTCCTCGGAATCATCCTCGGGGAGAAGCAAAGTGGTGGGGATGTCCAAGTGTGACGGTATTATTGGACACATAGGAGTTGATTGTTTAAACTAATGTTAGTTAAAATAAATAATTGCCATGAGGTCGATTTGAATGTTCTAACACGTTCACGAAGTTTCTAGATATTCTGGAAAGATTTAGAATTTTCCAAAGGGTTGACTGTAGGATACCTACTGCAGTTTTATGAGGGCCATAAACTGACCCTTGATAAAAAAAAAGGTTTCGCACGATTTCTCTTTTTGGGAGATGAGAAAATTTAAGACGCGCAGAGAATATTCTGGAAACCACGTGGTAAGCTAATATTTCTAAAATTGCAAGAGAATTTATTAGTTATTATTGTTAAGTGATTCAAAAATGCGTAGACGTAGTTTCCGAAATAGATTCTTGTATTTCGCGGGTTCCCGGGCAGAAGGGAGGCTCGTGTTGTAAAGAAATATCTTGAGCACCTACCTTATTTAATTTCCAAGGAATGGACAACGACTGGATGGCGATGATCCGGGGTACCCGCGTTGTAGAGGGTGTACAGGATGCCAGACCTTTCTGCAGATACCTTGTACGGCGTGGATCGTTGTCCGGGATGTCGTTCAATGGCACCTTGGAATTCTTGATTTCGATCGCGTGCAATTGCGTAGGCCACTCCCGTAATTTAACGTCCGCGTGATTATTATTATTATTATTAATGCTAAAAGGCACGGAGTCGCCGAACAATCTATCGTATTCCGCGTCGTTATGATAGTCGATTCCAATGAAATTAGAGAGACCACGTGTTGATTCAGTGCGATGTAGTCGTGCTGTTATACGCCGTAGTTGATTCTTTCTTCCTGCACGGCGTGTTTTAGGCATTATAAAATTTAAACATTCTGAACGTCGTTTCGCTTCTGCAATAACTAACGTGCGGCGGTCCTCACTGTTCGTTGTTGCTTTCGGCGAGAGATTATGAGCGGTTCGTCCTCTCTGAATAATCACTACGAGGTTCAGGAAATATTTCTATGTTATAGAATAGTAATTTGTTAGGAATGGATTACTTGACGCGTGTTTTAGGCATTGTAAAATTTAAACGTTCTGAACGTCGTTTCGCTTCTGCAATAATTAACGTGCGGCGGTCCTCACTGTTTGTTGTTGCTTTCGGCGAGAGATTATGAGCGGTTCGTCCTCTCTGAATAATCACTACGAGGTTCAGAAAATATTTCTATGTTATAGAATAATAATTTGTTAGGAATGGATTATTCGGCATGTGCAGGCGAGAGAATTCGAGATGCGTTTTAGAAATACTATAGGCTTGGAGATACACGAGGTTGGAACTAATTTAGAATGAATTTAGAATATATATATATAACACTTTTATTCTAGTATAACACTACGAGTAATACAAAGTATCTAAGTTAAATTTTAGAGTTAGAATCTTAGAGTTAAAGTTAGAATTAGAGTCTTAGAATTAGAATTAGAATCTTAGAGTTAGAATTTGAATTTTAGAATTCGGAGAGAGTCTTAAAGGTGACTGCTCTGCTTGACGGCGCGATTAGAACTGAGCTCCTCTGGGCTCGCTCTGAGGTCCTTCGGTTTTCGGCAGCTCGGTTGCGGCGGCCGAGAGTGAGGGAACTCTCTAGGGTAGGGAGTTGCCGTGGTAGGGAAGTTCCCAGGTGCTGCGGAGCGCCGCGCTCAGGCACTAGGCGGAGTTAGATGTCATGGCCGGCATTGGCGCGCATTTCGAACGGTGTTATAAGAACTTAGAATTATTTTGCATAAGAGTGAAAAAATTTAAGTAGCCGGACGTGACACCTCCCCCCTTAGAAGAAAAAGTTGGACCATGTCTAACTTTTTCAGTTCTATATCATAGTGGGTATAATTTTATTTATGCTTAATGTTAAGGTTAACACTTTCTTATTTCTTAGTGGTGAACGAGTCTATACCTCTTCGTTGAGGAGGTTGCGCAATTCTTTATAATTTACATGCGCTTCACTTTTCACTTTTTGTATTGGTGGGGAGTCTTCTTCTTGTGAGGGGGGGGCTAGGGGTGTTGATTCTTCCTGTACGGGTAGTGGTCCCAGTGGTGGTTGCTTCCTTTTGTTATTTTGTCCTCCGTCGGCCGGTCTTCCCATGTGTAATAATATGTTCGTGACTGATGTCCATACGGCTCCCAGGAGGTGTAGGCTCCATCCGTAAACGGAGTGAAGCGCGTAGCCATGGATCAGTGTGTCTATTATTAATTTGGCAAGTCGTGCGACGACAAAGATGCCCAGCACTCCGGCGCTGGCGGATCCGAAGCTTATGAAACCTTTCCATAAGCGTGCTCCCGTGTTTTCTGCTAGCTTGTCGAGTGTTTTCTCGTCTAGCAGGTTTAGCATGGATAGACTTCCTGTGGGGACTTCGTGTCCCATTGCTCCCCTGGCGATCGTGTTGAGCATTGAGGGTTTTTCCATCGGGAACATGATGTGGTCGCGCAGACGATCCAGGTCTTCACTGGTGTAAATGCCGCTGGAGGCGAGCGAGTCAGGGCTTACGTATCTCCATGACGGCTTGGTCAACGGCTGGATTGTCGGAGGTGCGATTGACTCCACTGGTTTCGGTGTCAGTCGGTACCATATGTTGTGCACTTGGTACATCGCTGGTAGGAGTTCGTTGCAGTCCCTGAGTGTTCCAGATTTTGTGAGTATTTTTGATCTGGGTAATAGGAAAAGGGATTTATTCTGGTGGGTGACGGGAAGCTCGTTGTAGCAATTGTCGACGGGTCGTACTCGGCATTCCACAGGTACGCATTTGATGAGGTGGATAACCTCGCCAGCTGTAATGGCGGTGTACCCTGGTGATTTCATAATTCTGTGCGCCATCTCGTCTGGTGCAATGCTTGCAAGGGAGAGAGCGTTGAGCAGGATTTGTCTCTCTAGGGCGCATTTCTGTTCCATTATGTCTCTGTATAGTTGTGATAGCTGTGTTCTGAGGTGTTTTTCTACGTAAATAAACTTGGAGTTTACGTACGAGAAAATATCAAGATTGTCGATTTTGATTTTTGAACGACCTTTGAACACGCGTCCTGGCTGCGTTTCGAGGACGCAGAGCTTGGGGTGCTCAGTTCGCAGGAGTTTATATCCACAGATGTTTGTCTCGGTTGTGCGTGCCAGCGCGAACGTGGTATCTTGTGTCGTTACCGTGTAGACCGTTGGGGAGTCCTTATGCGATGATTTCGGTGATAAGCGATGTGCCAATCCTTCGTATAGGACATCGTATCGGCCGAAATGGCAATTGTCGGCAGGTAACACCGACCAGTATGTGGAGGCTCCGTCTGCGTCGTTGCATTCTCCTGTTGTCACGGGGCAGCGAACACCTGAGGGGAGTATTACCTCGTTAGTGTTGTGTTTAACGGGTAACTCCAGCTTCCGGGTAGTGATCCGTATTGAGGCTTGGACGATTGCGTTATCCCAGGTGCCGTACGGATCGCTGTATTGAGTCCCGCTACATCCTCCGTCGGTTTTTACGGAACCTGCGAATGTTACTGCGCGCAGATTGGTAGCGTTTGGTTTAATGTCGGAGAGATGTCCGTTTAATCCTAAGGAGATGGTTCCCGTTTCGTGCAGTTTTCTACAAGTATCGGCCGATGTTTCGTGAATGTACTCGCGTCTGCCGTTATGTACGGCAGATATGTGTGAGTGCATCCCACAGTAATAGACAGTTCGGTCGACTTCAATTTTGCACTGGATTCCTGATGTGTGCTCGAATTCGCTCAACTGTAGCAATTGTACGTAGACCTCTTCCTTCTTTGGCTCGATGTCGTCGACTTTGCATTCTTCTATGTCCAATAGTGAGAGCGTAGTGATATTTAAACCGCGGCCTCCGCAGTCGTACCCTATTAGCCCATTAGAGGTTAGGGCTAACAGTGCGATTGCAGTTAGTATGCTTGCGTAGGTCTTCATTCTGTCGTGGTTGGCTGGTTACTGGCCCGTCCTCCGTCGGGGTGTCCGAGATATAGTCATCTTCGGAGTGGGGGTATTCCGGGGTAGGGGCTTGATGTGGCGAGGGTTTTAGCTTATCCATATGTACAATTCTAAACCTATTATTACTTATAGCTAACTTAACATTATGGTTTTTTAGGATTTGTATAATTTTATAGGGGCCTGTATATTGGTCGGATAGTTTCCCCTTTTTGGGTTCTTTTAATAGGTATACGTTATCTCCTACCTTAAATTCCTTTACATTTAGTTTCCTATCGTAATATTTCTTAGATCTAATCTTAGCTTCTATTAAATTTTCGCGCGCGTTATCTTGTACGTCGCGGATTCTAGAGAACAATTCTCGAAGATAATGCGAGTATGTTTCGTTTTCTTCATTCTCTAGTGGCGGATCGTTGGAGGGGACACGCGCTATTTTGCCGAATATAAGTTCGTGCGGAGTGTATCGCGTGCCTTCGTGTACACTAGTGTTATATGAGAACGTAGCTAACTTCAAAAATTGATCCCATTCGCGGTTTTTATTAACATATTGTTTAAGGTATTCCCATAGTACATGGTGGGATCTTTCAATCGAACCATTCGATTGCGGTCTATAAGCTGTAGTTTTATATTGCTTAATTCTAAACTTACGTGCTATATTGCGCAACAGAGAATTAAGGAAATGTGACCCTTGGTCAGTTAACCAAGCTATAGGAGCGCCGTATATACATATGAATTCGTTAGTGAGTGCATCGGCTACGTCGGTTGCGGATGCGTGCTTCAATGGAATGGCTAGTGAATACTTAGTTAAAAGGTCCTGTATGGTAAGAATGTATGTATTTCCTAAAGAAGTTGTAGGAAGAGGTCCCATTATATCCATTGAGATTTTATCAAATGCTGTGCCTGGCGTATCTGTAAGCACCATTGGTTGTTTAGTTTTTACTCTTACTAATTTTTTCAGTTGACAATCTTTACATTTACGAATATATTCACAGACGTCTTCCTTCAACTTTGGCCAGGAGTATCGTTCTTTTAGTCGGTTATACGTTTTGGTTACTCCTTTATGGCCTCCTATCGCTGAGCTGTGGTTATCTTTTATAATTCTTTCTCTATCTGCAGGGAGTGGAATTTCGATCTTGTTTGCGCATACGAATATCTTAAGATTAGTGTCGCTTAATGTACGCTGCAGCAATGAATATATGATATTCCAGGTAATGCTATCTACATTGTCTTGACATATCGAGATTGACTGTAGGTCCAATTCTGTAACTACGTCCTTTAGTGAGCGTAGCGTTTCTTTGATAATTTCTATTTCAGTGGCGGCTGAGACTCTTTCTTTAGCGATAAGTGATATTAAGTGTCTGTTACCGTTGCAATTAACTTTTGTTCTGCCCAACGTGGCGTCTTTAATTACGGGTAGTATGTTATTATCATGCAACATTTGAGCTCCTCGTCCCAGCGGTACGCCTTGTTGCGTAGCAAATATAACAAGATTGTCTTTTCTGGTTATAAAGTTATCTGGAATAGTTATTATTTTGAATCTCGCGTTCGGTTCTCGTAATTCAAAGGGGGTTCTAGGGTTATCGAAGATTTGATTCTCTTCGTCTGAACTGGAGCTATCGTCAGTCTCGATTTCTTTGTCGGATTCATTTTCTGCGGTACTATCAACGTTATTTCTTGTTGATGAATTTACATTTGTTGGTATGGGAGAATCGACATTTGTTGGGGCTTGTGTTTTCTTATGTTGATTAGTCGAAAATAGTGATTCGTCGGAGTCGGATGTGTTTACAAGCGGGAGAATTTGTTCGATAACAGGGTTTCTAGATAACGCGTCGGCGTTAGCATTTATTTTACCTGCTTTGTATTCTACTTTATATTCGTACTCTAGTAATTTTAGACGCCATCGGACTAAACGCGATGATGGGTCCTTTACTGAGTGTAGCCATACTAAAGGCTTATGATCGGTTACTAACTGGAATTGTCGGCCATATAGGTATGGTCTGAAATAATTTACACTATATACTATTGCTAACAGTTCTTTCTCAATGGTAGAGTAGTTTATTTCTGCTTTATTCAATAGTCTCGATGTGTAGGCTATAGGAAGATCCTTCCCTATAGTGCCCTGGCTAAGTATTCCTCCAACCGCATATCCGGATGCGTCGGTAGTTACAATGAACGGTTTAGTGAAGTCTGGGTATTGCAAAATCGGTTCGTTACAAAGCGCATTGCGGAGCTGCGTGAAAGCCGACTCTTGTTCCTCTTTCCAGACGAATGATTCCTCTTTCTTTAGCAGATTCGTGAGAGGTTGTGCTATCTTGGAGAAGTTAGGTATAAACCTTCGATAGTAGCCCGCGAGTCCTAAGAATTGTTTTATGTTTTTCGCGTGTTTGGGTCTAGGGAAATCTTCGACCGCTGTTATTTTCTTGGGATCGGGTTTTACTCCGGCTTCACTTATTACATGGCCCAGGTATGTGACTTCTTTGCGGAGGAATTCGCATTTGTCGGGCTGGAGGCGCAGTCCTGCCCTTCTGAGTCGTTCCGCTAGTTTGTGGAATTTGATTTCGTGTTCTCGCAACGAACTGGAATACAATACTATATCGTCGAGATACACGAAGAGTTCGGCACCTTGAAGTCCCGACAGTACCTGGTCCATGAGCCTTTGGAAGGTCGCGGGGGCATTTTTGAGCCCGAATGGCATTCGTTTAAATTCATAATGCCCATACGGAGTGGAAAACGCGGTTTTATGTGTGTGGGATTCGTTCATCTTTATCTGGTGAAAACCCGATGCCAAGTCAAACACACTAAAGTATTTCGCGCTCCCCAGCTGATCGAGGATCTCTACTATGTTTGGTAAGGGGTAAGCGTCCCCGACTGTTTTTTCGTTCAGTGCTCGGTAATCTATTACCATTCGCCAACGCTTGTTACCTTGTGAGTCCGGTTTTTTGGGCACGATCCACAAGGGGGAGTTATATGGTGACATAGATGGTTGGATTACATCATTCTCAATGAGTTCTTGCACTTGTTTGTTAATCTCCTCCTTGTGCATCGGCGGGTATCTGTATTGTTTTGTGTGTACCGGAAGTTCGTCGGTCGTTGGGATGGTGTGTGTGGTGACGTTAGTAGAGTGTAGTTTGTCGGTAGGAAGGCGAAACAGATCATTGTAAGTGTGTATTAGGTTATGTACGTGTTTCGTTTCTTCCGTGTTTAGATGATCGAGTCGCAGTAGTGTCTTAATCTCGTCGGGACGGGATGTGTTTTGTTTACTTAGTGTTGCGACGTACTGTGTTTTCTTAGCGAAGGTCTCCTCATGCCCTAAGGTTGGGAGAGCGGCTTCGGAGGTTTTATGACTCTTGGTCGAGGGATGAGATTTGGAGAGAGTGCTTTTACGACTCTTAGAAGGGGGCGGTGAGCCCTCATGGTCTCGAGGATAGGATGTGGAGAATTTTTCTATCTCTTGAAGACTTATTCTAGGTAAGTTGAACTTGAGATCCTTATCGCTTGTATTGACGGCTTTTATGTAGGCTATGCCGTTGCGGTTGGTGACGATGGCGTCTCCTAAGTAGATGTCATCGTTTACGTGGATCCGTGATATATACCCTACGCTAACGTTGGTATCGCTAACACGGAGCGGTAGTGTAGTTCGCGATCTTGCTGGGATCGTGAATGTTTGTTCGGCGTTGAAAGGGATTGAGGCCCCTTGCCAAATGATGCAGCGTTTGACGTAGTCTATTTTAGACGCGTCTTGTAAGAATTCGGAACCTAAGATTCCGTCTTGCGAGATTGGAAAATCGTCGGTGACGACGTGGAGTTTGATTTGGTGACCGAGGTATTTTATGCTAATAGTCCCGAGCGTTTTGATTTTATCGTTCGTGATTCCGCTAAGGAAGATCGTCGAACTTTTATCAATGTCGTTGCTGGGGAGTATTTGTCCTTGTTTAACAAGATTAGGCGCTGCACCTGTGTCTATCATAAAGCATGTCTCGGTCGATAATCCACCTGCGGCTATGGTGACCGCGGGCGCATGTGAAAAATCGTTCGGAGTTAACATTGCGATTCGCGTGTTTCCGAATCGTGTTCCGTGCTTATCGCTCTTATCGGGCGGTTCGTTTGAGAAGAGGCCCCTTGGTGAGGTGTACCCGACCTTCCCGCGGGGCTCGGTGCGTTTCCCGACTCATTTTTTTGCACGTTATTATTATATTCACGTTTTCTGCATTCTTCTATCTCGTGCCCGTTGTTTTTGCAATAGCGGCACCATTTATTGCGACGGTCGTTGTAACGAGTAGGCGCATTAGTGTTTGTGTTAGTATTATTGTAATTTTGGCGTCTATCGCCATATGTTGGGCGTTCGTCGGAGAATCTCACCGGATCGTTACGCGTATTGTTCGGATAGCGTTCCCGAAAATAATTTTCGTTACGCGGAGGCGTATTAGCGTATCCTCGACGCGTATGTTCGTTTCGCGGTGGTTCGGGTTCGCGGCGGTCACGTGTTTTATATCGATCGCGGTCTATTTCTTCCCGTTTTGCGAGTTCTTTCGCTCTCGCGAACGCCTCAGACGGGACGGAGTATAATCGTCTGTCCATCTGCAATCTGTACTGCAGAGGGAGTCCTTCGCAGAAGGATCGTGCCGTGAGTTCGTCGATTCTTAGGGCTGTCTCATTATCTATGCGACCCATTGCGCGGCGTTCGGCGTCTAAAATCGCGGATCGTAGATCTTTGACGCGGCTGATGTAATCTAACATGTGCTCTTGGGGTTTTAAGTATACGATACTAAGTTCTCCCCTGTATTGATCGATCGTTTTCGCGGGCCCGAATGCGTTATTTAATAGGTCGATCAGTTGTGTGATGCTTTCGCAGGGCTCCCCCTCGACGGCGCTATAGGCACGCCCGCTAAGCTTATTAAGTAAGAGTTTGGTGAGGTTGCGTTCGGATGTCGGGGGAATTATTTCTTTCGCGCGTTGGCATGCCCGTGTAAATTGCCTTAACGGTATATTATAACCGTCGAAAGTAGGCACGGTTTCGGTCGCTTCGCGAAAGGAGACCTTGGGGGACTGGGGTCGTCCGGAAGGTAACTCGGAATGCCCGGCGGAGTCGTCGAGCGATAGTAGAGGTTGGCCCGAGAGTCTGATAGACGGACTGGGCTCTCGCCGCAGCCGATTCACCTCATTGCGTAATATTTCGATTTCCGCGAGGAGATCGTTTTTGAGGGAATTCATATCCTCAGGGATGGTGCCCTGGGGTTGGCTCTTTCCCGGATTCCTTTCCATATTTTCGCGGAGCGTTTCGATTTCGCGTTCTCGTTTATCTGCTCTTTTCCGTTGCTCTTCGAGGAGTGCGGCCTCCTCTCTTAGGCTGATTTCTTTGGTTTTCGCGAGAGCTTCCCTAGTTCTAATACGATTTTGAGCTTCGATAATTTCGACTTCCTTTTGCTTTAATTTTGCTTGTATATCCGCGAGCTGTGCTTCAGTTAATTCCTTTCCCGCGAATTCCTTTTCAACCGATTCTTCCTTATCTCCCTGTCTTCCGCGCGTCCCGACCATAGCTCGGAAATTTCAGTATCCCACCGCTGTCACCAGTTTTGTTACGTCCGGGGGTGCAGTTGCGGCGTAAATTTTACGAAATTTAAATCGCGACCTACGAACTCGAACTGCGGGGCGGACTACGTCGTATTTCGGAATTACTCCGGGGATACCCACGACGACAGGTATTTCCTTTATGGTCACGGTTGCGTTTTTGGGAGAAAGGGAGCGTTTCGTATAGGTTCGATTACTGACGAATCAGTCCATGTATCCGCGGAATCGTTCGAGTGAATCGTTGACGGAGTGGAAAATAGTGATTACTGTATTACCATCCGAGTCGATACGGTAGGGTTCTTCACCACGGCGGTACAGAAGGTAAGCTCGTTGGCAATGATAACAAGGGTGGTCGATGTCACGTGTTTTCGACAGTCGGTAAAAATTGCAGACTGAGCAAACGACTCCGGTCGGTACGTCGCCGATAACGAGGAGATGCTTAGCGCAAGTTAACCACTCAGATTGCACGCCAATAGGTAAACGCATATGGCAATCCGTACAGAGAGCGGCACTTGTTTCCTTATTAATAAAACCGATTATCCGTTGGCAATACGGGAGGTTATTTAGGGTTTCTTCAATAGTTTCTTCCTCGGAATCATCCTCGGGGAGAAGCAAAGTGGTGGGGATGTCCAAGTGTGACGGTATTATTGGACACATAGGAGTTGATTGTTTAAACTAATGTTAGTTAAAATAAATAATTGCCATGAGGTCGATTTGAATGTTCTAACACGTTCACGAAGTTTCTAGATATTCTGGAAAGATTTAGAATTTTCCAAAGGGTTGACTGTAGGATACCTACTGCAGTTTTATGAGGGCCATAAACTGACCCTTGATAAAAAAAAAGGTTTCGCACGATTTCTCTTTTTGGGAGATGAGAAAATTTAAGACGCGCAGAGAATATTCTGGAAACCACGTGGTAAGCTAATATTTCTAAAATTGCAAGAGAATTTATTAGTTATTATTGTTAAGTGATTCAAAAATGCGTAGACGTAGTTTCCGAAATAGATTCTTGTATTTCGCGGGTTCCCGGGCAGAAGGGAGGCTCGTGTTGTAAAGAAATATCTTGAGCACCTACCTTATTTAATTTCCAAGGAATGGACAACGACTGGATGGCGATGATCCGGGGTACCCGCGTTGTAGAGGGTGTACAGGATGCCAGACCTTTCTGCAGATACCTTGTACGGCGTGGATCGTTGTCCGGGATGTCGTTCAATGGCACCTTGGAATTCTTGATTTCGATCGCGTGCAATTGCGTAGGCCACTCCCGTAATTTAACGTCCGCGTGATTATTATTATTATTATTAATGCTAAAAGGCACGGAGTCGCCGAACAATCTATCGTATTCCGCGTCGTTATGATAGTCGATTCCAATGAAATTAGAGAGACCACGTGTTGATTCAGTGCGATGTAGTCGTGCTGTTATACGCCGTAGTTGATTCTTTCTTCCTGCACGGCGTGTTTTAGGCATTATAAAATTTAAACATTCTGAACGTCGTTTCGCTTCTGCAATAACTAACGTGCGGCGGTCCTCACTGTTCGTTGTTGCTTTCGGCGAGAGATTATGAGCGGTTCGTCCTCTCTGAATAATCACTACGAGGTTCAGGAAATATTTCTATGTTATAGAATAGTAATTTGTTAGGAATGGATTACTTGACGCGTGTTTTAGGCATTGTAAAATTTAAACGTTCTGAACGTCGTTTCGCTTCTGCAATAATTAACGTGCGGCGGTCCTCACTGTTTGTTGTTGCTTTCGGCGAGAGATTATGAGCGGTTCGTCCTCTCTGAATAATCACTACGAGGTTCAGAAAATATTTCTATGTTATAGAATAATAATTTGTTAGGAATGGATTATTCGGCATGTGCAGGCGAGAGAATTCGAGATGCGTTTTAGAAATACTATAGGCTTGGAGATACACGAGGTTGGAACTAATTTAGAATGAATTTAGAATATATATATATAACACTTTTATTCTAGTATAACACTACGAGTAATACAAAGTATCTAAGTTAAATTTTAGAGTTAGAATCTTAGAGTTAAAGTTAGAATTAGAGTCTTAGAATTAGAATTAGAATCTTAGAGTTAGAATTTGAATTTTAGAATTCGGAGAGAGTCTTAAAGGTGACTGCTCTGCTTGACGGCGCGATTAGAACTGAGCTCCTCTGGGCTCGCTCTGAGGTCCTTCGGTTTTCGGCAGCTCGGTTGCGGCGGCCGAGAGTGGGGGAACTCTCTAGGGTAGGGAGTTGCCGTGGTAGGGAAGTTCCCAGGTGCTGCGGAGCGCCGCGCTCAGGCACTAGGCGGAGTTAGATGTCATGGCCGGCATTGGCGCGCATTTCGAACGGTGTTATAAGAACTTAGAATTATTTTGCATAAGAGTGAAAAAATTTAAGTAGCCGGACGTGACAAGCAATCGTCTGTCCTGGTCGACAACGCGTAACGTTAAATCCGTAATGCTCCGCGCGATGATCGGCAAGTAAATGATGTGCTCCGGTGTTTCCGATATCTTATATCCTGGTGGTACCCTCGGTGAAAATTCATGTATCGTATGAACGAGTTTGCCGTTGCTGTATGCGCCCGCGGTCACGTTACACTCTACGCGGATAATGTTCACGTTGATAATGTTAATCGGCATGTCCGACTTGTACCATTTTCGCGGCTGCAGTATACGGTTCGAGAATCTCAGCAGCGATCCAATGTTGTTAGGCTTGTTAAAATTCATTCTGTAGGCGTATTTGATCTCGCTCCTCATCGTATTGTAATTAGCGCGGAGCACTATCGGGTATTCTTCATCTTCAAAATCACCATTGTCAATGTGTTTTTTATCGTCATCACGAACAGCGTGTCGCGGACGTTTTCGTGAAATTGCATGTTTCAAAAACTCATGTATCGCTTGCAGCTCGTACGATCCCTCGGGAATCGTAATTTCCGCGTCATCTTTGCTAAAGTAAAATTTATTATTCGAGGAATTCACGTTCGATATTGTGTGATAAATCTCAAAATCCGCTAGACCGAGTTCGTATTCATCGTCGCTCAAATCTATGGCGGGAAAGTAGTTTGCCGCGAGGACGCTACTCTTTCCAGTCAGCGTGAATGTCATAGACATATCGGCAAAACTGTTTAACGAATACTGAGTTAAATAATGCAATGTCCGTCTTTAAATTCACGTGTATCGACCGTTCGGAGAAACTGCAAACACAATTGTCCACAGATGCTCTGATCATAAGTTTGAACAGGTGTGTGATTATACTGTATCTTTGTCACGTTCCGCCCGAAATATTGCACCAATTCATTCGGTGATCGAAGATTGCCAAAACTGTCGAAATATATAGCGCGATTCCCCCTCTTTGCGTACGCCACCCAATGAGTACCTGATCCTTTAGCGTTATCCAAATTTATGATGCTGCTCTCGTTTTGATATATACCACCGATCGGTAGCGAATCACGCATGAAAACACCTCTTTTTTTTTTCCTTTTGAAACTCCTCGTTCACGTTTGTATGGAGCGAGATACAATCCGTGACCTTCCATGGCGCGATTGTGACGTAGCATCTCTTGCAACTGACGTTGTGCAGCTTTTCCATCGTTCACCATCTTTGCTACACCAGCCGCTCCACCAATCATGGATCCAAGCGCGCCCAACATTGGTAGAATCGGTAATACACCCCCACGTTTCGCTTCCGGAAGTATCCGTTTCTTCGTCGTCTTTTTCTTTGTCTTCGTCGTCGTCTTCAGGCCCATACCGAGCTTCGTCTTGGTTTTCATCGCTGCCCAGACAGCTGTGGCGGCGGCTCTTTCACCGAGAGTCGAATCTCTCGCAATGATACGAGTTCGCGCTTTGTCGGCGAGTACCTTATCCGCCACGTGTCTCTCGGTGAGATCGTTGCTCCGAGAGTACGCAATATCGTGTTCACGGCACGCCGTGTACACGATATTGCGTACTCTCGGAGCAACGATCTCACCGTGTCCAATGGGTTGATACCTCGATCGCCTCTGGCTAATCGCTTTTGTAGCCGCGTGCCCGGACCACAAAACTGATAGCCAGGGATATGGAATTCGATTGGAAGTGCGTTTATTGCGTGATTTAATAGTCCTCTACCTATTTTTTTCGCTGACATTCGCTGCTTTATCATCGGCGCTGGACCGTCGATGTGCGTTCGCTACCACGGTCGATTGTAATGTTCGAAACAGCGGCGACAGGCCTGAATCTCTGGATCCGCCTTTATGTGTTCCGGAAGCTTGTCCCACACGTAGTGGATGTGATTTTCACATTGCAGTAAAACTGCTTTTGGCACATATTGCAGCTGTTCGGCGCTTAAACCGTGAATATCGAAAGCACTTGTTAGCAGAACAAACATTTTTTCGTTACTGAGCGATTCGTGGTTCCGCGCAGCTATAAATAGGCAAGCGTTCGATTCAATCGGGGAGTGGGAAAATGAGATTCGTGCGACAACCTTTGACGATACGCGTGACGAATTGCGACGACAGATTACGCTCGGTGGAGGACAACGCGGAGATGCGCAGACATGGTACGATGTTGCCGACTACTATACGCGCGATCGTATGCGGCCCCTCGCGGTAAAACTAACGTCTTGATTAGTTTGATAGAAAGCCCGCACGGTGTTTGCTTCGAAAACGTGTACGTGTACTCAAAGTCGCTGCAACAGCCAAAATATCGGTATCTGGAGAATTTGTTGACGTCGATCGAAGAAATCGGCTACTTTACATTCTCCAATAACAGTGACGTCATTCCATCGAGCGAGGCATGTCCAAACTCGATTTTCATCTTTGATGACGTGGCGTGTGACAAGCAAGATACGATAAGAGAGTACTTTTCAATGGGACGCCACTCGAACGATCCTGATTGCTTCTATCTCTGTCAGACGTACGCGAGATTACCAAAACATCTTATACGCGACAACGCGAACTTACTGATCTTGTTTAAACAGGATGGTACCAACTTGAAACACGTGTACAACGATCATGTGAATACCGACATGTCGTACGAAGATTTCAGTAAATTATGTCGTATTTGTTGGCAACAAAAGTATGGATTCCTAGTGATAGACAAGGACAGCTTGCTTACAAACGGGCGATACAGAAAAGGATTTAACGAGTTTGCGATACCGCAAAACGATTAGTCGCTGCCGATATTCTGTCGAGAAGAGTGAAACGTGAGCACTCTGCAGACATGGCTGATAACCATAACATTCGCGAGCGTGAAAAGATTGCGAAGGAAATTGTGAAAACGAGCGAATCGATCCGTAAGAAACATCGTGCTTTAAAGACTGGTAAGATCGATGACGATATCGCAGTCAAGACTCACTTTAAACCTATTATCGAACCACTACAAAAGATTGTCGACAACGCGAGCTTGATCGCAGTGAAAAACGAACTGGAGAGTAAAGCTGACGTGAAAATTAAAACGTTACCCGCTGTTAAGCGGTACGAGAAGGAGGAGGAAAATGCGACACCGAAAAAGAGAAAACGACCAAACACAAATCGCTCATCGACATCACGTACATCGGACGGATTTTTACTGGATGAACCACCGATAAGCTCTACACCGTCCACCTCTACACAGTCCGCGACAACGAGAATCCTACCATTTACAATACCCGAATCACTCGCAAACGAAAATGTTTTCGAAACCATAAGCAATTCACTGAAACATCCGTTCGAAACACGTTACAAACGTCGGAAGGTCAAGAAATGTTGCGAGAGCACTTCGGACCACTGGGACAAAAATACATGGGCGCTCTCCTCGG
This sequence comes from Prenolepis imparis, assembly GCF_030444845.1. Classification (NCBI taxonomy): domain Eukaryota; kingdom Metazoa; phylum Arthropoda; class Insecta; order Hymenoptera; family Formicidae; genus Prenolepis; species Prenolepis imparis. Next base: position 25,682,958 of record NW_028141159.1, read on the forward strand.
TGGCGATAAAAAAAACGAGATCGATCACGTATTGTTACGTCCGGGGGTGCAGTTGCGGCGTAAATTTTACGAAATTTAAATCGCGACCTACGAACTCGAACTGCGGGGCGGACTACGTCGTATTTCGGAATTACTCCGGGGATACCCACGACGACAGGTATTTCCTTTATGGTCACGGTTGCGTTTTGGGAGAAAGGGAGCGTTTCGTATAGGTTCGATTACTGACGAATCAGTCCATGTATCCGCGGAATCGTTCGAGTGAATCGTTGACGGAGTGGAAAATAGTGATTACTGTATTACCATCCGAGTCGATACGGTAGGGTTCTTCACCACGGCGGTACAGAAGGTAAGCTCGTTGGCAATGATAACAAGGGTGGTCGATGTCACGTGTTTTCGACAGTCGGTAAAAATTGCAGACTGAGCAAACGACTCCGGTCGGTACGTCGCCGATAACGAGGAGATGCTTAGCGCAAGTTAACCACTCAGATTGCACGCCAATAGGTAAACGCATATGGCAATCCGTACAGAGAGCGGCACTTGTTTCCTTATTAATAAAACCGATTATCCGTTGGCAATACGGGAGGTTATTTAGGGTTTCTTCAATAGTTTCTTCCTCGGAATCATCCTCGGGGAGAAGCAAAGTGGTGGGGATGTCCAAGTGTGACGGTATTATTGGACACATAGGAGTTGATTGTTTAAACTAATGTTAGTTAAAATAAATAATTGCCATGAGGTCGATTTGAATGTTCTAACACGTTCACGAAGTTTCTAGATATTCTGGAAAGATTTAGAATTTTCCAAAGGGTTGACTGTAGGATACCTACTGCAGTTTTATGAGGGCCATAAACTGACCCTTGATAAAAAAAAAGGTTTCGCACGATTTCTCTATTTTTGGGAGATGAGAAAATTTAAGACGCGCAGAGAATATTCTGGAAACCACGTGGTAAGCTAATATTTCTAAAATTGCAAGAGAATTTAATAGTTGTTATTGTTAAGTGATTCAAAAATGCGTAGACGTAGTTACCGAAATAGATTCTTGTATTTCGCGAGTTCCCGGGCAGAAGGGAGGCTCGTGTTGTAAAGAAATATCTTGAGCACCTACCTTATTTAATTTCCAAGGAATGGACAACGACTGGATGGCGATGATCCGGGGTGCCCGCGTTGTAGAGGGTGTACAGGATGCCAGACCTTTCTGCAGATACCTTGTACGGCGTGGATCGTTGTCCGGGATGTCGTTCAATGGCACCTTGGAATTCTTGATTTCGATCGCGTGCAATTGCGTAGGCCACTCCCGTAATTTAACGTCCGCGTGATTATTATTATTATTATTAATGCTAAAAGGCACGGAGTCGCCGAACAATCTATCGTATTCCGCGTCGTTATGATAGTCGATTCCAATGAAATTAGAGAGACCACGTGTTGATTCAGTGCGATGCAGTCGTGCTGTTATACGCCGTAGTTGATTCTTTCTTCCTGCACGGCGTGTTTTAGGCATTATAAAATTTAAACATTCTGAACGTCGTTTCGCTTCTGCAATAACTAACGTGCGGCGGTCCTCACTGTTCGTTGTTGCTTTCGGCGAGAGATTATGAGCGGTTCGTCCTCTCTGAATAATCACTACGAGGTTCAGGAAATATTTCTATGTTATAGAATAGTAATTTGTTAGGAATGAATTACTTGACGCGTGTTTTAGGCATTGTAAAATTTAAACGTTCTGAACGTCGTTTCGCTTCTGCAATAATTAACGTGCGGCGGTCCTCACTGTTTGTTGTTGCTTTCGGCGAGAGATTATGAGCGGTTCGTCCTCTCTGAATAATCACTACGAGGTTCAGAAAATATTTCTATGTTATAGAATAATAATTTGTTAGGAATGGATTATTCGGCATGTGCAGGCGAGAGAATTCGAGATGCGTTTTAGAAATAATATAGGCTTGGAGATACACGAGGTTGGAACTAATTTAGAATGAATTTAGAATATATATATATATAACACTTTTATTCTAGTATAACACTACGAGTAATACAAAATATCTAAGTTAAATTTTAGAGTTAGAATCTTAGAGTTAAAGTTAGAATTAGAGTCTTAGAATTAGAATTAGAATCTTAGAGTTAGAATTTGAATTTTAGAATTCGGAGAGAGTCTTAAAAGTGACTGCTCTGCTTGACGGCGCGATTAGAACTGAGCTCCTCTGGGCTCGCTCTGAGGTCCTTCGGTTTTCGGCAGCTCGGTTGCGGCGGCCGAGAGTGGGGGAACTCTCTAGGGTAGGGAGTTGCCGTGGTAGGGAAGTTCCCAGGTGCTGCGGAGCGCCGCGCTCAGGCACTAGGCGGAGTTAGATGTCATGGCCGGCATTGGCGCGCATTTCGAACGGTGTTATAAGAACTTAGAATTATTTTGCATAAGAGTGAAAAAATTTAAAGTAGCCGGACGTGACAGTATATGGTGTCTATTTCGAAAAGGATGGAATGTTGCTCGGTAACAAACGATTTGACATGGATAAATATGATTCTATAATTATAGACAAAGTAAAGTACATTGGTACACCTTTTTTTTTTTTTAACGTGTGGGAAATGCTTTATGCATACCCGTGCCCCTCGGGAAAGGGAACACGGGTTATGTGGGACTTCCCTCCATCCCGCACTTGACTGTTGTGCGGAGCTTCTTCGAGGTACCCACTAAAACCCACACGACGACCTTCTCGGGCGTTGCAGGGAGCCCCCGGGAATCTGGCAATTGCACTACTTCCGGGGGCTCCCCGCCCTGTCCTGCCCGAGGGAGCCTCCGCTTGTGACTGCGGAGACTCCCGACCCCCCGCCGCATTGGCTCGGCGAGGAGGGGTCCAGCCCTTGTTGTTGTGGCACAGGGGGGTCGCACCCCCATGCCACGCCCTCCCGGGGGGAAGTGTTTTCCCCAGGGGGCGGGATCGGGTCTCGAGTTTCCCGCTCGAGGCCCGATCCCCATCTCCCTGTACGACAGACTTGTCGCCCAGGGAGGTTTTGTCTTCCTCATTTTGCGAGAGGAAGTTTCGCTGCTTCTCTCTCACATCCTGCGAGGCTTAAAGGGAGGGGGTTTAACGTCCCCTTCCCCGGCCTCTTCCCCCGGGTCTCGGGGGGTGCGCAGGGTCTTGCCGATGAGGTCGCCTCCTTCTCTTTCTCCTTGGCGGCCCGTCGACGTCTTCCTCGCTGCTCTCCCGTGGAGCTCTCTCACGCTCCCTTTCGGCCTCCTCCTTCTGCTTCATTACGTCGCTGCAGAAGGAGGAGACCGCCCTCCAAGACCCCTCGCTCTCCAACATCTTCTCCACGACTGTTGGGAGCGAGAGGTCTTCACCAATTGCCTCTTTTAGGACACCGCGCTCCCCGGCCCACGCTGGGCAGTAGGCCAGGGTGTGTTGCGCGGTGTCCATGCCGTACTCGCAATGGTGGCACTGCGTCGTTTCCTCTCGTTGTATCTTGCACAAGTATTCTCCGAAACAACCGTGTCCGGAGAACACCTGTGCAAGGTGGAAGGTTACCTCGCCGTGCGTCCTTGTCGTCCACTCTTCTAATTTTGGACGCACGGCCCCGACGACTCTGTTGCCGGAGTTGGTGTCGGGGATATCGGCTAGATATCCCTCCCACCTTTCCAGCAGACATCGCCGGGCTTGGAATTTCATAACTGCCTTTGCTCTGGCAGTTAGCTTAACGTTCCGCCTCTGGAACTCGCGGGTCTGCATGTACGTTTCTTGGTACATGCTCGCCACGAGCTCCATCGGCGGAAGCCCCGCCAGAGTTGTCGCCGCCGCATGGGACACCGTCCTATAACCGCGCACCACCCGAATCGCAACGCGGCGCTGGATGCGCACGTCCCGTATTTTCGGGGTAGCGATCGCGACTTCTGCCCATACCGGCGCCCCGTACAGGGCATTGACGATGCCCGCATACATGCGGCGGACCCTTCCTTCTGGTCCCCCTAGATTTGGAAGTAGGCGGCTTAACCCAGCCGCCACTTTTTCAACTTTGGGGACCAGACTTTCAAAGTGTGTTATGAAATTCCATCTTCCGTCCAGTATCAGGCCCAGATACTTTATCCAGTTCCCGATCTGGACGGGGGTGCCTTCCACCGCAACATGGGCTCTCGGCGGCACACCGTGTGTGCCGTTGTGCATGAATAGCGCCTCAGTTTTTTGAGGCGCTACTCTGAGACCCATGCTGCGTATACTCATAGCAACGCAGGCCACCGCGAGTTCAGCTCTATTCCTCGCCTTCCCCCAGTGTTCTCCCCCGACCAGCACTAACGTGTCGTCTGCATAGCAGATGACGCTGCAGCCGGGGAGGAGGGCAGTGCGAAGGACTTTGTCAAATGCGAGGTCCCACAGCAAGGGGCCTAATACCGACCCCTGCGGGACCCCGCATGTGACTCTCCTCCCGCAATTTTCACCTTCTCGGTTTATGTATCCGATCTGCCTTTCCCGAAAGTACGACTTTACGATCTTCATCAGGTACGGTGGAACGCGATGGGACTCCATCGCCCTTTCCACCTGGCACCAGGGCAGGGTGTTGAAGGCATTAACAATGTCCAGAGATACTGCCACTGCCACCCCACCCTGGTCCATCTCGGATTCCGCGAGGGACCTTACTCTTCTGATCGCATCGATCGTCGATCTTCCCTCGCGGAACCCGTATTGTTCCTGGTGAAGATCCGGTCCTTCCTGGGATAAATGCCGGACGAGGCGGTTCGCAACCACTCTCTCCAATAATTTCCCCGCCTCGTCCAGCAGGCAGATCGGCCTATATGCGGGAGGGGCCCCCGCAACTCCGCCCCCTTTTGGGATAAGGACGAGATTCGCCCTTTCCCACACTGGGGGGAAGTATCCTTCTCTAAGGCAGTCGCTAAACAGCTGCCTTACAAACGCGGACAGGTGGTCCAAGGCCAAGACCCATATTCGCCCGGGGATGCCGTCCGGCCCTGGGGCTTTATTTCCCCTGGGCCGGAGCCTTTTTATCACCCCGAACATTTCTTCCCCCGAGACCTCCAGGTGCTCCCCCCACTCGACTGGTTTCCCGGGTACGTCGGGGGCACCAGCCACGGTGGGGAAGAGCTTGTTGAGCGTATCTTCCAACTCCTGGGGCTCGAGGGCTTCCGTCACGGAGGGCGCCCATCTTCTCAACTTGTTGAGAACTGTTTTATATGAGCGCCCCCATGGGTCGTTATTGAGCGTGAGCAAGCTTTCGTCCTACGCTCTGGCCTTGAACTCCCTGATGGCTGCACTGAGTGCGTTACGCTCGAACCTGTAGTCGGCGTACGCCTCATTGGTCACCTCCTCCCGGCCGAGTCGCCTCGCGCGCGTAAATCTGCGTCTGGCCCTGGTGGTGACTCTCCGCTGTTCCGCGATTTCGTCATTCCACCAGTAAGCCACGCGACTCGGCCTAAAACTGGCTCTGGGCGTCACACGCTCCTGTCATGACGCCCATGAGCCAGTCGACCCGGCTCGGTATGTCCTCCTCCGGCATGATTGTACCGGGCCAGGTCGCGGAGGCGACCGCAGCCATCAGCCTGTCCGCGTCTAGCTTTCGCAGGGCCCATCTCTTCGGTGGAGTATCTCTATCTTCTCCCCCGTGGGGGCGGCCGAGCACCCTTTGGCGGGTAATGTTCACCCTCATCCCTATATAGAGGTGATCCGATAAGGTTTCCTTATCCATCACCCGCCATTCGCTGATCCTATCCGCCGCAGGGGAGTTTGCCCACGTGAGGTCTATAATCGACTCCCCCTGCGGCCGAATCAGGGTGCTTCTCACGCCTACATTCATCAAGTGCAGGCCGAGTGCCGCCGCCCACATCTCCAGGACTCTGCCCCTACTGTCCGTGCGCCGGGAACCCCATGCCGTAGCTTTGGCGTTGAAGTCCCCGGCCACGATTACCGGACGGTGCAGCTGCGATCTTACGAATACAGCTACACCGTCCACCGCCTGCTCGTATTGGGCAAAGTCCAACCTCGGGGGGAAGTAACACCCCACCACCGTGATGGGCCCCCACTCAACTGCGACAAACCCCCTCCCTGCACCCAGCTTTCTACAGGGGGGGAGTTTGCCTCCCTCCTCCAAGTGATCGCCACGGAGCCATCATCATTCGCCGCCCAGGATGGGTGGTTTTTTGGCACCTGATAGGGCTCCGCGGCTATCCCCAAACCACACCCGCCTTCCGCAAGGGACTGCATAAATAGATCCTGTGCGCGGCGGGCATGGTTTAGGTTTGCTTGCAGGAGTCCAACGGCCATTTTATTTCTGGTCATTGGTCTCCTCCTCAACCTCCATCCTCTCCAGAATTTCTTCCGTTCTCGCGCCTGTTGGTTCCTCCTTCCTCTTAACTGCCGGCGGCGGTGTTTCTTTCTGCGCCTTTGCCGCGGCCCGTTTCGGGCGCGCATTTGGCGCAGCCTTAGGGACTCCCCCTCTTGACTGTTCCGCCGGTTGCTCCTTTGCGGCTCCCTTCACCTCCTCCCTCGTTGGGCCCGCAACGGCCGTCCCTTTTGTTGGGCCTTTTTTGGCCACCTCTTTCTTCCCTTTTCTCTCCTTAGGAGGGGAGCATTTCGCGCTCCCCATCTTATGGTTTGCAGGCTTGCCTGCTTCTGCACAGAGCATGCATTTCGTCGCGCCCCCACAGTCGCGGGCTTTGTGCCCTTCCGCCTCGCAATTGTAGCAGCGATTGCCCCTATCTTTATCGCTGCTACAGTTGCCTTGAACGTGGCCCCTCCCCATGCATCTAAAGCATTGGAGAGGCCTTTCTTTCAAAATTTCCACGCTCGCCTGCAGCCACCCAAATTGTATCCTCCCAGCTTCGACGATTCTCTTCGCCGCCGCGACAGGACACCTAGCCCAGGCCGTGCCCATGGCCTTGGTGGCAAACCTTATTGGCCCGACTTTGATGTCGTCGGGCCCACAGCCCCCCACCTCGGCCATGCGGCCCTGCACTTCTTTCTCCGTAGTTGCCTCGTCGAGGCCCCGGATCCTCAATTCGACCGTTTTCGTCGGCCGAGCCATCCTAACTCCCTCGACCTCCGCCAACGCCTCCTTAAGTTTGGCGGCAAAAAGGTCCGCCTTTTCTGTCTTGTCCCTCCCTGAGATTTCATACACCATGGCCCCGGTTATACCCTTGTGAGCTTTCACTCTGGGTATACCGAGGTCCATGAGGTTTATCTTCTCCCTCGCTTTTAATATCGCCTCCTTGTAACCCCCTGGCGGACACGTCAGCGTGACCGCCGCCGATTTCAAGGACCTCTTCTTCCCGAATCCTCCCTCGCCAGCCCTCTTGACGAGGGGGAAGCTGAGGTGGCCTTATTCCCCGGACTTCTGTTGAGGGTGGGGTGTTGATAACCCTCTCTCTTTTTGACCGCTTTCTCCCGTCTCCCGACGACTTTAGCCCAGATGGTATCCTCGGCCTCTGTCGTTCGGGGAGGGATTTTTGCAGTCGCCGCTTCCGGGGCGGGGAGAACTATTCTTCCTCTCGGGAGGAAGTCTTCCCTAGGGCGCTGTGATTTAGGGGGTTCCGCAGCTTTTGGTTGCTGCAGTGCCTCCTTTCTCGCTTCGCCCTTCGAAACCTTCTTCTTCTTCTTTTTGGCCACTCTCTTACCGGTCTCGCGTTGCGGCTGATGCACAGTGCCGCCCTCCCCGTTCGGTGCCTCATTTGGCATCGGGCGAGTCGGTTGCTGGCGCGCTACATCGCTATATGTTCTCGGTGGGTGGATATTGGAAGGAGGTTCGTCCTTCTCGAGCGGGAGGGGTTTGTCGGCAGGGTTTTGTGGGTTTATCCGTCTACCCTTAACAAACTCCTCTCTTCTCCCTAGCAGATCTTGTATCTGCTCAGAGAGTTGACTATACTCTCTCTTTTCCTCCACGGTATTAATACCTGGAGGATAGTATTCCTCCAGGATTTTCTCTTTTGCCCCTTTTAAAGGTCTCATTGCTGATTCCGGGGCCCTTTCCCTCACCTCTTCCTCCTCTACGTCCATCTTGGTATATCGATGGATGGTGATTGTTGGAGCGGTGCACGTTCCTTGGCCGTGCTGGCCCAACTTTGGGCCTCGGTCGGATGTGGTATCCCTCTCTCTTCTGGAGTTCTTAGCTGTGCTACTTCTTCCAGCAGAGTTCTGAGTTCAATCCTCATTCTTTTCGTCTCGCTGAGAGCTTCGCATTCTCCGCCTTAAGAGCCCGGACCTGCTTCCTCGAGCTCTCAGCGGACCCTTCCTCTTCTCCGATGTCTCTGGCCGCGATCCTTTCACTAAAGACAGCCACTACTGCCTCGAGGAAACAGGATGCTTCCTTGAGCTCACTCTTTATGGTGCCTTTCAGCCCCTTCTTCGATTTGATAATAGCCCTCATAAGCATGCTGGTGTGCTTGAGACCTTCCGCTGCCACATCGAGGTTGGGGGCCTCTCTGAGGTCCTCCGTGTATTCCCTCGCGAGGTCCTTCATTCTTTGATAAGCCTTGGAGTCTTGAAGGGATGTCTTGGGGTCAAGCATTTCCCTCCCGTTCTCCTCGGCCTCTCTTAGAGCTCTTTCTTCCCGTTCTTTTTTGACCAAGCGGTACATGAAAGTCGTTTCGGGCCGTCCTCTTCCACGCTTTCTCTTCTTGGAGGGGCAGAGTATGCTTTCGGCATCCGAATTCAGGGACTCTGTGTCCCCCTCCACATCCACGTGTTCTTCTTCCATGGCCACGTCGTGGTTGCTTGACGGTCCAGCCACGGCATAGTCTTGATCCATGACATTTACTGCCTTGGATCTCGGCCCTGGTTTCTTGGCGATAGTGACCTTATGGTCAAGTCTCTCCACTTTGACGATTGCCACTATGGGTCTCGTCCTCGTGGAGATATTATCGCCCTCCCCGCCTTCCAGCGCGTTGTTTGCGCTAGGGGACATGGTGGAGGTGTTCTCCACCGTGACTCCCTCCTCCCGCTCGTTCGTCTTCTCGCTTGGTATTTTGTTGTTTAGTGATGGATTCATTTTTGAAGGAATCCCACTCCCTGCTGCGGCTCTGTGGACCAAGGTATACCCTCACCGACCAGGAGGTGTCCCGAAACATGACCGGCCATACCTCACTGGCCGGGCCCCGAGTTTCCCCGGGGAGTCCACATATGTCTTGACCGGGGGGGATACCGCACCCCCGGCCGTGACTCCGAGCCCCTTACACACTCAACGAGGGTTGTGACGCCCCGCGTTGGGCTTTCAGGGGTCCCCCAGCTCCGACCCTGGGGGTACTGCAGCAGGTGGCGCCACCCGGGGTGCCCCACGGACGGGTCAGACAGGGTCGCCGCTCCCCGGCCCTGCCCTAACCGCCGTGGCGACCAGCACGCACCACACCGGTAATTACGTCCAGTGTGGGCTGACGCCTTCCACCAGCCGGTCGCTTCGGAAGAGGCAACGGTCGCTTCCGACTGGTGGTATCTACTCTCGCCACCGGGCCCTGACCTCGAAGTACTTTCGAGCGGCCCCGGCGGCTAGCCAACGTGGCACCCTCCGGGCAAAGCCCCTTGGGTGTGATCTCTCCGGGCAAAACCCCTCGGGTGACCACGCATGGCCTTCTCCGCCGCCCCCGGCCCGAGCTCGGAATACGTCCGAGTGGCCCGGGCGCGGCCAGCCACAGGGACGCCGGGACGAGAGCAAGCTCTCCACCAGCACCCTGGGGCTCCTCTCCTCGCCGGACCCCGCCTCGGAAGAAGTCCGAGCGGCTCCGGCGTCTAGCCAGCGTGGCCCCCTCCGGGCGATGCCCCTTGGGTGAACCCTCCGGGCAGAGCCCCTCGGGTGACCACGCATGGCCTTCTCCGCCGCACCCGACCCGAGCTCGGAATATGTCCGAGTGGCCCGGGTGCAGCCAACCGCAGGGACGCTGGGACGGGAACCCAGGCTACCCAGCCTGGAGACCCCCAACCAGCACCCTGTGGCTCCTCTCGTCGCCGGGCCCCGCCTCGGAAACGTCCGAGCGGCCCCGGCGACCGACCACCGTGACCCCCTCCGGGCAATGCCCCTCGGGAAACCCTCCGGGCAAAGCCCCTTGGGTAGTCACGGATGGCCACCCATCCCCGCGGACCCCGCCGCAAAAGATCCCACCCCGCAACCCCGGGGAAACACCCCCGGGAGAAAAACCCCCGAAAACACCCCCCCGAGACAACGGAACGAGAAACCCCGCGGCCGAGGCCGCAAACTGCATGGAGGGAGAACAGCGCCAGAGGCGCCGTGCAATGTCCATCCCCTAACGGTGCCATGCCACCGGGCGTTTGTATTCAAGGTCGCCATCCTCTACCACATACGAGCCGAAGCTCTATGGGGAAGTGAGCCCCTTCCTCCCAGCATGGGAGGACTCCCCGAGACTGGGGAGACTCCCCAGAACTCGGGGAGCTGATGTACTCGATGTTATTCGGGTACGGGATGCTGTTAGCACCCTTTGCAAGACTATCCTCTTGCAAAGGGTGAGCTCTCTCGCCACGGCAAAGCCGCATCCCACGAGAGAGACATTGGTACACCTGGATTATACGAGCTAGTCTTCAAGAGGATTCCCGATGATGTTATTTACACGGAAGACGATATGCAAAAATACAAGAGCATATTATTGGCGACGAACGCGCATAAACGCAAATATGATGCGCAAGGTCAATTACGGAGCAACAGGGAATACAAATACAAACAAATAATCGCACTGTTGATGTCAATTGAAAAGAAAAAATCTTGAAAGGGTGTATTCATGCCTCAAGCGATGACGCTAACCGACAATAAAATTGATTACGTGCACTGGGACGACCCCAACGAGCTAGTGGATCGGGTACGATTGCTCGATGCTTCGCGCCGAGCTGGCCACAACGCTCACGACAATGAGATCCTGTCGATCATCGAGGAACTTCGCGAAGCAGGCATTATTATAAATTAAACGGGGTCTCGGCAAAACTAATCAGTCGATCGGCGTCATTCGCATCGAAAAATGCCTATCAACAAATTTGGATTATTCGAACGGAGAAATGATGCAACTGGTACAAGCGATCATTGGGGTAGATTGGTGAGAAGTTACGTGCGCGGAAACGCTCTGTATCGTGTCGCTACAGACTATGATGCAAGATCGCGCAAGGTTCGTCGTGTAGCGCAACCTGAAGCTGACACTGATGCTGTCAACAAACTGTATGTGGAATCCTGCGTTAAAAGATTGATGAATCAACAGAAAGAATCAGATGAGAAGCTGACTTCATTCGAGAAGGACGTGCGAGCAGTACAGACTGCGATAAACGAACTTCAACGTACAGCTAATGCTGACTCAAAAACGACCTGAATGAGCAGCAGTGAACGGGTTAGGAGCGGCTATCGAACGGTAATCAAACATCTACGAAGCGTTATCGAACGGCTACGAACAATTATCGAACGGCTACGAAGGATTATCGAACTGCTATCTAACTACAATGAGTGGTAGTGGTAGTGAACGGCCTAGCAACAGCTGCGAACGAGGGTACGAACAACTCAAGCAGGGCTGCGAACGAGGCTACGAACAAGTCATTAAAGGCTACATACAAGGCTACTATCAACTCAGGAACGGCTGCAAACGGGTTAGGAACGGTTGCGAACGGGTCAGGAACGGCTACGAACGAGTTAGAAATGACTGTGAACAAGGCTGCGAACGAATCAAGAACGATTTTCGAATGGGTCAAGAATGGAAGTAAACAACGCATGAACGGCTCAAGAACGGGTCAAGAACGGGTCAAGAACGGCTACGAACGGCTCAAGAACGGGTCAAGAACGGCTACGAACGGCTCAAGAACGGGTCAAGAACGACTATGAACGGCTCGAGAACGGCTCAAGAACGGGTCAAGAACGGCTACGAACGGCTCAAGAACGACTACGAACGGCTCAGGAACGGGTCAGTAACGGAAATGAGCGATAAAACAAGCAGCAGTAAACGACGATCGGGAAAAACCGACGAAGCGATGAAACAACATAGTTTGTAGAGACGGCAGTTGGTGAACGAACTGCACGCGCCGGCGAGAAAAAATTTTCCCCGAAGACATGTCATAGTGCGAGGATATGATGATCTGTGGCAAACCGACATCGTCGAGATGCGTCCGTACTCTCGTTTCAACAAAGGTTATCACTACATACTCACCATCATCGATGAGTTGAGCAAGTACACGTGGGCCGTACCACTCAAGAGTAAAGGTGGAAGCGAGACGGCTGACGCTATCGCCGAAATAATTCGAGATAGCAAGAGATGCCCGAAAAACATGCAAACTGATATGGGGAAGGAATTTTACAACGCTGATGTGCAACGGCTTATACGGAAACATGACTTCAATCATTATTCTACATATTCGGTAATGAAGGCATCGGTCGTCGAGCGATTCAATCGTACGCTGAAGAACGACATGTGGAAGATGTTTACGCTGAATGGAACTTACAAGTGGATCGACGCGTTGCCGCGACTCGTATCGGATTACAACGCGCGCAAGCACCGAACAATCGGCATGCGACCTGCCGACGTCACCCCAGCGATCGCTGATAAACTTTTAAAAACGGTATATAATAACATAAAGATTGCCGCTCCAGCGAAATTCAAAGTAGGTGACTCGGTACGCGTTAGCAAGTACAAGAAACTTTTCGAGAAGGGTTACACGCCAAATTGGACGACGGAGGTTTTTAAGATTGTTAAAGTGCAGCGTACTATCCCGTAAGCTATCTACTCGAGGACTATCGCAAAACATCTGTCGCTGGAGCGTTTTACGAGTATGAGTTGCATCGCGCGAATTATCCGGACGTACATCTTGTGGAGAAAGTACTGCGCAGGAGGGGTGACGAGGTTTACGTGAAATGGCTGGGATTTGACAATTCACACAATTCTTGGATACATAAGGACAATGTGATTTAATTCATATAGACTATTTATTTTAAGAAAAATATAATGTGTACAACGTATAAAATATATAAAATATACATGAAATATATGAAATACAAAATCTTTATTAATACATCCTTTCCTTTAATCGTTACAATATATTACACATATGTTACATAACAATATATCATACACATACACACACACATTATACTACATTATATTTTATAAGGGTATCTGGTAATGTCCCCATGGTAATGTGTCGGTCGAATCAGGTATAATATACCGCTTATCGTCTTACGGACTTAGAGCAATTTTTGTCTCGCGGATGGTATACACTTCATGCAATTTCGATCTAATACATGACTGCTGACGTGTCATTTCAATCTCTTCATTCAGGCATCGCGTATAATCGTCGAATGTTATACTACGCGCTACGACATTACTTTTGACACCTTTTGCTTTTTTAGTGTCTTTTTTTTGCCGTCCACCCTCACCGCGTACATTTTTGCTCTAAGCCCGACGAATTCGGACATTATCGCGCCGTTACTCTCGTCTTTCATCAAGCCTGGCACCTTTTTGTTTGCATGCGCTATACCGTACGCGTTGTCAATTGGATAATCGCTCGTATCGAATCTAGCGATATCGCGTTTGATGTTCTCGTACACATCGTCGCACTCGATGTGATATATTAAACTGTCGGTGTCGGTGTACATTATCCGACATCTTTCACGATAGAGCGGTGACATGTACTCATAGTGAAATTCGTACAGACACACTTTCGATATATCGAGTATACACATACCAACATAGATTGGTTTGTTAAATTTACTTCTAGTTTACGTAATTCAACGGCGATTAAATTTTCCGAAAAGACGCTCCTGCTATGGAAATTTGGTTTCGCGATCATCGCTTCCGCACCGTATCGTCCGTCCCACTTTGTCAATAATTTTACATCTACATGATTTCGAACGTTTTCCATAGTTTTGCCGAATACCGCGTTGTTCATCAATTTGTACAAATTTTTTTCAAAATCATTTTTCGCTTGTGTTCTAAATTTCGTATTGAGTTCGATGTAATCGCGGAGCCATGCAGATTGAGTAAATTGTAATACGCGATGTATCTTTACGATACGAAGACCGTGACGTGTACACTGCTGCAGGTTGCGATAATGTAAGACGTAACGCTTCTTGTCATATAGGGTCGCGAGGAGCTTATCTTCCCGCTTGCCGGGCGGCTTGTCGCGCGTCGGACAGAACGGTAGGTCAATGTGTGTGTTGTGTTTATTTTGTGGGTACTCTAGATCAACCTCGAGAATATAACCTGTGAGCGAATCCGGATCGATCGCGTTAACGTCAAAGTTTGAAATGTCTTCGACCCATCGAAAATCGGCATAAGGCAATGGTTGACACATTGCCCATCCATACAAATTATTTACATCGAAGTACATAAGGTACGACGATGGTTTCGATGAATCATATGACTGCATGTACTTGTTATTAGCATGCACGTATCTGTTGGAGCATTGACTTAGACCACCGCGTATACCCCGTTCAATAAACATAACCATGTCGATATAGGTAAGCAATTCAAACGTAATATTTGTATGTTTTAGCATCGCGTCCCATGTATACCTGGGAAGAGTATAATAATACGCAGGATCGAGTCCGTAACTCGCGATGCAAGTGTCGCGGAAATTTTCAAAAATATCTGCTAATAACAAGACATTAGTTTTTAAGTACAAATCGCTATATTCGCCTAGAGTTCGAAGGGAGAATCGATTCCAGACATTCTCAGCGTGCGCGTAATCGCTCTCGGATACAGTGTCACCGGTTAAAGAACTGTAAAACGATTCGCGCGGCGGTAAACGCGTGTCCTGCAGCTTGTCCACGCAGTCAATGTACTCGTACGGAAAGACACCTTTTCGCGTCAATAATTCGAAATTGTGAGCGGATAATGCGGAAAAATTGAAATGTAAAATTTTTAACTTATTCTTATCGAGAAAAGATGCTAATTTGTCAAGACTAGCACTGAGAAATTTGTATGAATCGATGAATCGTAATTTTATGCAACCTTTCCGATCTTTGTCGTCGTCGGTACTATTGACAGTCTTTGTAAATGAAATGTATTTTTCTTTTGTTATTGGAAGCACATCTACACGTCCTTCATATGCGGTAGCTATTTCTTTTATGATAAAATGGCGTCGTAACCGGATAGATTGTGGAAAACTACAGGAATGAGACATAAGAGTCTTTGTAATTTAGATTACAGTTTGAGTGTGCGGGACTCCTGTATCGCCCAGTTAGATGACAATGATCGCGTACTCGATTATCGTCCGGCGCAAACGGTTTTTCACAAATGTGACATTGCGTGGCGCTATGAAATTTTTCACACTCGTCTGATGTTAAATTTATCATGGGGACATTATCAGACAAAATACCCTTTATGCGATGCGCTAATTCCTCGAGTTTGTTGGCGAACCACGCGACACAATCGGCACCGCGATAAGATCTGTATGCGGATAATGTTTCATCGTACGAGCATTGCACATAGTATCCAACGCTAAATACCTCGTGATGTTGATCGTATGACACGTGTTCCGATGTCTTCCTCAGCACACACTCCAAGTCGGCATACCATGAATGGAAGCCGCTCCTTTCTGTTGTAGTTGTCGAAGCCGAGCCACTTATCTTTATAGCTTGGTAACCGGATAGCGCAGTCATTCATTTCTCCACAGTCCACAATGTGAGCCTCCAACTTTTCACTCAAATTAAAGAAGTGCAAGCATCTGTGAAAAAAAATTACAATTTTATTTATAATTTTATTTACAATTTTATTTACAATTATATATAATTTGCAGTAAATATACATACCGATCGCAGATATATTTCTTGTGGTCATGTTTGCTCAGTTGCGAGATTACGAGGCGAGACAGATTTTTGATATACGCGAAATGTCCAACGTTGTCGTCCTCCTCCTCCACGTACAGCAAATTCACATGTTTTTCTTTTTTCTGATCGGCGAGTCGTATCGGAAGAATTGATAGTTCCTTCTTCCTCTCGATACCGTACACGTTGATTGAGATATTGTTTATATGTTCAAACTTTTTTATTTGATTCAACGTTATCGGAAACTCAATGTTTTGTAAATTTAACACCGTCGTATAATGCGGATATGAAGATTCCCGTTCCATATGTCTTTCAACGGGGTACAGAGCGGCCACCACTGACCACGCGAAACACGCATTGTCCATTGATAGCATATTAATTACCGCTCTCTTCGTCATAATTTCTCGCGGTAATTTAATATGGCATCCCGCGCGCATAGGATTGCACTTGTTGACGTTGACCGTAAGATCGAGGATTCGTGACAATGCCCATCCGCTATCACGTTCCTGAAACTCTTCGAGAGACGTCAATGTGGTTTCGATGACGTGCCGCTCATACCACTCGCGTAAATCGGACGTGCGAAAAAGTTCATAATTTCTCGTGTTAATACTTTTGTTAGCGCGCTTATCACCTGTCACAAACTCACCGTTGAACACAGTATTTACTTTTACACAGTTGTGTATTTTTATAACGTCTTGCACTTGCTCGAGTACTACACTACTAGCATCTTCCAAAAATTGTCGCGGTTCGATATAGTCTGCGTTAATCACCGCACCGGTCAGTATACGATTTTCAAACGCGGTATCGATCTCTCGCCAAACGAGTCTTCCCGCGTTATTGTCGCCACTGTAATTACCACCACTGGATATAAACTGTCTCTGCAATCGAGTTTTTGCACCCTCGAGTCGCGCGATTCTAGCAACCAAAGATTGTCTATATCCAATGGAGAGTCGCGGACGCTTGACACGGCTGTTTTCTTCGAGCAGATTGATAAATTCCTCGCAGCGCAGCGCCCATTCAAAATACTCGCCCAAGGTGGCGATTTGATGGGACCGCTCCAACAGGTCGCGTTCAGTCTGCTCGATGTTTTCCATTTTTCCACACTTTTTAAAATCACGTTCTATATAGCACTTGCACCTGCTATACTTTTTTTCGACCGACGTATCTGTGCGCTTGCAAATTACGTACTATGGTTTGAAGTGGCAGAAGTCCTTATTATATTTCGTCTAATCATTTCTTCCCCTCTTCATGATTAACGGATTGTTTAATTACATATCAGAAAAGTGATCTCCCTTCATCGCGTTATCGCTTTTGACACAAAGCGGCCGGACATCGGCGCTCATTTTTGTTTATAAAAAATTCAAGCGGCCGGACATTGGCGCTCCCTAAACAATGAGAAAGAATTCCGCTTAGGGGGAGGGGAAAGGTTCCGCAAAGGCTGCCGAATATCGGCGCGTAATGCAACACGGTCTTTTACCGCGAAAAAAAAACACGTCCCGACGTGTTCATTGCGATAAGCGCGACCTCCCAAGATCCCCTCAGATGGTGGAGGGGGAGGGGGAGGTACCGCGAGGGCGGCCGAATGTCGGCAAAATTATCGCAAAAGAATTCTTCCTAAACAATGAGGAAGAAACGTCACATATGGGCAGGGGAGGGGGAGGGCGGAAGTACCGCCAAAACGCGACGCCTTATGGGGGAGGGGTGGGGGAGGTATCGCGAGGGTGGCCGAATGTCGGCGTTCACTTTGCGGTGTTTTGTTTATAATAAAACAAGTTAGATAATTCAAAGTAATACAATACGCTGTTTTGTTTATGAAAAACAATACGCGATAAGCGTCTCCCGCACAGCGATAAGCACCCCCGCCCCGCGTGACGTCATCCCCCTCGCCTACAAGATCCCCCCCGCCCCGCGTGACGTCATACCCCCTCGCCCTGGAGAACCCCCCCGCCCCGCGCCCCCCTCGGAGGACCCGGGTTAGAACCGGCATAGTATTCCTACTTGTGGAAATTAAAATAACAAAAAAAAATTAATAAGCAAACAAAATTTTAAATATAAATATTTAAGTTTGTGCAAAAGAGACGCGAAATAAAATATCAGGGAGTGAAAAAAAATAATAGTAGTCATCTTCGAAAAATTTGCAAAATTTGATATAAATTTCGTAAAAATCGGTCCAAAAATATGGAAGCAGTTCGCGGTGATACAGACAGAACAATTAATCTTTTGTGTTAAATCAGATTATATAATAGCTTTGAGGACCGCGCGAAGCGCGGTCCGAAACGCTAATATTTCATATTTTTTGTTAAAATATGTTAGGATGAAACAAAATATTTTGTAAAACCATTCATTTTTTGACTATTTAACTTTAACAATTTTTTATACCAAATATTACAAGAAATCGATTTATGTAAAAAAAATTTGGAGATTTGGTTTAAAAAAATAACCTCGAAATCTCAAATATATTAAATATATTCATTTTTCATCGATTTTATCTCAATACATTTATACACAAAATAACGAGATGAATCAATTCATGCAAAGAATACACATAGTTGTTTTTAAGAAAAAGTACGTAACTGCTAATTGAAAAGTCCTTTTTTTTTCTTTTAAAATACTTTTTTTTTTACATTAATTCTTTTCAATATTTTGTATATAAAGTTATTAAGGTAAGATCATCAGAAAATATTTTATGAGATATTCCATAGTTTATGTAAGATTATGTATATATTATGTATATATGTATATATTATGTATATTAAGAAATCGATTTATGTAAAAAAATTTTAGAGATTCATCTTGACGTTTTAGCAACGAATTGTCTAACAGCCGTAACTAATTGTAAGCACGCGGCATTCTGCCTCAGGTACGACGCATCTGTAACACGACGTGATTCCGTATTCCCCGTATCCCCGAGATATTTCTAATCTATCGCATATAATTTAATATTTTAAGATTATTATATCGTAAATGTAATTAATAATCAAGAATTGATATTTTGTTATTGATTTAACTAATTAAAAAGAAAGATTTTACAGATCGCATTTAAAAACATTGACATTTGGCAGTCACGGGAGATACGGAATCACGTCGTATTACATATGCATCATACCTGAGATAAAGCGCCGCGTGCTTAGTTACGGCTGTTAAACGATTCGTTACTAAAACGAAAATCAAATAATTAAATCAAAATTTAACACTCACACAGTTGAATCATATACTTGTATGTTATCCAATACTTCATTTGATGTTAAAATTTGCATTCCATCTAATTCTTCCATCTCAATTCTAAGTGCTTCATTTGCGTCCTGCATTTTTTCTAATATACTGATGTCGTGATGTAACTTTTACAAGAATGTCTGATTGCTACTAATAAAAATCAATAACAACTCGTCACTCATCACCTTTTTTTATTTATAAATCGCATAGCAACATTCAATATAGTGAAATTGAAATTAAACCTAGTCGCATAAATCGATTACAAGAAATCGCAATAACTGAATATCATAAAGATTAGAATTCATTAAGAGGAAAACATACAGAGTGTGTTAAAAAATCAAAGATTCAAAATCATGGATTCAAAACTCGCGCGCAATCTCAAAGCGGCGAGTCGTACGCATGGCGCTGGTTGCTGGGCGAAGCGAGAGATTTCCCTCCAAACACATAACAGCAGAGGCGCTAACGTTCGTCTTTTGTCTGTCGTCGTCATGGTGTGTTTGGCGATCGGCTCTCGTTCACTTCTTCTTCTTCGTCTTATTAACAAGGGGAGGCTACGACGTGATACCAATCGATTTGAACGAAACTCGTTGTAGCGATAGGTATTGATGTCGAGTAATATTGGGTAAAAGGATAAGATGCAATACTCAAGCGTTTGCGAGAAAACCTAAAATGAAAATTTTGAGCGCGTTATAAGCAAATGGAATAGAACGTTTTTTCGAAGAGCGCGTGGTCCAGCGGCTAAGTACCAGACACGTAACGTCAACGTTGCGGGTTCAAATCTTTTTAAGTTTTTTTTTTTTTTTTTTTTTTTTATAATAAAATGCTATTATGACACACAATAAATGTACATTACATAAGTTAATACGCTTAATGGATTAATACGTCTATTTATTTTATTTTACAAAAATGAATCTTTTTATTTACGTTCTTTCTCTCTAGACCAAATCTTCTTCGTCACTGTGTAACGGAATTTCCCCTTCCCTTTTTATTCTTTGTTCTCTAGCCTGCCGACCCTTTTCCTTTCTACCTGCTTCGGGGATATAACAATAAAAACGTTCAACAAAGGAGACATAAGGAGACATGTTAAACGTTATTTAAAAACAAACAATAAGTTATTGTTCCAAAACATGTTTTACATTTATTTATATTGTGTATGGTAATTTTTCTACCGTAGCAATTCCACAAGTAGAGTGTCTAGAGAGAAAGAACGTAAATAAAAAGATTCATTTTTGTAAAATAAAATAAATAGACGTATTAATCCATTAAGCGTATTAACTTATGTAATGTACATTTATTGTGTGTCATAATAGCATTTTATTATAAAAAAAAAAAAAAAAAAAAAAAAAAAAAAAAAAAAAAAAAAAAACTTAACAAGATTTGAACCCTCAACGTTGACGTTGTTACGTCCGGGGGTGCAGTTGCGGCGTAAATTTTACGAAATTTAAATCGCGACCTACGAACTCGAACTGCGGGGCGGACTACGTCGTATTTCGGAATTACTCCGGGGATACCCACGACGACAGGTATTTCCTTTATGGTCACGGTTGCGTTTTGGGAGAAAGGGAGCGTTTCGTATAGGTTCGATTACCGACGAATCAGTCCATGTATCCGCGGAATCGTTCGAGTGAATCGTTGACGGAGTGGAAAATAGTGATTACTGTATTACCATCCGAGTCGATACGGTAGGGTTCTTCACCACGGCGGTACAGAAGGTAAGCTCGTTGGCAATGATAACAAGGGTGGTCGATGTCACGTGTTGTCGACAGTCGGTAAAAATTGCAGACTGAGCAAACGACTCCGGTCGGTACGTCGCCGATAACGAGGAGATGCTTAGCGCAAGTTAACCACTCAGATTGCACGCCAATAGGTAAACGCATACGGCAATCCGTACAGAGAGCGGCACTTGTTTCCTTATTAATAAAACCGATTATCCGTTGGCAATACGGGAGGTTATTTAGGGTTTCTTCAATAGTTTCTTCCTCGGAATCATCCTCGGGGAGAAGCAAAGTGGTGGGGATGTCCAAGTGTGACGGTATTATTGGACACATAGGAGTTGATTGTTTAAACTAATGTTAGTTAAAATAAATAATTGCCATGAGGTCGATTTGAATGTTCTAACACGTTCACGAAGTTTCTAGATATTCTGGAAAGATTTAGAATTTTCCAAAGGGTTGACTGTAGGATACCTACTGCAGTTTTATGAGGGCCATAAACTGACCCTTGATAAAAAAAAAGGTTTCGCACGATTTCTCTTTTTGGGAGATGAGAAAATTTAAGACGCGCAGAGAATATTCTGGAAACCACGTGGTAAGCTAATATTTCTAAAATTGCAAGAGAATTTATTAGTTATTATTGTTAAGTGATTCAAAAATGCGTAGACGTAGTTTCCGAAATAGATTCTTGTATTTCGCGGGTTCCCGGGCAGAAGGGAGGCTCGTGTTGTAAAGAAATATCTTGAGCACCTACCTTATTTAATTTCCAAGGAATGGACAACGACTGGATGGCGATGATCCGGGGTACCCGCGTTGTAGAGGGTGTACAGGATGCCAGACCTTTCTGCAGATACCTTGTACGGCGTGGATCGTTGTCCGGGATGTCGTTCAATGGCACCTTGGAATTCTTGATTTCGATCGCGTGCAATTGCGTAGGCCACTCCCGTAATTTAACGTCCGCGTGATTATTATTATTATTATTAATGCTAAAAGGCACGGAGTCGCCGAACAATCTATCGTATTCCGCGTCGTTATGATAGTCGATTCCAATGAAATTAGAGAGACCACGTGTTGATTCAGTGCGATGTAGTCGTGCTGTTATACGCCGTAGTTGATTCTTTCTTCCTGCACGGCGTGTTTTAGGCATTTATAAAATTTAAACATTCTGAACGTCGTTTCGCTTCTGCAATAACTAACGTGCGGCGGTCCTCACTGTTCGTTGTTGCTTTCGGCGAGAGATTATGAGCGGTTCGTCCTCTCTGAATAATCACTACGAGGTTCAGGAAATATTTCTATGTTATAGAATAGTAATTTGTTAGGAATGGATTACTTGACGCGTGTTTTAGGCATTGTAAAATTTAAACGTTCTGAACGTCGTTTCGCTTCTGCAATAATTAACGTGCGGCGGTCCTCACTGTTTGTTGTTGCTTTCGGCGAGAGATTATGAGCGGTTCGTCCTCTCTGAATAATCACTACGAGGTTCAGAAAATATTTCTATGTTATAGAATAATAATTTGTTAGGAATGGATTATTCGGCATGTGCAGGCGAGAGAATTCGAGATGCGTTTTAGAAATACTATAGGCTTGGAGATACACGAGGTTGGAACTAATTTAGAATGAATTTAGAATATATATATATAACACTTTTATTCTAGTATAACACTACGAGTAATACAAAGTATCTAAGTTAAATTTTAGAGTTAGAATCTTAGAGTTAAAGTTAGAATTAGAGTCTTAGAATTAGAATTAGAATCTTAGAGTTAGAATTTGAATTTTAGAATTCGGAGAGAGTCTTAAAGGTGACTGCTCTGCTTGACGGCGCGATTAGAACTGAGCTCCTCTGGGCTCGCTCTGAGGTCCTTCGGTTTTCGGCAGCTCGGTTGCGGCGGCCGAGAGTGGGGGAACTCTCTAGGGTAGGGAGTTGCCGTGGTAGGGAAGTTCCCAGGTGCTGCGGAGCGCCGCGCTCAGGCACTAGGCGGAGTTAGATGTCATGGCCGGCATTGGCGCGCATTTCGAACGGTGTTATAAGAACTTAGAATTATTTTGCATAAGAGTGAAAAAATTTAAGTAGCCGGACGTGACAACGTGTCTAGTACTTAGCCGCTGGACCACGCGCTCTTCGAAAAAACGTTCTATTCCATTTGCTTATAACGCGCTCAAAATTTTCATTTTAGGTTTTCTCGCAAACGCTTGAGTATTGCATCTTATCCTTTTACCCAATATTACTCGACATCAATACCTATCGCTACAACGAGTTTCGTTCAAATCGATTGGTATCACGTCGTAGCCTCCCCTTGTAAGTGGTTTGATCCAGTAATTGCTCCTCTTAAGAAATATTCTAGTGTGTTTTAAAGGTTTCTCTCGTTGAGAAAATATAAAGAAAGAGAGCAGGTTATACGAGTGGTGTATCGACAACAATAGATTGACAGATTACATAGGCGGTCTTGTGCCGTTCTCTGAGCTCATTATACAAAGGCGGTCTTGTGCCGTTCTCTGAGCTCATTATACAAAGGCGGTCTTGTGCCGTTCTCTGAGCTCATTATACAAAGGCGGTCTTATGCCGTTCTCTGAGCTTATTATACAAAGGCGGTCTTGTGCCGTTCTCTGGATCCATCCATAGGCGGTCTTGTGCCGTTCTCTGGGCCCATCCATAGGCGGTCTTGTGCCGTTCTCTGAGCCCATTCATACAAAGGCGGTCTTGTGCCGTTCTCTGAGCCCATTAATAGGCGGTCTTGTGCCGTTCTCAAGGCCCTTGTCATACACAGGCAGTCTTATGCCGTTCTCTGGGCTGTGCTATAAACAGGCGGTCTTGTGCCGTTCTCTGGGCTGTGCAATACACAGGCGGTCTCGTGCCGTTCTCTAAGCCCTTTCTATATACCAAAGGAACTTTTACGGTGGAATCAATCCGTTCTCAAGTTTATAAAGGCTGCATCATCCCAAGGAAAAATGCTCAAAACCATATTAATGAGACAGTCACATCGGATGATCTCTGAGACAGGAACTATTATGCGAGTATTACTTATCTGATAATACAGGTTTGAATCAGTCAAATTCTTAAAGACTGTTGAATCCAGGTATTTCTCGGTGCTCCGTGACTTACAATCACGAGTACTTATAATTTACTTTAATGTTTAATTATTGCATGTTTTCACAGTTATTGTATCCATACTAGAAATGCTTAATTGTAGTTTCGCAACCCACACTTTAAATACTAATATAAATATTCATTGTTTGAAAGCTCCGCATTTAATATTTTAAATTCTTATTGTTTAAAAGAGTTTAATTATTTCTTATTCTAATATGTAAATTGGTTTTAATTTGATATTTGGTTGCGCTACACTTCTAATGATAACATTTGTTCAAGTTCAAAATTCTTTTATCATATAATATTTGATTTATTAATTGCGTCATCTTATGTATGGTTTATTATTATGATGTTTAATGTTCTTTTATGGTAACACATCTATTCATGTTATTTATATTATTCAGCGTTATTTTATGTATGTCTTATTTATATGATTGATTCATTACCTTTTTAAAAAAAAGGTGATCTAATGTTTTATCCAATATTGAAAATGCATTTTCAAGAGTTACTTTGTTTTACTTGCGCTTTAATACTTTGAGTTTCTATTTCACATTTATATTGTTTAAATTGCGCTTTAAGTTTCTATTTTATATCTATATGGTTTAAATTGCGCTTTAAGTTTCTATTTTATATCTATATGGTTTCAATTGCGCTTTAAGTATATATTTTATATTTATGTGGTTTAATTTGCGCTTCAGTTCAACTATTCTGTTTCTTTTCTTTTCTTAAAAAAAAGAGGATATGAACCATATTATAATATTGTTTATCGCATATATGTATATTTTATTGTGACATTTCATTTTATGATTTTTATGCGTCGTTATGTATATTTATATGTATATCTTATGTTGTCTAGATTTATGATCATTCACTACTCTCAAATTATATCTCACTGAAATACAGTCCATTTAATTGTTCATATTTATCCGGTACAGAGTGGGACAATCAATTTTTTGATCTGAATTATCTTTATGATATACATGAAACTATTGAATAATGATTTCAATGAAAATTTAAACAAAAGTTGTAAGATTTTGAGAGGGAAAAGTTGACATTACTGACTTTTTCCTTAAAAACAATTTTAAAAGTTATTTAAAGATCAACTTTTTTTTAAATAGAACTACCTCAATTTTTTTATTTAAATTGATTCCTCTGTATAAAAATTTTATAAGGGTAGCATAATCAAAAAATGAATAGTTTAAATATTTAATATTTTTATTAGATGTAATCTTATATAAATTATAAAATATATAAATCTCGTAAAAAATTAATTTTTCGAAAATTTGTTTATAACTTTTTATACAGAATATTGTGAGGACTCGATTTATATGTAAAATATATATATATATATATACAGAGTGATTCATTTTAATTTTCACATGCAAAAATCTTTGAAATTAAGCGAAGTACGAAAAAAGGTTTAAACAAAAGTTGTAAGATTTTGTGGGGGAAAAGTTGACGTTACTGACTTTTTCCTTTTTTTTTTTTTTGAAAAATATGCAAAAAGTGAATAGTGTACGAGATACTTTATGTATTCATATTTGACAATTTTACATAAACTATGAAATATTTCACAAAATATTCATTTTTCATCGATTTTACATCAATACAATTATACACAAAATAACGAGATGAATCAATTCATGCAAAGAATACACATAGTAGTTTTTTAGAAAAAGTATGTAACTGCTAATTGAAAAGTCCTTTTTTTTTTTTTTTAAAAAACTTTTTTTCTTTACATTAATTGATTCTTTTCAATATTTTTTATAAAAAATTATTAAGGTAAGATCATCAGAAAATATTTTATAAGACATTCCATAGTTTATGTAAGATTATGTATATATTATGTATATATTATGTATATATGTATATATTATGTACTCGTATGTATGTATATATTATGTATATATTTTATATATTACTATTATGACTAATTAGTAGCTTTTACGTGTCGCAAATGAAGGTTTACCTCGGTGTTTACAAACCTTACAGAAGGTGTTCCATATGTTCTCCTTTTATTACAATGCACGCTTGGCATCTTCTTACAAAGTTACGTGTTTATTAAATAATCTGACATAGACTTCAAATTTTCGGGAATTCGCAACTTTTTAAAAAGAAGATGCATTGTAATAGATAAAGAACATATAAAACATCTCCTGTTAACAGATTTATCAAACATCACAAAACTGAAAGTAATATATAATAGTAATATATAGTAATATAGTATAAGTAATAATAAGTAATATATATATAAGATAGTACTAATAATATCTTATCATTCATTTATTCATTTTATCAGATTTAAAAAGTAGGAAGTTAAATATACAGGGTGCCCGTAAAGACCGGATCAACTCTTAAGGGTAGATTCCTGAGATCATTTTAAGACGAAAATCCTAATACCAAAATGTCGAGACTATAATAATTTTTGAATTATAAGCATTTATAGTTAACGAATCAGACCGCCTAAAGTTGGCGCGCTCAGGGGTGACACAACGCAAAGTGCTAAAGGCGAAAACTGATTATCGCCCCTCTTCTTAATATTGATATAAAGGTTATTTATCCGAAAATAAGATTGCTTATATTGATATTTTTGTAAACGCACATTGTTTAATTATAACATTTTCTTTTTTTGAAATATTTGAAGTGGATATTTTTTACTTTTGCGTGATACATAAAACGCAAGCTATCACATGATATTTCTTTCAGAAATTTGCTATTAATTTCATATCTTACAGGCAAAACTGTAGTTATCAAATAAGTAGATATGTAGTTAGCAGCAAATGTATATACAATTATTTAATAAAATAAGCAGCTATTATTGCTAATACCCAAATAAAACTCATTCAAATACACTTTAAACGTTTTATTAAAACAATTCGGAGAAATTAAAAACATTTAATATATTAAATTAATACATTAAATATATCTTTTAATACATTAATTTAACAAAAGCAATAAATAATTAATTAATTAATTATACAATTAATTAATGTACATTATAATAAATGCTCAAATTGTGCACCATTCGTATCAATGCACAATCATGCGCGTCGCAATAAACTTTGTTGCGCATTGTTTATAATTTCGGGAGATATGCTTGCAACAGCTTCGACAATGCGATTAAGTAATTCTTCCCGATTGCGCACTGGCTCTCTGTAAATATAATTTTTTAAGTTTTCTCCCCAGAGAAACAAATCAATAGGAGTTAAATCGGGTGATCTCGCTGGCCAGTTTTGTGGTCCACCGCGTCCTATCCATCTATTTGGATAAGTTGCATCCAAAAAACGCCGAACATTTCCGGACGAATGAATTGGTACACCATCGTGTTGATATATCATATTTCTTCTAATGTGCAATGGAACATTGTCCAACAAAATCGGTAAGTCATGTTCCATAAGATTTTTAAAAATTTCACCATTTATCTTAGGAGGCAGTTCAAATGGTCCAATCTGTAATAAAATAAAATATTAAAATTACTATTCTAGTCACCTTCTAAGATAATAATCTAATAAACAATTTTAATTTAATTATATTATTACATCATATTTAAAATTTTTGAAGTTTTTTATTAATTATTAATTCTACGAAAACGTAACACACATAATGTTGACAAAAATTACAAACTATCTTACTATTGTGCCCTCTAAAATGTAACATAAATGTACGATATAAAGGTTATATTTATCTCAAATGCAAAATAGGATAGAAAGCACTCGCGTGACGGTTCTTATTTGTTTATAAATAACAACTTGTAAAACAGTATAAGACATAAGGATGTCTTATACTGTTTTACAAGTTGTTATTTATAAACAAATAAGAACCGTCACGCGAGTGCTTTCTATCCTATTTTGCATTTGAGATAAATATCTCTTCGTTTAATAAAATAAAGCAATGGATTACACAAAGAAAGAATATTGTGATATGTTACTTATTTATGGCGCGAGTAATCAAAATGCACACGAAGCTGCTCGCAGATACGTAGAACGGTATCCGAATCGTAGAGCGCCAAATCCGAATATTTTTCTTCGCTTAATAAATAGAGTCCGAACATCAGGATCATTAATACCGATAAGAAAAGACAACGTTGATATTTTTATGTCCGTGACGAAGAAAATGAAGCTGAAGTGTTACATGCTATAGAGGAAGATCCTACAACAAGTATTCGTGAAATGAGTCGTACAATTGGAATGTCAAAAACAACCGTTCAAAAAATATTAAAAGAAAATGGATTACACGCGTATCACTACACAAAAGTGCAACATTTGAAGCCGCAGGATTACGCAAATAGAATACATTTTTGTACATGGATTCTGCAGCAAGAAGAGCGACAGCCTGGAACACTACAAAATATAATGTTCACCGATGAATGTTTATTTACTCGTGAAGGTCTTTTTAATAACCACAATTATCACGTATGGTCAAAGGATAACACTGGTCAACAAAATATGATCAATTTCAATTTGTTTTTAAGGAATGAGTATTTTTTACTAAATTTGGTTGCGTTGAACAAGAATCTGGCCTTGAAAATACAAAATTGGCTCTAGTTTTTAAGCAAAACGGGTTTAAAGGTGCAAAAAAACGTGTTTTTGGTCATTTTTGAACACTGTAGAAAAACAACGGGAGCTCGTAGAACTTTCTGCTTGGGATGAAATAAAAGCTTAAATCTTGCCCTTTTAAGCTACGGATCGAAATATTAAGTTCCATTAACTTGAACTACGCGCTACTTATATTTATACAAACTAAATTAAATCGTATTTATAAATAATTCCGATGCTTATACGCGATGTTAAAATAAGTTCCCCTCATATTCACTATAACTACTAGAATGTGTGATATACTGTAAATACAAATCGAAATATTAGGTGCCATTAACTTGAAGTACGCGCTACTCGCGTACCACGTGCTATGTGGCACGTGGCACGTGGTACGCGAGTAGCGCGTACTTCAAGTTAATGGTACCTAATATTTCAATTTGTATTTACAATGTATCACACATTCTAGTAGTTATAGTGAATATGAGGGGAACTTATTTTAACATCGCGTATAAGCATCGGAATTATTTATAAATACGATTTAATTTAGTTTGTATAAATATGAGTAGCGCGTAGTTCAAGTTAATGGCACTTAATATTTCGATCCGTAGCCTAAAAGGGCAAGATTTAAGCTTTTATTTCATCCCAAGCAGAAGGTTCTACGAGCTCCCGTTGTTTTTCTACAAGTGTTCAAAAATGACCAAAAACACGTTTTTTTGCACCTTTAAACCCGTTTTGCTTAAAAACTAGAGCCAATTCATTATTTTCGTTTTCAGATTCGGATTCTACGGAAAAAAACCTATCAGAATCAGTTGCTATTGGCCCGACAAAAAATCCTTGTTGCCCAGTGTAATCCTCACGAGTACATGATTCACAATTTCCAGGATAGATTCAAAATAAATTTATGGGCTGGTATTTTAGAGGGCACAATAGTAAGATAGTTTGTAATTTTTGTCAGCATTATGTGTGTTACGTTTTCGTAGAATTAATAATTAATAAAAAACTTCAAAAATTTTAAATATGATGTAATAATATAATTAAATTAAAATTGTTTATTAGATTATTATCTTAGAAGGTGACTAGAATAGTAATTTTAATATTTTATTTTATTACAGATTGGACCATTTGAACTGCCTCCTAGGGTAAATGGTGAAATTTTTCAAAATTTTTTGGAACATGACTTACCGATTTTGTTGGAAAATGTTCCATTGCACATTAGAAGAAATATGATATATCAACACGATGGTGCACCAACTCATTCGTCCGGAAATGTTCGGCGTTTTTTTGATGCAACTTATCCAAATAGATGGATAGGACGCGGTGGACCACAAAACTGGCCAGCGAGATCACCCGATTTAACTCCTATTGATTTTTTTCTCTGCGGACACTTAAAAAATTATATTTACAGAGAGCCAGTACACAATCGGGAAGAATTACTTAATCGCATTGTCGACGCTGTTGCAAGCATATCTCCCGAAATTATACACAATGCGCAACAAAGTTTATTGCGACGCGCAAGATTGTGCATTGATATGAATGGTGCACAATTTGAGCATTTATTATAATGTATTAGGTGTACAACTTTGCTTCCGCCGTTTTCCTATAGATAGCTTTAGCGGTAAGTAGTGGTCGAAATAAATAGATCATAGACGTCATGCAATAAACTTGGGCATCTGTCAACATAACTCCATAGAAACATTAGTCGATTTGTGTCTGCATCATAAAGTTATTCTCGATTGAAAATGTCAGTTTACGAGTCAAATTCTCGTCATTTGCGGGAGGTTTTAATTTTCTGCTTCAATATGAAGAAATCTGCGGCTGAGGCTCATCGAATGCTCTCAAATACTTATGGTGAGGCCGCTATTAGTGAAAGAACGTGTCGTGAGTGGTTTCAACGCTTCAAGAACGGTGATTTTCACGTCGAAGACCGGCATAGCGGTGGAAGAGAGAAGGTTTTCGAAGATGCAGAATTGGAGGCATTACTTAATGAAGACTCGAGTCAAAGTCAAGAAGAATTGGCACGATCATTGGGAGTGACTCAACAAGCAATTTCAAAACGCCTCAAAGACATGGGAATGATTCAGAAGCAAGGAAATTGGGTGCCGTACGAGTTGAAACCGAGAGATGTTGAACGGCGTTTGTTTGCTTGTGAACAGTTGCTTGAAAGACGGAAGGGATTTCTGCATCGCATTGTGACTGGGAACGAAAAATGGGTTCATTACGATAACCCCAAGCGCAGAAAATCATGGGGATATCCCGGCCATGCTTCCACGTCGACGGCCAAACCGAATAACCTCTCGCAAATGACGAGAATTTGGCTCGTAAACTGACATTTTCAATCGAGAATAACTTTATGATGCAGACACAAATCGACTAATGTTTCTATGGGGTTATGTTGACAGATGCCCAAGTTTATTGCATGACGTCTATGATCTATTTATTTCGACCATTACTTACCGCTAAAGCTATCTATAGGAAAACGGCGGAAGCAAAGTTGTACACCTAATACATTAATTAATTGTATAATTAATTAATTAATTATTTATTGCTTTTGTTAAATTAATGTATTAAAAGATATATTTAATTTATTAATTTAATATATTAAGTGTTTTTAATTTCTCCGAATTGTTTTAATAAAACGTTTAAAGTGTATTTGAATAAGATTTATTTGGATATTAGCAATAATAGCTGCTTATTTTATTAAATAATTGTAAATACATTTGCTAACTACATATCTACTTATTTGATAACTACAGTTTTGCCTGTAAGATATGAAATTAATAGCAAATTTCTGAAAGAAATATCATGTGATAGCTTGCGTTTTATGTATCACGCAAAAGTAAAAAATATCCACTTCAAATATTTCAAAAAAAGAAAATGTTATAATTAAACAATGTGCGTTTACAAAAATATCAATATAAGCATCTTATTTTCGGATAAATAACCTTTATATCAATATTAAGAAGAGGGGCGATAATCAGTTTTCGCCTTTAGCACTTTGCGTTGTGCCCTGAGCGCGCCAATTTTAGGCGGTCTGATTCGTTAACTATAAATGCTTATAATTCAAAAACTATTATAGTCTCGATATTTTGGTATTAGGATTTTCGTCTTAAAATGATCTCAGGAATCTATCCTTAAGAGTTGATCCGGTCTTTACGGGACACCCTGTATATTTCCTTATATACATAATTTTTTACGAACCTATTATTTCGATGATTACCAAGATAAACTTTCAATGCTTGCCAAGAACGAACTCGCGAAAAAGCAACATAAAGTTGCCCATGATTAAAAACATCTTTACGAAGATCTAGTCCAATTCTATCAAACGTTTGTCCTTGTGATTTGTTAATTGTCATAGCAAAAGCTAATTTATCGGAAATTGTCTTCTAGAAAAAGTAAAAGGATATATATTTTAACAATATAATGTTATACGATTCAAAAAAAAAATATCTCCTGCTTTGTCACCTGTTAAAATCTTACATTTCAATAAATGATCTGCAAGCTCTATAACCATTAATCTAGTACCATTACAAAGACCTTCATTGATACTAAGATTTCTAATCAGCATAATGATACAATTTGGTCTTAAACGCAATTTATGAGGAGGAAGAGATGATGGAGATAAACTATTCAAATATTCCGGTAACAAAGCTTCACCAATGTCACCATTGTCATCATTTACAGCCCTGTCTATACTTGTATAAATTCGTTCACCAGTTATATCAAATAATTCAACAACTTTTTGGTCGATTTCGTTTACATCAACATTTCTTGCAGAAAGTATCGCACATTTAGCTACGTTAACAAACTCTTTTTTTCGAATTAATTCACCATATATATCTTCCACAATATCAGCATCAATAGGTGCTACACAACATTCAGGAATTTGTATGTTATCATTGAAATCATTTAATATGCCATCTCCCATATCTAATAAAAATTTTGCAAATTTAATTTCTTCTGGGAGAACACGCATATTTTGTGTTAAAGAAAATTTTACGAAATGTCTCCAAGTAGAACTAAATTTAATAGAAAGATTCACAATTTCACTTCGAGTAGCATGTATTTTAATAGGCAAAAGTTGTCTAAAATCACCACCTAATAAAATAATTTTTCCGCCAAAAGGAAAATCATTATTCATAATATCACGCAATATTCTATCCATAATCTCTAAAGCATATCGTGGTGCCATTGGTACTTCATCCCAAATATAAATATCAGTTTCTTTCAAATATTGAGCTTCTTTAGTTTGTATTTTAATGGTAGATGATGAATCAGCAAATAATGGCACCGGTAATCTAAATGTTTTATGAACTGTTTTTCCAGTAGGTAATAATGTCGCTGCAATACCCGAAAAGCCATTGTGCACACGCGTTTATTTCTAATTCTAGCTAAATGATAAATAGTTGTGTATATAAATGTTTTACCTGATCCACCCGGACCATCAATATAAAAACAATTATTATGATTATTATTATTGTCCAATCTATTTAATAAAAAATCGACTATATCTTTTTGCTTCTCATTTAATTGTTGGTATTGCTTGGTGCCTATTTTCATAGTTTCTTCAAGTGTCATGTAATCCTCCTCTCCACTATTTTCTATTAACTGTTCCATTTGTGGGAAATTAGCAAAACTTTTATCTTCAGCACGAAACATACTATTAATTTGCGCATAAGCTTTATTTTGTCCTTGTAACATACCAAAATGTCGAACATAATCCTCAGACATTGCTACTTAAAAATTTTCCCATAACTCTTCAGGATGTAATGGTTGACAATTTAATAATATACAGAGAGCAGTCGCCCGGCAAGCGAAAGGTCTCGGGTTCGATTCCCGATTCAGCGACTTTCGGATCTATATTTTTCTCGCCTATAATTTTATAGGGGGGTTAGAGGGGAGTCGGGAAATAAATCTCGAATTGAGATTATTCCCAAATAAAGTCTTATAATATAAGAATTAGTCTTAGTCAGTGTTGGTCAATAAAATCTTAAACCTTGTTTAAAAATTCGACTGGCAAATCACATCTTACATATTGTTAATAATATACGTACAAATAATCTACGAAGTTGTTTTGGCATCATCCATCCAACAGCTTCATTTATAGCTCGTTTCCATTCATCATCATCTTCAATTAAACCTAACGCCAAACAAGCCGCTGAAAATGATTGACAAAATTCTCCATTTACAGTTCTCAAATCATTAAAACTTGTAGTGCCCTTTACTGTGAGTAATAATAATCGTAAATGATATAATTCTGTTTGTGCTGGACTAACGGAATATATTCGTCCTATACAATTATAATGACTTTTACGTTCAACCCAATGCGATACATTTCTACCATTAATTTTCTCTTTTTTAAATGTATAATAGCGTGGAATTTCTATATATAAATACTGCCTTGCTTCTTCATTCCGAAAGTTTAATGAGAAATAATCTATTAACATAGTCACTTGATTTATTATAAAGCAGAAGTCATTATGTCGTCAATGTTTTCATTTTCAATTATAATATTTTGTTCATTAGGAAGATGAACTGGCAAACGCATTATAGCATGACTTTTATCTTGTAACTTTTTACCAAGAATACGCCAACTGGCTTCTACAGGTCCAACATAACGAGCTTCGATATAATTATGTATCTCATCATGATCAATTATTACATTTTCTGTTATTGGTTCAATGGTTATAGCAGCAACATCGTGTCCTTTATAAATATATTTATACAAATATTTAACCGATTTGATACTTGAAACTACCTCAACGTTAATATGAGAATTAAATATTATCGATAAAATAGGGCAATATGGAACAACATAACGGTTATCAACTATATATCCACCAGGGCGTTCAAAATTTCTACCATTATTTCGTCGACGATAATAAGGATAAGCATCTTCATCCATTTTAGTTTCTTCGAGAAAAGATTTCGGATAGTGTTTCGAACAACGTCCATCTACCAAACACCAATCACCACAAGGTCCATGAATCATATGTTTCATAACTATATCATGTAAAATACGATTTTCACATGGATCAGGAATTTCAGCAGAAATGTATTTATCAACAATCTGTGGAGTAGTTATTTTAAAATTGTATTTTAAAGTAATTAATAGATGAATATGTGGCAAACCGCGTTTTTGAAATTCAATAACATACACAAACGCTGCTACTTCACCAAAAAATTTTTGCTTAACGATTAAATCAATTAAATAATCTTTTTTAATATTAAAAACACGAGCACAAATATCAGGTCTGTCAGAAGCTTGTTGACCAAGCAATAGGTTTTCCTCGATTTCACGCCATTTTGGATTGCAAGTCATTGTAATAAAAAGATCTGGCTTACCAAATTTACTAACAATTGCCATTGCATCTTGATAATTTTGCAACATATTACGCGGCGACCCAATAAATGTGGAAGGAAGTATAACCATTTTTCCAATATGTCCATTTAAGTTATTCGCCGTAGTTTGTAAATAATCTCTTAAACCTTGATAGGTTTCGGTACGTAATTCTTTTTGATGATTTTTACAGTAATCAATTCTATCTTTTTCCATTTTTACATAACTATCTACAAGCCATTGCTGAAATAAGCGACGTCCTAATAAAAAAACATTAAATTCATCACGAATAGCCATACGATATTTAATATATTGTCCTCTAGTTATTCGTCTATGACTATTTAATTTTGTTAAATCACGATGCCATCCTGAAGTACCATATGGATAAAATAATGGATATATCCATGGCTCAACATTTGGATCCATAATACTAACTTTTTGTAAAACTTTAGTATTTCTATTACGTATTGTAACGTATGATTCTGAAATTTCTCCATCAGCAGTTGTACAAAAAACAGCAGCAACTTCATTAGTTTTTTGAGCATTATATCGACGTCGATCCATACCTGGTTTTAAAGTAAATAATAATTGTAATTCCGGTAATAATTCACCAGATTCCATTTCTAAACGTCGTTGATTTTCTAATTCTTCACCCATCATTTGATAAGATTGAGCAAATACTGTCACGTCCGGCTACTTAAATTTTTTCACTCTTATGCAAAATAATTCTAAGTTCTTATAACACCGTTCGAAATGCGCGCCAATGCCGGCCATGACATCTAACTCCGCCTAGTGCCTGAGCGCGGCGCTCCGCAGCACCTGGGAACTTCCCTACCACGGCAACTCCCTACCCTAGAGAGTTCCCCCACTCTCGGCCGCCGCAACCGAGCTGCCGAAAACCGAAGGACCTCAGAGCGAGCCCAGAGGAGCTCAGTTCTAATCGCGCCGTCAAGCAGAGCAGTCACCTTTAAGACTCTCTCCGAATTCTAAAATTCAAATTCTAACTCTAAGATTCTAATTCTAATTCTAAGACTCTAATTCTAACTTTAACTCTAAGATTCTAACTCTAAAATTTAACTTAGATACTTTGTATTACTCGTAGTGTTATACTAGAATAAAAGTGTTATATATATATATTCTAAATTCATTCTAAATTAGTTCCAACCTCGTGTATCTCCAAGCCTATAGTATTTCTAAAACGCATCTCGAATTCTCTCGCCTGCACATGCCGAATAATCCATTCCTAACAAATTATTATTCTATAACATAGAAATATTTTCTGAACCTCGTAGTGATTATTCAGAGAGGACGAACCGCTCATAATCTCTCGCCGAAAGCAACAACAAACAGTGAGGACCGCCGCACGTTAATTATTGCAGAAGCGAAACGACGTTCAGAACGTTTAAATTTTACAATGCCTAAAACACGCGTCAAGTAATCCATTCCTAACAAATTACTATTCTATAACATAGAAATATTTCCTGAACCTCGTAGTGATTATTCAGAGAGGACGAACCGCTCATAATCTCTCGCCGAAAGCAACAACGAACAGTGAGGACCGCCGCACGTTAGTTATTGCAGAAGCGAAACGACGTTCAGAATGTTTAAATTTTATAATGCCTAAAACAC
The DNA here is from genome assembly GCF_030444845.1 of Prenolepis imparis. Classification (NCBI taxonomy): domain Eukaryota; kingdom Metazoa; phylum Arthropoda; class Insecta; order Hymenoptera; family Formicidae; genus Prenolepis; species Prenolepis imparis. The sequence continues at coordinate 25,719,189 of NW_028141159.1, forward strand.
GCCGTGCAGGAAGAAAGAATCAACTACGGCGTATAACAGCACGACTACATCGCACTGAATCAACACGTGGTCTCTCTAATTTCATTGGAATCGACTATCATAACGACGCGGAATACGATAGATTGTTCGGCGACTCCGTGCCTTTTAGCATTAATAATAATAATAATAATCACGCGGACGTTAAATTACGGGAGTGGCCTACGCAATTGCACGCGATCGAAATCAAGAATTCCAAGGTGCCATTGAACGACATCCCGGACAACGATCCACGCCGTACAAGGTATCTGCAGAAAGGTCTGGCATCCTGTACACCCTCTACAACGCGGGTACCCCGGATCATCGCCATCCAGTCGTTGTCCATTCCTTGGAAATTAAATAAGGTAGGTGCTCAAGATATTTCTTTACAACACGAGCCTCCCTTCTGCCCGGGAACCCGCGAAATACAAGAATCTATTTCGGAAACTACGTCTACGCATTTTTGAATCACTTAACAATAATAACTAATAAATTCTCTTGCAATTTTAGAAATATTAGCTTACCACGTGGTTTCCAGAATATTCTCTGCGCGTCTTAAATTTTCTCATCTCCCAAAAAGAGAAATCGTGCGAAACCTTTTTTTTTATCAAGGGTCAGTTTATGGCCCTCATAAAACTGCAGTAGGTATCCTACAGTCAACCCTTTGGAAAATTCTAAATCTTTCCAGAATATCTAGAAACTTCGTGAACGTGTTAGAACATTCAAATCGACCTCATGGCAATTATTTATTTTAACTAACATTAGTTTAAACAATCAACTCCTATGTGTCCAATAATACCGTCACACTTGGACATCCCCACCACTTTGCTTCTCCCCGAGGATGATTCCGAGGAAGAAACTATTGAAGAAACCCTAAATAACCTCCCGTATTGCCAACGGATAATCGGTTTTATTAATAAGGAAACAAGTGCCGCTCTCTGTACGGATTGCCATATGCGTTTACCTATTGGCGTGCAATCTGAGTGGTTAACTTGCGCTAAGCATCTCCTCGTTATCGGCGACGTACCGACCGGAGTCGTTTGCTCAGTCTGCAATTTTTACCGACTGTCGAAAACACGTGACATCGACCACCCTTGTTATCATTGCCAACGAGCTTACCTTCTGTACCGCCGTGGTGAAGAACCCTACCGTATCGACTCGGATGGTAATACAGTAATCACTATTTTCCACTCCGTCAACGATTCACTCGAACGATTCCGCGGATACATGGACTGATTCGTCAGTAATCGAACCTATACGAAACGCTCCCTTTCTCCCAAAAACGCAACCGTGACCATAAAGGAAATACCTGTCGTCGTGGGTATCCCCGGAGTAATTCCGAAATACGACGTAGTCCGCCCCGCAGTTCGAGTTCGTAGGTCGCGATTTAAATTTCGTAAAATTTACGCCGCAACTGCACCCCCGGACGTAACAATACATTAAATTCTCGCATTATATGTTCAAGGTTTTGTACAATTTCGAAATCTAAACACGAATTTCGACTAAGACGATGATTGATCGCTTCATTTGAATCCACAATAAAAAGTCGGCCGTAAGTGGGAATTTCATTTTGCACAGCGTATAATGCTGTATTAATTTGATAATAAATCTGTCCTTGTATTTTAAAACAATATGGACCAGGACGCCTTCCTTGTAAATTACCAAATTTGCATTAAACGAAGCAAACGAAAATGAACTATTATAACTACGAATATGTTGAAAAAAACTATTAGATTTTACATGATTTCCGTCAAATAAAGAATGAAGAAATTGAGGAAGTTCTGGCAATGGTTGCAAATACACTGCGCCATGATTACAACAATCATGAAATGAATTTCCTCTATTAGATATTTTTTCAGATGCAAAATGCTTTGCATTGCAATGAACGCAAAACACATTCATAGAACCAATATAATATTCAACAACATTATTTACTGACATAGTATTATTTAAACAAGGTTGTTTTTTTTATCGTGATCGATAACGAGATTGCCATTCTGCAAAACGTTCCTGGCATACTGATACAGTATTTCCAGAATTTTGTCCAATAATTTCATCATCCAATTCTATTACACGATTATCACGTATTGTACCAGAAGTACAAGCAATTTGTTCGTGTAATAATATATTATTTGATGAATGTTCTTCAACATTATCATTTAATTCTATTACACGATTATCACGTATTGTACCAGAAGTACAAGCAATTTGTTCGTGTAATAATATATTATTTGATGAATGTTCCTCAACATTATCATTTAATTCTATTACACGATTATCACGTATTGTACCAGAAGTACAAACAACTTGTTGGAGTAATGATATATTATCTGATGAATATTCTTCAACATTATCATTTAATTCTATTATACGATTATCATGTATAGTGCCAGCAATACAAATAGTATGATTTTTATCGTCAACTGATTTTGGTATATTTACTTTTGCAATCTGACGACGACGATGTTGATTCTCTGCTTTTCTTTCACAACGTCGTCGTTGAAATTCCTCTTCTTCTTCTATAGTACGCTGTATTTTACGTCTCGGCATTTTATAAAAGTATTAATAAATATATTAATAAATATACTAATTGATAGATACGCTAATTAAAAAATAAACATACACACGTATAATTTCCGTCAAATAATATATCTATATATTATACTATTTAAATTCACACAACTTGTGGCACACAACTAAAATTTAATCTTTTATACTTTAAAAATATATATACAAAAAAATATGTAAGTGTAATTCTTTGCTAATTAAAACACATAAATATATATTAACTATTAAAATTTAAATTTACATAAACATTTAAGCACACTATTTAAAATTTAATTTTTGAAATTTTAAATGCAAGAATATACGAAAAAAATAATTAATATAGATATACTATACTAATAAAAACAAAATTGCATTAATTATTAAAAATTAAACAAACTGCTAAACTACTATTAAAATTTTTAGATAAAATTTTTTAGATTTTTAATAGAAATATGTATGAAGAAAAAAAATAGAAATACTATGTTAAAATGCAATTTATAAAAACAAATATTGTGTATTAGAACTTAAACAAATAAATTAAATTATGCAAATTTTAATTATTGAAATTATAATTTATTAAAATTTAATTTTTAGAAGTTTAAACGCAAATCTACACAAAAATCATCATCATCATTATCATCATCATCATCATCATCATCATCATCATCATCATCATCATAATTAACATCAACATCATCTTTGTCATCATCATCATCATTGTCGTCATCATCATCATTGTCGTCATTATCATCATTGTCGTCATTATCATTATTTTCGTCATCATCATCATTGTTATCATCATCATTTTATTAAATTATTAACTTATTTACAATTTATGTACAAAATCTATATTAATAATTCAGTACAAATACGGAAAAAATATAACAGGAAGAAATATAAAACAAATATAAATAATATAAACACAAACATGTAATATATATATACAATTACAACTATAATAATAAATTTCTTATATAATACTTAATATAATATTATTATTAATATTATTAGAAATAATAATTATTATTATAATATGGATATGTCAAATTTTATTTTGGTATCTTACTGAGGATGGCCCGAATCAGGGACCGAAACGTTTGAATAAATTAACTTTGTAACTATAAGTTCGTTTCTTTTTTTGTCGCGCTTCTATCCGCGCTCGGCTCTTATTAGCCCGTTTATTTATTAATTTTGAATAATTATTATATTTAACTATTATTTTTTCCGTGTTGTTACTGCGTACCTGAAAATAAAATAGTAAATATTAACGTCAAATAAATAATAAACAGTTATATCTTATAAATTAATAAAAAATAATATAATATTTTGTTATACTAATCAAATATTGTACGAAAATTGTGAGACTCTGTATATACAGGATGATTCAAAACGAGTGTAAAAAGCTTTAACAGATTATTTGAGAAGATTCTGAATAAAAAATATAAACATTGTGTGGTCCTTTAATATTTACATAATAACCTTAACAGATAGTGTACAATGTTGAAATAAACACCCGTGAACAATTGTATCAAAAAATTATTGATGCAACAAATAAAATTTATATAAATAATGTATTTTGTGATTCCTTGATTCGTCGATACAGTGCAGGTAATTATCAAAGACAGGACCATTATGTTTATATAACATTTTTTATTCAAAATTATCCACACTTTTTAAGAAGTTTCCGACAATTAATAAAAAAATTATATAATAAAAATTAATCTGTTTCACACAAGTTAACACATACAATAACAAAATTTGGAAAATATTTTTTTTTATAAAAAAAACAGTATTACCTTAAATTTTTTAAATAAAACCATTCTTTTCTTACATACATTGATTCCTCGTTATTCAACATATTCGGCATAAAAAGTTATATGGTAAGCTGACCAAAAAGTAAATAGTTTACGAGATATTTTATACATTAATATTATATACTTTAATTTAACATAATCTTGCATAAACTATAAAATATATTAATATTATTTTTTAATTTGACAATCTTTCATAAACTATAAAATATCGTAAAATATTTATTTTTCGATAATCTTATTTCAATACTTTAATTTACAAAATAATGACAGAAATCAATTAGTTAAAAAAACATAGGTGTTTTAAAAAAGAGATATGTAACTGCTAGTTGCAATTTACATACATTATGTTATAGCCCGAACTATAACCAGTAATTATTAGGAATAAGAATATTATAAAACATTTTTACTTATAAACGAGCGCTCTAGCCAAGCGCTCGTCGAACGAAAACGCTAACGCAGCGAAACACGCACGAAGCACGGAAATCGCGAGCTGCAAGCGAAGGCCAGGGACTTCGACCTGCTTCGCTTGCATTTAGACCAAAAACGCGTGAATATTATTAACCAATCGGGGACTTGTTTCCAAGGGCCTCGCCCGTTGAAAATCAAAGAACAAAAGAAGATATAAGACGGAGAGCCCGCCCGCGAAGGCAGTCTCGAATAAAACTCCTAAACATCAAGACGGAGTCGCTAATAAGAATCCGGAACATCAGGACGAGACTCACTAATAAAAATCTGAATCATTAAGAAGAATTACTAATAAACGCTCGCTAGCCAAACCTCGAATGTTACGCGAATATTTAATTAAAGAAATAACGAGAAATAAAGTGAAATCAAATTTAATCAGAAATAAAAGTGTATTTTAAGAGAAAGAAAAGAGTACAACACTCCTAACTTCCTACGAAGTCCTGCACGACCCGAGGATCCTCATCCTTAATTCGGCGCAACCCCAGTGCCTTGCTCGAGGCACACAACAATTTGGTGGCAGCGGTGGGATCGCGCCGACGGACCGCCAGGACCAGCAGGAACCTGAAGACCTGAAAAACAATACAACCATATTAGAAAAATCAGGCACGTCGAAATAATCGACGGACAACACAGAAAGCAGCATACTAAAAATTAAGACCCGCAATACACACATACACAACGTGTGGAAGTAGGCACGTCAGTTAGAAAAACAGCTGACGGAAATAAGCAGAAGCCACAGTGCAGTGTGAGAAGGACGGACAACGCAAGCAATACGAAGAGCGATAAGCAAGCAGCTGAGTATCGAGTAGGATCGCCAACGTCCCAAGGACAACGCCGACCTGCGACAATCTCACGGACAACGCGTCATCACGGAGCGACGACCTGCCGTGTCAAGCACGAGCATCGAGCCGCCAGCCGTTATCAGCCCACGAGCGATCGAGTTGCATTAGCAGCAGCCAAGCCGTACCGAGCGATAAAGAGCGTAACGATGCGAACCGTAATACTGTAAGTCCGATCCTTATAATATTTCTGCGTGAAAGTCGGAAGGACGCGAAACCTCCCGGCAACCGATATTAAACAAGTCGTGGATACATAGCGATTCCGCGAAGTGAGCGATTCAAGCGTTACCATTAACTTTAGAAAGACTCGAGCGAGTTCGTGAAAATTAGAGAGCGAATACTCAAACAGAAGCGAAGTTGAATTACCCGCGAACGTCACCGTTAAACGCAAGTTCCCTTTCGATAGTCTTGACGAAAGCGTACTAAAGGCACGAACTGACAGTAAGCGCGAAACTAACTATTATAAAAATACTCTTGTAAGGGAGAAACCCCTCTAGCGTCGAGAAATAAGCCCGAAGTTACTCAATGTCGGAACGACCTAAAAAACGCGTCTCATTTAAGCCACGATTCTGGAGCGGACCAGCTCAACTTAATCGTAGATTCGGTTCCGTAACACCCGTACAAGTAGCCGAGGAAGCGGTACGCGACATTCGCGATAACGTACGCACAAATTTAGATAGACGTTACTCGGACGCTAGCTCACCAGAATCAGGTGCCGAACCTATCGAGGAAAACGTACGTCCTTCTAATTTAGACGAAAGAAGACGTCCCTCGGATCGCGCGTCTTCCGAGCGAATTTCGGTTAGGAGAAACTATTCCCCCGTATCAGTCGACGATAGCGTTTTAGGCACGCAAAGCGAGGACGACATGAGACGAAACCCTCCGACGCGGAATGCCCCCCCTGAAGATGTCGACAGGGAAATCGAACACTTACGATCAATAATCGACGGTAATGCCGCTGCGTGTTATGCAGACGCCGGACGTCCAGTATCCGATCCGAATAACGCCCTACTCACTGAGCTCATACAAGAAATCCGGGAATTGAGAACAGAAGTAGATTCCTTACGCGACCAAATAAACGATCGCCCTGCAAATATGAGAGAAGTACGACAGACGCGATACGGGTACCGCCCCGAGGGAAACCGATACACGGATCGCCGCGAAACATACAACGACGACCCCAACGCAACGTACACGTACGGAAGATCCGAAAATGATATCAGGAACCGACGCAGTACCTCTTCGCGATATTTAACCCTGAAAGAAGCAAGGACAATGATCCCAGACTTCGACGGAACTTCGCAACAGAAGCTTCAAAAATTTTTAAACGCGTGCACATATGCCATGCAGAACATAAATCCCGCGGACGAAGAGTCATTAATTCAAGCAATATTATATACAAAATTAGACGGAAAGGCCATGCAAGATTTTGAAACGCATGATATCCAAACGTACGAAGAACTCAAACAACAATTAGAAGAATGTTACCAAACAAAACAGAGCACGACGCATCTACAATTAGAATTCAACTCGTTAAAACAAAAAACGAACGAAAACGCGCATGATTTCGGCCAACGCGTCGACCTATTGGCCATGAAGTTATACAATTCCATGATTGAAGGGAAAGACCACCCCCCCATGTTTAAACGCGCTATTCACCAAACAATCAAACACCAAGCATTGATTAACTTCCAAATCGGGCTCCGAAGCGACCTCAAAATTCTCGTTCGAGCGCAACCATATACGACACTGCAGGAAGCGATAACCGGCGCGGGCGAAGAAGAAAAACTTCTCGAAAACCCTCGGTCTCAGGACAAACATAAAGCCGAATCAAGTGACTCGCAACCAATTCCACGTACACAATGTTATAAATGCGGAAAATCGGGGCATTATGGACGCGATTGCCGCAACAGTACATACGCACTCCTCAAACCGGACAAGCCCCCTCGCGCAAATACCGTAGAGAAATTCTGCAATTATTGCAAAAAACGCGGACATAATCGCGACGAGTGTTGGACTTTAAATGGAAGGCCGGAAACAAATACACCGGACCGCGATAAGGGAACCGATAATAAAAAATCGCGAAGCATTAATAAAATTGAAAACCGTAAGAAACCGCAATCGCGAAAAAGAGATACCGAATCCGAGTATAGCAGTGACGAGGAAGAACAGCAAGAAGAATAAAAAGACACGCGCGATAGAATATCAGGTAACACACGTGCGATAAATGTCTCGTGGAGCAGCAAGCCTGAACTTGATAACTCTACCTATATGCGAAGTAAAGAACGGCAAAATTAACATGCTCTACGACACTGGAGCTACTGTCTCTCTAATAAAGGTCAAACATTTAAAAGGCGAAACAGAGATATATAACGACAAAATTACTTTGATCGGCATAACCGGGCATAAAGCGCGAACAATAGGAAAATTTTACGCGACTATCGACCTAGGCAGCCGAAAAATCAAACACGCGATTTATGTCGTAAAGGACGACTTCCCAATGGAATACGAAGGGATCATAGGAATGGATTTTCTACAAAAACAAGTCGCGTGCGATTACAAAAAACAGGAGATTCAAATAGGAAATGCCATATTAAAATTACGACCGTACAATAAAATTCAATTAAAACCGCGTAGCGAAACAATAATACAAGCGGCAATGAATCGTAATAAGATAGGCGTGATAAAGGCCGAAGAAACAGCACCGGGAATATATATCGGACGAAGCCTGGTAAAACCAAAAAATTGTTTGTGCCCCGTCAGTATAATTAATACGACCGATGAAACGGTAGAGATTAATACGCCGCTCGTAACCGTAGAAGACATATGTGAAGATAACGCACACAAAATATATACAATACACACGGGCGACACTCATGACTCAAACACGCGCGCCGACACCTCGCCCGTCAACGTAATTACCAAAAAAGAACTCCAACGTGAACTACATAGTAAAAAAGGGAAGAAAAGCAGTGTACATGCATGCGAATAGACTAAAACTAGTTATAGAAAACTAATACTTACTTCACCTGATAATAAAAATTGCGAACCAAAACCATTAAAGATAAAATTAACACTTAATATATTATCACAGGACACTCACACTATTAATCTGCAACGCTGCAGCATCGCTTAGAATTAACAAAGCCAAAGTACTAGATTTTAGAAATAAGAAACGATTATAATACTATAATGTAAACGGGAATTATAACTGTACGTAGCATTAGAAATAATCTTAACAAAAATAAGATAAGAAAGCGAAAAACTTCGTACCTCCGTTTTTCTTTTTTTTACGGGGGAGGGATGTTATAGCCCGAACTATAACCAGTAATTATTAGGAATAAGAATATTATAAAACATTTTTACTTATAAACGAGCGCTCTAGCCAAGCGCTCGTCGAACGAAAACGCTAACGCAGCGAAACACGCACGAAGCACGGAAATCGCGAGCTGCAAGCGAAGGCCAGGGACTTCGACCTGCTTCGCTTGCATTTAGACCAAAAACGCGTGAATATTATTAACCAATCGGGGACTTGTTTCCAAAGGCCTCGCCCGTTGAAAATCAAAGAACAAAAGAAGATATAAAACGGAGAGCCCGCCCGCGAAGGCAGTCTCAAATAAAACTCCTAAACATCAAGACGGAGTCGCTAATAAGAATCCGGAACATCGGGACGAGACTCACTAATAAAAATCTGAATCATTAAGAAGAATTATTAATAAACGCTCGCTAGCCAAACCTCGAATGTTACGCGAATATTTAATTAAAGAAATAACGAGAAATAAAGTGAAACCAAATTTAATCAGAAATAAAAGTGTATTTTAAGAGAAAGAAAAGAGTACAACACTCCTAACTTCCTACGAAGTCCTGCACGACCCGAGGATCCTCATCCTTAATTCGGCGCAACCCCAGTGCCTTGCTCAAGGCACACAATTTACATAAACTTTTCTTTGAAAAAAAATTATGAATTTTCTTTACACAAATTAATTTTTCTGCTTATTTTGCGCGTAAAAATATTAAGCAAGATTATCGAAAAATGAATATTTCATAAGATAATTTATAGTATACATAAGAGATTATGTTTCAAATTGAAATATAAAATATTTTGTAAACTATTCACTTTTTAGTCCTTCTATTTTTATAACTTTTTACACCAATATAACGAGAAATTAAGTTATTAAAAAAATCGAATAGTACTATTTAAAAAGTTTAAAATAACATTTATTATTTTACAAAAAAAATTTGTTTCCAAATTTGTTTAAAAATTTTTTTATTGTATATGATAGCTTGTATAAAACAGATTAATTTTCACTATATAAACTTTTTCAAATTATCGAAAACGTCATAAAAACCGTGCAAACAGTTACAATGAATACCCTGTATATACATATATACATATATGTATGTATGTATATACATACACAGGATACTTAAGATCAGCCACCCGAATAATTTCTACAATTTTTAAAAAATGCTTAAAATAAAATGATCGAAAAAGATATGTTGCGGAATTGAATATTTTTTCCATGGAGGTGTTTAGGAGATTTGAAGGTCATCTTTTTAAATGAAACCATGCATCTGTTACGTCCTGTGGACTCCACGATTCTTTTCTTTCAAAGAACGCAAGGCGATGATTGAGAAATCACAGGCGTGGGAATAAGACTATGATCTGGCAGGCGAAGCAGCTGACCGGAGACGGTTAATCGTAAAAATAAAAATAAAAAAAAAGGAGAGATACATACCAGATGTAACTCGCGGTGTCTGAAATTCTCGCTTTGACTAGTTGACAACTCGCGCTTGAAAAGCAATAAAAATCTTTCTTTTAAAGGAAAATTTTACTTAAAAAGTAATAAAAACTTTTTAGAAGGAAATCTCCACTTGAAAATCAATAAAAACTTTTTAGAAGGAAATCTCCACTTGAAAATCAATAAAAATTTAGAAGAAAACTTCCACTTGAAAACGAATAAAATTTTACCAGACTACAACGATAACCGAATCCAAATAAATGCCGCCTGACAGATCACCGAGATAATCTCGAGAGGATAATAAAAATATAAACCTCAACAAATTCTCCATTGGTCAAAACCTAGGGCCCTAAACAAAAGCCCTGACCAATCCCGATAAACTTTTAAAGTCAAGAGACGCCTCCGGGACTGAAAGGGCGTCATTGAAAAATTTCCTATTCGTCAGGAAATGTTAACAAACTAACGGGAAGGAGGAGCAAGAAGGTTTATATACCCGCGAGATCCCTCGAGAGAGTAGATTTTAATCCGAACTTTCGAGCGCAGTTTTGCCGTGTACAAGCTATCCGAGCTCGTATCTAGACTCTTCGGACTTTTATACTTTCAATTTCGAAATCCGCTTTCATTCAAATTTCGACGTTCGTTAGAGTGCAAGTGAAAAAAAAACATAGTGGAAGTCCGGAAGACCACACAACCAGACTAGAACTCTGCAGCAATTATTAACAACGCACTCTACTAACAGTAAGTCAAGACACACATATATATATATATAAAAAGGGAAAAAGATAAAGTATAATTTTCACCCCGTATCAAAATAATTCTTGGATTTAAGATAAAGCCATCTTCTTTATCTTTTTTTGCGCAAGTCCTATCATATCCAACCCTAAACCTTCTTCTCCCTTTCTCTTTCATCCCGAAAAATCACTCAGGATTTCCCGTGATAACGGCGAGATCCGTGATTTCATCCATCTCCAAAAATTATTCAGGATTTCCCGTGATAACGGCGAGATCCGTGATTTCATTCACCCCGAAAATCACTCAGGATTTCCCGTGATAACGGCGAGATCCGTGATTTCACCCATCTCCAAGCTAATGAAATAGCTTATTATCTTTAAGACAAAGAGAAATTGAAGAATTTAAAAACGGTAAATAAAAACAAATACTTATTAATTAATTATTTTTAAATTTAAAAAATCTTTTAATAAATATTTTGACTGTATAATATATCTAATTAAATTTAAAATTAAAAAATTTTAGTGCTTGATGATGGGCTCGATGACGTATTATTAAATGCATTGATTTTGAAAATCAGGAAGATAAGAAAAAAGAATTTATGGAAGAAGCGAAAAAAAGAACATAAGAAACGAAAAGATATCAGTGATGACAAGAACAAGAAAAATAAAAAAAATAAAATTTGATGTAAAAAATATTTTTTTATAATAATTTCTATATATTTATCTATATATATAAGTATATGTATATCTATTTTATGTATCTATATATCTATTTATTAAATAATACATCTCTATATATATATGCCGTATATCTATTTAATTTACAGAAAAAAGAAGAGAGAGAGAGAGAGAGAGAGAGAGAGAGAGAGTGTGTGTGTGTGTGTGTGTGTGTGTGTGTGTGTGTGTGTGTGTGTGTGTGTATTTGTTAAAAAGAAAGAGAGAGAGAAATAAGGATTATTAATTTAAAGAGAGTGTGTGTGTGTATGTGTGTTAAAGAGAAAGAGAGAGATAAATAAGGATTATTAATCTAGATATATTTTATATAGATATATTTAATATAGATATATTTTATCTATATGTATTTTTTTAGAATAACATAAGTAGCGAAGAACTTATTGTCAAAAATGATTTATTGAAGACGAAAGTACGGGAGTTGCAGCAACAACTGTCCGCTGCTTTGACCAAGATAATACATTTTTTTATCTATATATATAGATATAGATTTACATACTTATATAGTTTATAATGGTATTTCCGCGTCCGCGACCACGTCCACGACCACGTCCGCGTCCACGGCCACGTCCTGCTCTTGCCCATCGAGCTTTAGTTTTTACTGTAAAAAGAATATATATATTTATGATATTACAAGGGAATCGGTCTATAAATGTGGAAGTAGTTCGCGGTTATATAGACAGACAGACAGACAGACAGACAAACGGACGGTACTTATAAATATAGATATTTACGTTGCAATGTATCTTATTCAATTTCTTTTGGTATTGCAGGATGTATATTTTCAGCAGCCATCACTGCAGGCTGTGGATTATCAACAGCCACCTCAGGTTGTAGTGGTCGTTTGGCCAAAGCAGCGGTCAGTTGTTGCTGCAACTCCCGTACTTTCGTCTTTAATACATCATTTTCGGCATTAAGATCTTTGCTACCGGTCATTCTAAAAAATAGATACGATAGATAAAATAGTAGATTAATAATCATTTATCTCTCTCTCTCTCTCTCTCTCTCTCTCTCTCTCTCTCTCTCTCTCTCTCTCTCTCTCTCTCTCTCTCTCTCTCTCTCTCTCTCTCTCTCTCTCTCTCTCTCTCTCTCTCTCTCTCTCTCTCTCTTTCTCTCTCTCTCTCTCTCTTTCTCTCTTTCTTTCTCTCTTAACCTTATTCTCTCTCTTAATGTCATTTTTTTTATTTTTTAATCTCATTCTCTTTCTTTCATTTTGTCACTTTTCTCTTTTTCTCTTTCTCTAAAATTAAAATTTACTTACATTATTCTGATTCGAGTTGCATGTATTTTCGCTGCTCTTTTTAGACATTTTGACACGTTGTTTTATACGTCGTTAGAAACAAAATCACCTCTTAAGGGTGATACGAGTTTTGATTTCTTGATGTGAGTCACTTCATAAATAACTATATAAGTTACTGATTTCACATTAAATCATGTTAAATGTCATCATGGATAGATCGATTAAAATAGAAAACACAAAGTTATAACGTTGAAGAGGGGAAAATAAAGGGAGAGACGGGAGAGTGAAGGGAGAGTACATTTTTTACAAGGCGACGGTACATTTTTTACATCTATATATATTATAGATTTATAATAAATGTATTTAAATATATTTGAAATTATATTATCTATATATAATAAATGTATTTAAATATATTTGTAATTAATATTTTTAAATAATTACACTTTTATTAAACTTTTCTTATATAAAAAAAATATTTCTAAGATAATATTTGTAATTAATATTTTTTAATAATTACACTTTTATTAAATTTTTCTTATAAAAAAAAATATTTCTAAGATATCTGAAATTCAATTAAACATTTAATTAAACAATTAAACAATAAAATTATACAAAAAGGTTGCTGTGCGCCTGTAGAAAAAGGCTGCTGTGCGCCGATACAGAGCTACTGTGCGCCTGTAAAAGAAAGGCTGCTGTGCGCCTATATAAAAAAGGCTGCTGTGCGCTGTCACGTCCGGCTACTTAAATTTTTTCACTCTTATGCAAAATAATTCTAAGTTCTTATAACACCGTTCGAAATGCGCGCCAATGCCGGCCATGACATCTAACTCCGCCTAGTGCCTGAGCGCGGCGCTCCGCAGCACCTGGGAACTTCCCTACCACGGCAACTCCCTACTCTAGAGAGTTCCCCCACTCTCGGCCGCCGCAACCGAGCTGCCGAAAACCGAAGGACCTCAGAGCGAGCCCAGAGGAGCTCAGTTCTAATCGCGCCGTCAAGCAGAGCAGTCACCTTTAAGACTCTCTCCGAGTTCTAAAATTCAAATTCTAACTCTAAGATTCTAATTCTAATTCTAAGACTCTAATTCTAACTTTAACTCTAAGATTCTAACTCTAAAATTTAACTTAGATACTTTGTATTACTCGTAGTGTTATACTAGAATAAAAGTGTTATATATATATATATTCTAAATTCATTCTAAATTAGTTCCAACCTCGTGTATCTCCAAGCCTATATTATTTCTAAAACGCATCTCGAATTCTCTCGCCTGCACATGCCGAATAATCCATTCCTAACAAATTATTATTCTATAACATAGAAATATTTTCTGAACCTCGTAGTGATTATTCAGAGAGGACGAACCGCTCATAATCTCTCGCCGAAAGCAACAACAAACAGTGAGGACCGCCGCACGTTAATTATTGCAGAAGCGAAACGACGTTCAGAACGTTTAAATTTTACAATGCCTAAAACACGCGTCAAGTAATCCATTCCTAACAAATTACTATTCTATAACATAGAAATATTTCCTGAACCTCGTAGTGATTATTCAGAGAGGACGAACCGCTCATAATCTCTCGCCGAAAGCAACAACGAACAGTGAGGACCGCCGCACGTTAGTTATTGCAGAAGCGAAACGACGTTCAGAATGTTTAAATTTTATAATGCCTAAAACACGCCGTGCAGGAAGAAAGAATCAACTACGGCGTATAACAGCACGACTACATCGCACTGAATCAACACGTGGTCTCTCTAATTTCATTGGAATCGACTATCATAACGACGCGGAATACGATAGATTGTTCGGCGACTCCGTGCCTTTTAGCATTAATAATAATAATAATAATCACGCGGACGTTAAATTACGGGAGTGGCCTACGCAATTGCACGCGATCGAAATCAAGAATTCCAAGGTGCCATTGAACGACATCCCGGACAACGATCCACGCCGTACAAGGTATCTGCAGAAAGGTCTGGCATCCTGTACACCCTCTACAACGCGGGTACCCCGGATCATCGCCATCCAGTCGTTGTCCATTCCTTGGAAATTAAATAAGGTAGGTGCTCAAGATATTTCTTTACAACACGAGCCTCCCTTCTGCCCGGGAACCCGCGAAATACAAGAATCTATTTCGGAAACTACGTCTACGCATTTTTGAATCACTTAACAATAATAACTAATAAATTCTCTTGCAATTTTAGAAATATTAGCTTACCACGTGGTTTCCAGAATATTCTCTGCGCGTCTTAAATTTTCTCATCTCCCAAAAAGAGAAATCGTGCGAAACCCTTTTTTTTATCAAGGGTCAGTTTATGGCCCTCATAAAACTGCAGTAGGTATCCTACAGTCAACCCTTTGGAAAATTCTAAATCTTTCCAGAATATCTAGAAACTTCGTGAACGTGTTAGAACATTCAAATCGACCTCATGGCAATTATTTATTTTAACTAACATTAGTTTAAACAATCAACTCCTATGTGTCCAATAATACCGTCATACTTGGACATCCCCACCACTTTGCTTCTCCCCGAGGATGATTCCGAGGAAGAAACTATTGAAGAAACCCTAAATAACCTCCCGTATTGCCAACGGATAATCGGTTTTATTAATAAGGAAACAAGTGCCGCTCTCTGTACGGATTGCCATATGCGTTTACCTATTGGCGTGCAATCTGAGTGGTTAACTTGCGCTAAGCATCTCCTCGTTATCGGCGACGTACCGACCGGAGTCGTTTGCTCAGTCTGCAATTTTTACCGACTGTCGAAAACACGTGACATCGACCACCCCTGTTATCATTGCCAACGAGCTTACCTTCTGTACCGCCGTGGTGAAGAACCCTACCG
Source organism: Prenolepis imparis (assembly GCF_030444845.1). Classification (NCBI taxonomy): domain Eukaryota; kingdom Metazoa; phylum Arthropoda; class Insecta; order Hymenoptera; family Formicidae; genus Prenolepis; species Prenolepis imparis. The sequence goes on from NW_028141159.1 coordinate 25,735,158, forward strand.
TATCGACTCGGATGGTAATACAGTAATCACTATTTTCCACTCCGTCAACGATTCACTCGAACGATTCCGCGGATACATGGACTGATTCGTCAGTAATCGAACCTATACGAAACGCTCCCTTTCTCCCAAAACGCAACCGTGACCATAAAGGAAATACCTGTCGTCGTGGGTATCCCCGGAGTAATTCCGAAATACGACGTAGTCCGCCCCGCAGTTCGAGTTCGTAGGTCGCGATTTAAATTTCGTAAAATTTACGCCGCAACTGCACCCCCGGACGTAACAAAACTGGTGACAGCGGTGGGATACTGAAATTTCCGAGCTATGGTCGGGACGCGCGGAAGACAGGGAGATAAGGAAGAATCGGTTGAAAAGGAATTCGCGGGAAAGGAACTAACTGAAGCACAGCTCGCGGATATACAAGCAAAATTAAAGCAAAAGGAAGTCGAAATTATCGAAGCTCAAAATCGTATTAGAACTAGGGAAGCTCTCGCGAAAACCAAAGAAATCAGCCTAAGAGAGGAGGCCGCACTCCTCGAAGAGCAACGGAAAAGAGCAGATAAACGAGAACGCGAAATCGAAACGCTCCGCGAAAATATGGAAAGGAATCCGGGAAAGAGCCAACCCCAGGGCACCATCCCTGAGGATATGAATTCCCTCAAAAACGATCTCCTCGCGGAAATCGAAATATTACGCAATGAGGTGAATCGGCTGCGGCGAGAGCCCAGTCCGTCTATCAGACTCTCGGGCCAACCTCTACTATCGCTCGACGACTCCGCCGGGCATTCCGAGTTACCTTCCGGACGACCCCAGTCCCCCAAGGTCTCCTTTCGCGAAGCGACCGAAACCGTGCCTACTTTCGACGGTTATAATATACCGTTAAGGCAATTTACACGGGCATGCCAACGCGCGAAAGAAATAATTCCCCCGACATCCGAACGCAACCTCACCAAACTCTTACTTAATAAGCTTAGCGGGCGTGCCTATAGCGCCGTCGAGGGAGAGCCCTGCGAAAGCATCAAACAACTGATCGACCTATTAAATAACGCATTCGGGCCCGCGAAAACGAGCACATGTTAGATTACATCAGCCGCGTCAAAGATCTACGATCCGCGATTTTAGACGCCGAACGCCGCGCAATGGGACGAATAGATAATGAGACAGCCCTAAGAATCGACGAACTCACGGCATGATCCTTCTGCGAAGGACTCCCTCTGCAGTACAGATTGCAGATGGACAGACGATTATACTCCGTCCCGTCTGAGGCGTTCGCGAGAGCGAAAGAACTCGCAAAACGGGAAGAAATAGACCGCGATCGATATAAAACACGTGACCGCCGCGAACCCGAACCACCGCGAAACGAACATACGCGTCGAGGATACGCTAATACGCCTCCGCGTAACGAAAATTATTTTCGGGAACGCTATCCGAACAATACGCGTAACGATCCGGTGAGATTCTCCGACGAACGCCCAACATATGGCGATAGACGCCAAAATTACAATAATACTAACACAAACACTAATGCGCCTACTCGTTACAACGACCGTCGCAATAAATGGTGCCGCTATTGCAAAAACAACGGGCACGAGATAGAAGAATGCAGAAAACGTGAATATAATAATAACGTGCAAAAAAATGAGTCGGGAAACGCACCGAGCCCCGCGGGAAGGTCGGGTACACCTCACCAAGGGGCCTCTTCTCAAACGAACCGCCCGATAAGAGCGATAAGCACGGAACACGATCCGGAAACACGCGAATCGCAATGTTAACTCCGAACGATTTTTCACATGCGCCCGCGGTCACCATAGCCGCAGGTGGATTATCGACCGAGACATGCTTTATGATAGACACAGGTGCAGCGCCTAATCTTGTTAAACAAGGACAAATACTCCCCAGCAACGACATTGATAAAAGTTCGACGATCTTCCTTAGCGGAATCACGAACGATAAAATCAAAACGCTCGGGACTATTAGCATAAAATACCTCGGTCACCAAATCAAACTCCACGTCGTCACCGACGATTTTCCAATCTCGCAAGACGGAATCTTAGGTTCCGAATTCTTACAAGACGCGTCTAAAATAGACTACGTCAAACGCTGCATCATTTGGCAAGGGGCCTCAATCCCTTTCAACGCCGAACAAACATTCACGATCCCAGCAAGATCGCGAACTACACTACCGCTCCGTGTTAGCGATACCAACGTTAGCGTAGGGTATATATCACGGATCCACGTAAACGATGACATCTACTTAGGAGACGCCATCGTCACCAACCGCAACGGCATAGCCTACATAAAAGCCGTCAACACAAGCGATAAGGATCTCAAGTTCAACTTACCTAGAATAAGTCTTCAAGAGATAGAAAAACTCTCCACATCCTATCCTCGAGACCATGAGAGCTCACCGCCCCCTTCTAAGAGTCGTAAAAGCACTCTCTCCGAATCTCATCCCTCGACCAAGAGTCATAAAACCTCCGAAGCCGCTCTCCCAACCTTAGGGCATGAGGAGACCTTCGCTAAGAAAACACAATACGTCGCAACACTAAGTAAACAAAACACATCCCGTCCCGACGAGATTAAGACACTACTGCGACTCGATCATCTAAACACGGAAGAAACGAAACACGTACATAACCTAATACACACTTACAATGATCTGTTTCGCCTTCCTACCGACAAACTACACTCTACTAACGTCACCACACACACCATCCCAACGACCGACGAACTTCCGGTACACACAAAACAATACAGATACCCGCCGATGCACAAGGAGGAGATTAACAAACAAGTGCAAGAACTCATTGAGAATGATGTAATCCAACCATCTATGTCACCATATAACTCCCCCTTGTGGATCGTGCCCAAAAAACCGGACTCACAAGGTAACAAGCGTTGGCGAATGGTAATAGATTACCGAGCACTGAACGAAAAAACAGTCGGGGACGCTTACCCCTTACCAAACATAGTAGAGATCCTCGATCAGCTGGGGAGCGCGAAATACTTTAGTGTGTTTGACTTGGCATCGGGTTTTCACCAGATAAAGATGAACGAATCCCACACACATAAAACCGCGTTTTCCACTCCGTATGGGCATTATGAATTTAAACGAATGCCATTCGGGCTCAAAAATGCCCCCGCGACCTTTCAAAGGCTCATGGACCAGGTACTGTCGGGACTTCAAGGTGCCGAACTCTTCGTGTATCTCGACGATATAGTATTGTATTCCAGTTCGTTGCGAGAACACGAAATCAAATTCCACAAACTAGCGGAACGACTCAGAAGGGCAGGACTGCGCCTCCAGCCCGACAAATGCGAATTCCTCCGCAAAGAAGTCACATACCTGGGCCATGTAATAAGTGAAGCCGGAGTGAAACCCGATCCCAAGAAAATAACAGCGGTCGAAGATTTCCCTAGACCCAAACACGCGAAAAACATAAAACAATTCTTAGGACTCGCGGGCTACTATCGAAGGTTTATACCTAACTTCTCCAAGATAGCACAACCTCTCACGAATCTGCTAAAGAAAGAGGAATCATTCGTCTGGAAAGAGGAACAAGAGTCGGCTTTCACGCAGCTCCGCAATGCGCTTTGTAACGAACCGATTTTGCAATACCCAGACTTCACTAAACCGTTCATTGTAACTACCGACGCATCCGGATATGCGGTTGGAGGAATACTTAGCCAGGGCACTATAGGGAAGGATCTTCCTATAGCCTACACATCGAGACTATTGAATAAAGCAGAAATAAACTACTCTACCATTGAGAAAGAACTGTTAGCAATAGTATATAGTGTAAATTATTTCAGATCATACCTATATGGCCGACAATTCCAGTTAGTAACCGATCATAAGCCTTTAGTATGGCTACACTCAGTAAAGGACCCATCATCGCGTTCAGTCCGATGGCGTCTAAAATTACTAGAGTACGAATATAAAGTAGAATACAAAGCAGGTAAAATAAATGCTAACGCCGACGCGTTATCTAGAAACCCTGTTATCGAACAAATTCTCCCGCTTGTAAACACATCCGACTCCGACGAATCACTATTTTCGACTAATCAACATAAGAAAACACAAGCCCCAACAAATGTCGATTCTCCCATACCAACAAATGTAAATTCATCAACAAGAAATAACGTTGATAGTACCGCAGAAAATGAATCCGACAAAGAAATCGAGACTGACGATAGCTCCAGTTCAGACGAAGAGAATCAAATCTTCGATAACTCTAGAACCCCCTTTGAATTACGAGAACCGAACGCGAGATTCAAAATAATAACTATTCCAGATAACTTTATAACCAGAAAAGACAATCTTGTTATATTTGCTACGCAACAAGGCGTACCGCTGGGACGAGGAGCTCAAATGTTGCATGATAATAACATACTACCCGTAATTAAAGACGCCACGTTGGGCAGAGCAAAAGTTAATTGCAACGGTAACAGACACTTAATATCACTTATCGCTAAAGAAAGAGTTTCAGCCGCCACTGAAATAGAAATTATCAAAGAAACGCTACGCTCACTAAAGGACGTAGTTACAGAATTGGACCTACAGTCAATCTCGATATGTCAAGACAATGTAGATAGCATTACCTGGAATATCATATATTCATTGCTGCAGCGTACATTAAGCGACACTAATCTTAAGATATTCGTATGCGCAAACAAGATCGAAATTCCACTCCCTGCAGATAGAGAAAGAATTATAAAAGATAACCACAGCTCAGCGATAGGAGGCCATAAAGGAGTAACCAAAACGTATAACCGACTAAAAGAACGATACTCCTGGCCAAAGATGAAGGAAGACGTCTGTGAATATATTCGTAAATGTAAAGATTGTCAACTGAAAAAATTAGTAAGAGTAAAAACTAAACAACCAATGGTGCTTACAGATACGCCAGGCACAGCATTTGATAAAATCTCAATGGATATAATGGGACCTCTTCCTACAACTTCTTTAGGAAATACATACATTCTTACCATACAGGACCTTTTAACTAAGTATTCACTAGCCATTCCATTGAAGCACGCATCCGCAACCGACGTAGCCGATGCACTCACTAACGAATTCATATGTATATACGGCGCTCCTATAGCTTGGTTAACTGACCAAGGGTCACATTTCCTTAATTCTCTGTTGCGCAATATAGTACGTAAGTTTAGAATTAAGCAATATAAAACTACAGCTTATAGACCGCAATCGAATGGTTCGATTGAAAGATCCCACCATGTACTATGGGAATACCTTAAACAATATGTTAATAAAAACCGCGAATGGGATCAATTTTTGAAGTTAGCTACGTTCTCATATAACACTAGTGTACACGAAGGCACGCGATACACTCCGCACGAACTTATATTCGGCAAAATAGCGCGTGTCCCCTCCAACGATCCGCCACTAGAGAATGAAGAAAACGAAACATACTCGCATTATCTTCGAGAATTGTTCTCTAGAATCCGCGACGTACAAGATAACGCGCGCGAAAATTTAATAGAAGCTAAGATTAGATCTAAGAAATATTACGATAGGAAACTAAATGTAAAGGAATTTAAGGTAGGAGATAACGTATACCTATTAAAAGAACCCAAAAAGGGGAAACTATCCGACCAATATACAGGCCCCTATAAAATTATACAAATCCTAAAAAACCATAATGTTAAGTTAGCTATAAGTAATAATAGGTTTAGAATTGTACATATGGATAAGCTAAAACCCTCGCCACATCAAGCCCCTACCCCGGAATACCCCCACTCCGAAGATGACTATATCTCGGACACCCCGACGGAGGACGGGCCAGTAACCAGCCAACCACGACAGAATGAAAACCTACGCAAGCATACTAACTGCAATCGCACTGTTAGCCCTAACCTCTAATGGGCTAATAGGGTACGACTGCGGAGGCCGCGGTTTAAATATCACTACGCTCTCACTATTGGACATAGAAGAATGCAAAGTCGACGACATCGAGCCAAAGAAGGAAGAGGTCTACGTACAATTGCTACAGTTGAGCGAATTCGAGCACACATCAGGAATCCAGTGCAAAATTGAAGTCGACCGAACTGTCTATTACTGTGGGATGCACTCACACATATCTGCCGTACATAACGGCAGACGCGAGTACATTCACGAAACATCGGCCGATACTTGTAGAAAACTGCACGAAACGGGAACCATCTCCTTAGGATTAAACGGACATCTCTCCGACATTAAACCAAACGCTACCAATCTGCGCGCAGTAACATTCGCAGGTTCCGTAAAAACCGACGGAGGATGTAGCGGGACTCAATACAGCGATCCGTACGGCACCTGGGATAACGCAATCGTCCAAGCCTCAATACGGATCACTACCCGGAAGCTGGAGTTACCCGTTAAACACAACACTAACGAGGTAATACTCCCCTCAGGTGTTCGCTGCCCCGTGACAACAGGAGAATGCAACGACGCAGACGGAGCCTCCACATACTGGTCGGTGTTACCTGCCGACAATTGCCATTTCGGCCGATACGATGTCCTATACGAAGGATTGGCACATCGCTTATCACCGAAATCATCGCATAAGGACTCCCCAACGGTCTACACGGTAACGACACAAGATACCACGTTCGCGCTGGCACGCACAACCGAGACAAACATCTGTGGATATAAACTCCTGCGAACTGAGCACCCCAAGCTCTGCGTCCTCGAAACGCAGCCAGGACGCGTGTTCAAAGGTCGTTCAAAAATCAAAATCGACAATCTTGATATTTTCTCGTACGTAAACTCCAAGTTTATTTACGTAGAAAAACACCTCAGAACACAGCTATCACAACTATACAGAGACATAATGGAACAGAAATGCGCCCTAGAGAGACAAATCCTGCTCAACGCTCTCTCCCTTGCAAGCATTGCACCAGACGAGATGGCGCACAGAATTATGAAATCACCAGGGTACACCGCCATTACAGCTGGCGAGGTTATCCACCTCATCAAATGCGTACCTGTGGAATGCCGAGTACGACCCGTCGACAATTGCTACAACGAGCTTCCCGTCACCCACCAGAATAAATCCCTTTTCCTACTACCCAGATCAAAAATACTCACAAAATCTGGAACACTCAAGGACTGCAACGAACTCCTACCAGCGATGTACCAAGTGCACAACATATGGTACCGACTGACACCGAAACCAGTGGAGTCAATCGCACCTCCGACAATCCAGCCGTTGACCAAGCCGTCATGGAGATACGAAAGCCCTGACTCGCTCGCCTCCAGCGGCATTTACACCAGCGAAGACCTGGATCGTCTGCGCGACCACATCATGTTCCCGATGGAAAAACCCTCAATGCTCAACACGATCGCCAGGGGAGCAATGGGACACGAAGTCCCCACAGGAAGTCTATCCATGCTAAACCTGCTAGACGAGAAAACACTCGACAAGCTAGCAGAAAACACGGGAGCACGCTTATGGAAAGGTTTCATAAGCTTCGGATCCGCCAGCGCCGGAGTGCTGGGCATCTTTGTCGTCGCACGACTTGCCAAATTAATAATAGACACACTGATCCATGGCTACGCGCTTCACTCCGTTTACGGATGGAGCCTACACCTCCTGGGCGCCGTATGGACATCAGTCACGAACATATTATTACACATGGGAAGACCGGCCGACGGAGGACAAAATAACAAAAGGAAGCAACCACCACTGGGACCACTACCCGTACAGGAAGAATCAACACCCCTGGCCCCCCCTTCACAAGAAGAAGACTCCCCACCAATACAAAAGGTGAAAAGTGAAGCGTATGTAAATTATAAAGAATTGCGCAACCTCCTCAACGAAGAGGTATAGACTCGTTCACCACTAAGAAATAAGAAAGTGTTAACCTTAACATTAAGCATAAATAAAATTATACCCACTATGATATAGAACTGAAAAGTTAGACATGGTCCAACTTTTTCTTCTAAGGGGGGAGGTGTCACGTCCGGCTACTTAAATTTTTTCACTCTTATGCAAAATAATTCTAAGTTCTTATAACACCGTTCGAAATGCGCGCCAATGCCGGCCATGACATCTAACTCCGCCTAGTGCCTGAGCGCGGCGCTCCGCAGCACCTGGGAACTTCCCTACCACGGCAACTCCCTACTCTAGAGAGTTCCCCCACTCTCGGCCGCCGCAACCGAGCTGCCGAAAACCGAAGGACCTCAGAGCGAGCCCAGAGGAGCTCAGTTCTAATCGCGCCGTCAAGCAGAGCAGTCACCTTTAAGACTCTCTCCGAGTTCTAAAATTCAAATTCTAACTCTAAGATTCTAATTCTAATTCTAAGACTCTAATTCTAACTTTAACTCTAAGATTCTAACTCTAAAATTTAACTTAGATACTTTGTATTACTCGTAGTGTTATACTAGAATAAAAGTGTTATATATATATATATTCTAAATTCATTCTAAATTAGTTCCAACCTCGTGTATCTCCAAGCCTATATTATTTCTAAAACGCATCTCGAATTCTCTCGCCTGCACATGCCGAATAATCCATTCCTAACAAATTATTATTCTATAACATAGAAATATTTTCTGAACCTCGTAGTGATTATTCAGAGAGGACGAACCGCTCATAATCTCTCGCCGAAAGCAACAACAAACAGTGAGGACCGCCGCACGTTAATTATTGCAGAAGCGAAACGACGTTCAGAACGTTTAAATTTTACAATGCCTAAAACACGCCGTGCAGGAAGAAAGAATCAACTACGGCGTATAACAGCACGACTACATCGCACTGAATCAACACGTGGTCTCTCTAATTTCATTGGAATCGACTATCATAACGACGCGGAATACGATAGATTGTTCGGCGACTCCGTGCCTTTTAGCATTAATAATAATAATAATAATCACGCGGACGTTAAATTACGGGAGTGGCCTACGCAATTGCACGCGATCGAAATCAAGAATTCCAAGGTGCCATTGAACGACATCCCTGACAACGATCCACGCCGTACAAGGTATCTGCAGAAAGGTCTGGCATCCTGTACACCCTCTACAACGCGGGTACCCCGGATCATCGCCATCCAGTCGTTGTCCATTCCTTGGAAATTAAATAAGGTAGGTGCTCAAGATATTTCTTTACAACACGAGCCTCTCTTCTGCCCGGGAACCCGCGAAATACAAGAATCTATTTCGGAAACTACGTCTACGCATTTTTGAATCACTTAACAATAATAACTAATAAATTCTCTTGCAATTTTAGAAATATTAGCTTACCACGTGGTTTCCAGAATATTCTCTGCGCGTCTTAAATTTTCTCATCTCCCAAAAAGAGAAATCGTGCGAAACCTTTTTTTTTATCAAGGGTCAGTTTATGGCCCTCATAAAACTGCAGTAGGTATCCTACAGTCAACCCTTTGGAAAATTCTAAATCTTTCCAGAATATCTAGAAACTTCGTGAACGTGTTAGAACATTCAAATCGACCTCATGGCAATTATTTATTTTAACTAACATTAGTTTAAACAATCAACTCCTATGTGTCCAATAATACCGTCATACTTGGACATCCCCACCACTTTGCTTCTCCCCGAGGATGATTCCGAGGAAGAAACTATTGAAGAAACCCTAAATAACCTCCCGTATTGCCAACGGATAATCGGTTTTATTAATAAGGAAACAAGTGCCGCTCTCTGTACGGATTGCCATATGCGTTTACCTATTGGCGTGCAATCTGAGTGGTTAACTTGCGCTAAGCATCTCCTCGTTATCGGCGACGTACCGACCGGAGTCGTTTGCTCAGTCTGCAATTTTTACCGACTGTCGAAAACACGTGACATCGACCACCCCTGTTATCATTGCCAACGAGCTTACCTTCTGTACCGCCGTGGTGAAGAACCCTACCGTATCGACTCGGATGGTAATACAGTAATCACTATTTTCCACTCCGTCAACGATTCACTCGAACGATTCCGCGGATACATGGACTGATTCGTCAGTAATCGAACCTATACGAAACGCTCCCTTTCTCCCAAAACGCAACCGTGACCATAAAGGAAATACCTGTCGTCGTGGGTATCCCCGGAGTAATTCCGAAATACGACGTAGTCCGCCCCGCAGTTCGAGTTCGTAGGTCGCGATTTAAATTTCGTAAAATTTACGCCGCAACTGCACCCCCGGACGTAACACCTCACTCTCTCTCTCTCTCTCTCTCTCTCTCTCTCTCTCTCTCTCTCTCTCTCTCTCTCTCTCTCACTCCTGATTCTTTAGCTTGACGCTCTCACGATCTCGCACTCTTACTCTCTACAATATTCGCTTGTTTTTCGTGGTCTACGTAACGTACGCTCGCGAAGATCGCTTACGGGATTCTGAGGTGACCGCGTATGTATGCTCCGGGTTTCGCTCCTTGCTTCTTGAAATCGAAAACATTGAGACAAAGGAAGATACGAGGGAAACCAAAAAAAAATGTTTGTGAAAGTCAGGGAAGTGATCGCGGCGGCTACGGGCCCGGTCCGCAACCCAACAACTTGCAATCCTCAATATCCAGAAATTAAGGATAACCTTGATGGATGTCTAATAGAGTTTCGACCTCATTTAGTCGTTAAAACATTTAACTTGGTCAAAGAGATTTTAAAGGATCTAATGCAAAATAAAATTTTTGGAAGTATTGTAGCTTATGCAGGCGTGATTGAATTTCAAAAAAGAGGACTTCCACATTTGCATTTACTTGCAATGTTGAGTGATGAAGATAAGCCCCGACTTCAAGAAGTCATTGACATGATGGTATGGGCTGAAATTCCGGACGAAGAAAAATATCCAGAACTTAATGCAAAAGTTTTGAACATGATTCACGGTCCATGTGGAGATGCCTCCTTGAGATATCCTTGCACTGGGGACGATGGAAAATGTTCAAAAGGTTTCCAAAAGAATTTCGTGAAGAAACTAATGCTAATGTAAATGGATATCCCATGTATCAACGTAGAAATATTGGGAAAAAATACATCGTTAGAAATAAAAAAATTGATAATCGATGGGTGGTGCCATATTCACCATATTTAATCATGAAATATAATCGACACATCAATTTGGAAATATGTTCATCAATGAAGAGCGTAAAATATTTATATAAATATATTCATAAAGGATTTGCTTGTGCTGCAATTGAAGTGCAAGCACGAGATGGCACAAGATTCATTAGAATAGATGAAGTGAACTCATTCCTGGATGCAAGATATGTTAGTGCTCCAGAACCAATGTGGAGACTGAACGGATATGATCTGTTCATGAAGTCTCACACAGTAATAAGATTGGCAGTTCATTTGCCTGATCGCCAAATGGTGTCACGTCCGGTCACATAAAATTTTTACTTTCACATGAAATAAATTCTAAGTCCTCTAAGCGCTGTTTGAAAAGCGCGCCAGTGCCGGCCATGATGCCTAACTCAGCCTAGTGACTAAGTGAGGCGCTGCGTAACGTCTAGGAACTTCCCACTATGGGGAAACGCCCCCGCCACACCGAGCGTCTCCCACTCTCGGGCCGCCGCAGCGCCAAGCCACCGAAAACGAAGGACCTCAGAGCGGTCCTAAAATCCGGCAGATCACATCGCGACTCCGACTAGAGCAGTCATACCTTGAACGCTCTCCTAATTCTAAATCTAATTCAATTCTAACATTCTAACTCTAATATTATAAGTCCTAACTCTAGTATTAAAACTTTAACTTTAGTTAACTTTGTATCGTGTAGTGTTAATTTAGAATAAAAGTGTGTGTTTCATTTATAATAATTCTCCACATTTATTTTAAACAATTCCAATTCCAATTTCACGCGTTTCCAATATAATATTTTGCTTTAATATTATTACTATTCTAATATTACGATTTTAGTATTTCTAAAATATTCTAAAACGAGTTCTTCCAATCTGCACGTGTAGTGAAAATCTATTATATAAATAATTTTCTTAGTGGAATCCAAGCTGCGACTTAGAGAGGACGAACCGCTCGTCGCTGCCGCACGATTTCACTTTTCTTATAATTTCTGAATTCTGCTGTGACTACTTTGAGAGGACGAACCGCTCGTATTTACGCACTGGAACAATAACCGACAGTGAGGACCGCCGCACGTCGACTTATTGTAAAAGTGACGCAATATTCAGGATGTTTTATATTATAAATCATTATGCCTAAGACACGCCGTGCAGGCAGGAAAAACCAACTTCGCCGTTTAACCGCGCAACTCTACTATTCAGCATCATCGAGTGAATATTCAAATCTCATCGGCACCTACTATCATAACGACTCGGAGTACGATAATTTATTTGACGGAACCGCGCCGTTCGCTGTTAATAATAAAGACGTTAAACTGAGAAAGTGGCCAGTGCAATTGACTCCAATCGAAATCGAGAACCCTCGTATTCCGAGAGACGACATCCCGGACAACGATCCTCGTCGCACCCGGTACTTGCAAATCAGGGCGGACATCCTGCACACCCATTACGACGCGCCTATTCCAGAGCATCGGGGAACCACTGTCCACCCCCTAGAGATCAACTAAGGTAAGTCTCGACTATTATGAACAATTGAAATAAATAATCAAATTCAACGCTAAGATTCTAATACTAAAGGATAAGATTATTTGCCGTCACAAATAGCTAAATTATCAAAATAATTTCAAACACATACGTGCGTGTATAATTATTGTTTAAACATATTTAAAATTAATATTTTCTACGAAATTTGAAATATAACTTTACACGTGGTCTCTAGAATATTCGTAAAGACTCTTGGAAAACTGCGTTTTCCAAGGGCCATAAAAGTGAAACTCTGTTTTTTGCCTAGGGTCATAAAACTGACCCTTAAACCCTTGATAAAAAAGGGGTCTCGACGATTTCTCTTTTGCAAACTAAGCTAACGTAGCACACTCAATGAATATTCTAGCATTCCGAATAAAATAACGCGAACGTTTTATTCATTTATTTAATTCCTTTTATTTAAATAATTCACCCATGTGCCCAATAAGGCCTCAGTACCTCACCGCTCCGTACATCTTGCCTCTTCCCGAAGAGGAAGAAGAGCCTATTGAACAGGGAACCCCTTACTGCCAAATATCAGTCGAGTTTATTAATAAAGAAACAAATGCTGCCCTTTGCGATGTGTAGATTGCCATATGCGCTTACGCGGTACTGCTCGTAATTACAATTTTCCACTCCGTCGATGATTCCCTCGAACGTTTTCAGGATTATATTCGATAATATCCCCATACTCCTGAGTAACATTTGCAACTCCCTCGTACGAATCTTAAGGCAACACCCTCCACTCCGCAAGACATTGAACCGTTGCGTGTAGCCTTAGCGGAACACCCTTCGTCGTGCCAAATATCAGTCGGGTATCCCCGGAAAAGTTTTCCGAAATACGACGTTGTTCAGCGCGATAGTCCGAACACGTGGACCGCGATAATCATTTCTCGCGAATTTCACGCCGCGACTGCGCTCCGGACGTAACAATGGTTTATTTCTGAGCAGGAAATGAAGAGCAAGCTGCTTAAAGAGAGCTCACAAGAGATACTACGTTGACTGCATGGTTTAAATTGAATCAATCTGAAGAAAATGCAGTGCATTTTCTTTACACAGATATTCCTTCTCACTATATTTATGAAAAGAAAGAAATTAAGTGGAAGCCACGCAAAAAAGGTGGTGAAAAAATAATTTCAAGACTATACACAGTGAGCATAAAAGATAATGAAAGATTTTATCTATGTCTTCTTCTCCTACATGTGGCTGGAGCTAAATGTTTTGAAGATTTGAGAACTGTCAACGGAGTTATTTATGAAATATTTAAGGATGCAGCAATTGCGAAGAATTTAATAGAAACTGACGATCTTTGGGCCAAAACGCTAGAGGAAGCAACAGATTCAAAAATGCCTGCACAACTTCGAGAGCTATTTGCCTATATTTGCATCTTTGGAGCTCCAACAGATGTACCAACTCTTTAGAATAAATACAAAGATCACATGATTGAAGACTTTGTACACAACAATGTTGTCAATCCTGAAAATATGGCTTTAAATCATATACAAGAAATTCTGAGAAATAATGGAAGTAGTTGTGAGAACTTCCAATTGCCAGATCCAACTCCAGTGAATATTTACGTCACAGAGTATAATGTAGATGAAGAAAAAAGACATGGTGATTATTTATTATCGATACTAAATAATGAACAAAAACACGTGTACGATTTAGTCATTCGAGCAATTGACAATGAGAATGAACCTCAACGGTTATTTTGTATTGACGGGTTTGCAGGAAGTGGAAAAACTTATCTATTTAACACATTTCTGAGTGTTATTCGAGGAAGAAACGAGATGGTTATTCCATGTGCTTCAACTGGCATTGCTGCCACACTTCTTAAAGGAGGAAGAACTTATCACTCCCTATTCAAGCTTTCAATCCCATTTGATGATGGAGCTAAATCAAATATCAGAGGAAACTCTCAAGCTGCACGAGAACTGATCTCTGCAAAACTTATCATATGGGATGAGGTGAGCATGACTGTGGGACATGCCTTAACAGCAGTTGATAAACTCTTCAGGGATCTGATGAAGAATCAAAGACCATTTGGAGGAAAAGTAATTTTATTTACAGGTGATTTCAGACAAAATCTCCCAGTAGTGCCCCATGCACACAAAGCAGTTATAATTGAATCGACTGTAAAATACAACCCTATATGGAGTAATGTAATTCAGGTTAAACTACAGCAAAATATGAGAACCGCGGAAGAAAAAGAATTTGCAAATTGGCTAATGCAACTCGGAGATGGTAAATTATCAAATACAGATGGATTACATCTCGATACAATTGAAATCCCTGAGGATTTTATATCAAAAGAATCTCTTATTACTGAGATTTTTGGTGATAGAATCACCATGGAGCTGATTAGAGAAAATCCAGATCGAGCGATTCTTTGTCCTAAAAATGAGGATACTTTCAAAATAAATGACGAAATCCTTCGTCTAATGGAAGGAGAAGAAAAGGAGTATCTCTCAATTGACTCTATTGTAAGTGATGATCCACATGAACAATTAAATTTTCCGACTGAGTTTTTAAACTCTTTGACACCTTCTGGAATGCCAATTCATCGACTTAAAATAAAAGTCGGTGTTATAATAATCCTATTAAGGAATTTAAATACTAAGAAAGGACTCTAATGGCACAAGATTCATTGTTACTAATATGAGAAATAATCTTATTTATGCGGAGGTTCTAACTGGTCCTGCTCGAGGACAAATTGTCATTATTCCAAGGATAGATTTAATTACAAGTGATTTGGAACTGCCATTTAAGTTCAAACGAAGACAGTTTCCTATTCGAGTGTCATTTGTTGTGACAATCAATAAATCCCAAGGACAAACTTTAGAAAAAGTTGGGATTTATTTGCCACATTCCGTATTTGCTCATGGTCAACTTTATATGGCATTCTCTAGAGCAACCAAAAGGGAAAGTGTAAAAATTAAGATTGATGAATTCAGCAATCAAGGACATCTCATTGGAGAAAGTCAAAAATGTTTTACAAAAAATGTCATACAGAGAGATTTTGTAAATTAAAGAATTCTAAAATTGTGATACCAGAGAGGGAAAACACAATTTTAAAAAAATTTTGATGTATTTCCGCACAGCGCAGACTTAGTCTGTCTGACCGTATATATAAAAAGATTGAATAAATTAAAAGATTTAATAATATATTATTAATATATTATTAGATAACTTTTAAGTCAGCGCAGAAAAAGAAAAAAAATAAGGCTATTATGTGGTTTTTTTTAAGTTTTACACAAATTCCACCCATGCACCCACCCACGCACTCAAACATTTATTGACCGATTTTCTCGAAATTGGTACTAAAAATTTTGCAAATTTTTCGGGGATGGCGACAATATTTTAAAACGAGGGTTATATAAAAGCTTTGAGAACCGCGCGAAGCGCGGTCCGAAACGCTAGTCAGTAATATAACATCATCAATGCTATAATTTCTCGTGTAATACAATGTGATTAATACGTAACATCCACATAATATGCATTATTACATTTATATTGTTGAATACGAAAATATAACATTGGTGTATAGTATTATTGTTAGTTGATGTTCATTTGATTTTTTAATTATAAATAATCTAAAAATTACCAGAAATGAAATCACTATCATTCTTTTTTCTTATTTCGCATACATTAGTCTCTGTAGACATTTTCAGTTCTTTTCCTTCCAAAGTAATTACAGCTTCTTTTCTGAATGAACCAATCAATAATAATAATTAGTTATACACTTTTACATGTATTATATAAATATATGTACAATTTGTTTCATACTTACTTATACACTGTTTCTTGGATTTTTCATCACATTTCTTTGAATTGTAAAATGTGTTACTTTTTATTTGCGGAACTTTGGGATAATGAGATAACTGTATATTTTCTTGATTACTATCATTATCATCACTGCTTGAGAGAATCTTTTTTGCTCTTGCTTTTCGAGATTTCTGGAAATCTTCTAGATCGTCGTTTTCTGAATTAATGTCCGACAAAATTTCAGCTTTTTTAAATTTTAATAATCCTTTGTCATATGTACCTAAATGGAAAATGTAATTGATGCTTAATAAGTATAACATTTTTGTTATACTTATTAAGCATCAATTACATTTTCCATTTAGGTACATATGACAAAGGATTATTAAAATTTTCCAAGAAACTTATAACAAATGTTCAATGTATACAAACTAATCATAAATAACAAAATTTATACTTTGTATATTTCGTAAGTAACATACTTGAACTGGCTAAGACTTTTTATATTTTATACAATGACCAATTATTTTCATATGGTATGAGGTTCTTTACAGCTTTCATACATTTTAAATGTGAAGTAAAATTTGGCAACGAGCAGCACTTTTATCTTCTATTATCCAGGAGGTAGGAATCATTTCCATATCATCTTCAAACTCAACAATGGACCATAAATCTTCCATTATGTATATGTGTACTGTACTGTAATATCCCATTTAGCAAGGTATCGTCATTATGACGTCATTTTAAGGTCATTTCTCGTCATATAACGTCAGTCGACTAAATAATGACGTATCACATACGTGACATTTTTGACGATATATTATCGTTATTGAAATAATGTCATTTAGTAGTCTTCTTAAGATTCTTTACTTATCAATTAACTAATATTGTTAGATAGATATTTATTCCGAGGCCCCTAAGGGATTTCGGGTCGTTTTCAGAGGACCGCCAAACCTCTCACAACCACCCATCTATTATCGTCCTCTATTTACAAAACTTCTTGTAACAACATAATATACATGTCAGATCTTCCATTTTCCTTTTTTGCCGTCTCTCCTCTCCTTTCGTGTCATCCTTCCTTCCTTCCTTCCTGTCTCCCCGGCCTCTGTTTCCTCCTCCTTCTCCCATCCTCCTCTCCTCTCTCCCTCAGCCTTTTACAACAAATTTCTCATCCCTCTAACCTGGCCATTTGGAGACCTCACAATAATCTAACCTAACCTCCCTCTCCCTTTCCCCTTCTCCCTTCCTCCTTATCTTCCCTCACCTCTCCTACCTAGATCTACCCCTCCATTCTCCTCTACCTCCCCCCTACCAACTCCATTCCTTTATTTTTTGACCCATTCTTCCCCCTCGCTGTCCCACCCCCATTCCTCCCCGTCTATCTCTATCCTCCCATTCCATACCCTTACCGCCTTTCCTTTCCTTTCCTCCTCTCTCGCCCATTCTAACATTTTCCACCTTATTTTCCTCTCCTCCATCGTCAAATCCTCATCTATGCCTACTCTCCACATTCTTCGAAAATCCCACTTCCTTTCTAACAGCCTTTCCCTATCCTTCTCCTCTTCCAACTCAACAATGGACCATAAATCTTCCATTATGTATACGTGTACTGTACTGTAATATATCATAGTATAAAAAATTACCTATTGCAAACCCATGTAGAATCTTACTACAAAAGTAATGATATATAAAATATAAAAAAAAAATTAAAAAATTAAAAAAACTAGGCACTGCTAAATTTCAAAATTAACTTTAGCATATTGCTTAATTTAGCAGTGCCTAGTTTTTTTAATTAAAATTTTTTAATTTTTTTTATTTGTATTAATTTTAATAATTTTTTAATTTTTATACTATTCTACATGGGTTTGCAACTTAAATTTTTCACTGGTTCATTATACGACTCTATAGGTTTGCAACTTAAATTTTTCACTGGTACAAAAGTTTCTACTTTTACTTGGCGCGCAATTTTTTTTTATATCATTACTTTTGTAGTAAGATTCTACATGGGTTTGCAATGGATAATTTTTCATATGATTCTACATGGGTTTGCAATAGGTAATTTTTTATACTACAATTCTACATGGGTTTGCAATGAGTAATTTTTCAAACGATTTTACACATGGGTTTGCAATGGGTAATTTTTCACTACTGGCGTGCCCATACTAGGCGCCTTTTTTTACCTTTTTTTAAAGGTAAGTTTTTATAGGGATATCATTCATTTTTGTATATGATTTAGATTTACTAGGGTTGCTCAAATAATGCAATTTTTTTCAGAAACTATTTATTAAACAGGTTTGAAATGTTTTTAAACATACATTGATATTTCTTCTTTTTAAATCTATATTATTTTTTAATATAATCTCAATCAACTTCTATAACCTTATATCAGCACGATACTAGTATATGTATGCCTTTACTGTATCAACTCATGTTTTTTCTACGTAACCATGTCATCACAGCTTCAATCATCCCCTCATCATCTTTCCAATCTTGTTTCGCAGAGATCTTTAAATTATATGTTCAACACAGTTTAGCGATAGCTTCCAATATTTAACTTTTTGAACCACTTAATTAAGGGTCGGCAGGCGACACGGAGACGCCTGTCGGCCGGCCGGGAATTACAGATTCGTTTATATAAGATTTTAGCCAAAATACTTAATGAATCTCATTAAATTTAGGAGATTCTTAATTAGTAGGATTGTCCGCAAGTCGCCAAAAAGCGATTTTTTGGAAAAAACGTAAAAATAAAATTTATAATAAATTTTGTGAAATACGCAACTAGCCAGCGGGTAAGGTTGGGTTAGCCGCGAGTCCGTATTTTATTTATTATAAATTTTTAAGAGCGAAAATGCAAAATCCGGCTCTTTGGCGACTTGCTTTATTATATAAAGAATATATAAAAAAAATTTCATGAAGCTACGTGACTTCTTCGATGCAAAATCTTATATGAACGAATCTCACTAGATCTATATCTAAAAGCAGCTCATGGGGAAATTTCCGTGGTAACATTCTGACAGCTTGACAAGGAGAGAGTATCATTCTGTCTTTGTCTCTCTTGCATCGCGTATGTTAGCGTCCATGTAGGCACAAATACTACTACATTGAGCACACGGATGCGATTATGGAGAAATAATGTCAGCAAGAACTGGCTATCATATTATGATGATCGAATAATGAATAATCATCGAATAATGATAATTTATAAATATTTATATATAAAAATAAAATACTATTTGTATATAAATATTTTATTTTTATACATAAATATTTTATTTATTTATAAATATTTATAAATCATCATTATTCAATGATTTATTATATTTATATATTTATATTCTGTGAAAGGGGATTTAAAAAAAATATTTCCTAATTATCTCTTTGCAGGAAACAGTGCATCTTGTCAGAGAGCCGATTTGATTTTTTGAAGGATCTAGTGAAGTCTCTGCCTAATGTATCAGAACCAGATGATGAGATACCTACATCACCAGAAACTCCCACACCATTGCAAATAATTCTACCACACACAGTAACTGGATGTCCTACTATAACGCAGTATCCTGATCCATTAGAGTGAGTTTCAGTGTATGTGATGCGGCTCTCAAAATTTCACATATTATAATCGCTATTCATATCTTTGCAGATATCAAAAGCAACTGGGATTACCAATTAGCGTCGAGTCAAGTACGAATCATAAGAGTACGAGAAACAATGGATCGACTCGAATGTTCGAGTTCTTGTAGCCGATTGATTCTTCTTCAATAATCAGAAGTAAAGCTCGAGACTAGTTCCGTAGCGAACTTCTTGAACATTATGATACTTATACTATATCTGCAACATACAAATACCTATGCTAGTCCATGATCTAAATATTCTTCCTTAGAACAATTGCAATTACAATAAAAAGTCAAGAGGCGAGAAATGTGTGATATGCGGGTATATAGATTGAATTCTCTAGTCTGAATTGTTTCGCTAGAATAAAAGAAAAATTTAAATAGCGTAAGCTCTTTATTCCAAAGTATGAGTGTGTAATGGTTGGTGAATTGAAAAAGACAGATGTTCGAAAAGTATAAAGCACATAGTCGATTGGTCTTATCTAATTATTTTATCTTATCTAATTATCTATCTTACTATTTATATTATAAAGAGATTATCTTTTTACATTACTTGTAAGTCATAAAATAATAAAAAAGAAAACAAAAAAAACGACAGCAATGCATTTTACATATTGAGAAAGTATATATGTATATATAAATAAAACATATCGCGTACATTATACAGTATATCAATCAAATGTAAGTATTTGCAGAAAATTCTGCACTTTCTTTTACTTATAAAGATGTCTAATACTAAGTTTTTCACTTCAATTTTTATTAATATTATTATATGTAATAATATTAATAAAAATTGAAGTGAAAGACTTTTCCACCTCGACCTCTCTGACCCCTTTTTCCCCCCCAGCCTCTTATGATCTGTTGGTGTGGTGACGGAGGCACAAATATTTGTTCAGGTGGTGGCGGAGGCGGCCTAAATATTTGTTCTGGTGGTAGTGGCGGCGACTGATATTGTGGTCGCGGCGGCGGCTGATATTGTGGTGGCGGCAGCGGCTGATATTAGGGTGGCGGCGGCGGCTGATGTGGTGGCGGCGGCGGCTGAAATTGTATTGGCGGCGGCAGTGGTAGCGGAGGCACTTGCACCTGCTGATGCTGTTTCCGCCGTTCACGACGACGTTGGCGGTAAGTAACGTCGTCGACGATCCGTGTAAACATTAGCCTAATAAATATGATTATTTTCAATTAGTTTATTTTCTCTCTCTCTCTCTCTCTTATTTAATTGATATAATGATAATTATATTATAAATATATTCATCTTATCAAAACACTCACAGCTTGCGGTGCTTGCGGTGCTTGCACCACAATTATATATCCGGGTCCTCTGGGCGGGATATGACCCGGAATTGGCGGCACAAAGTTTACTGGCATGTGGCCAGAAATGGGTGGCATCGGTATTGCTGCAAAAAATGATTTTATAAATACATAAATATATATAATATATATAATGCGTACAATATATGCATATGTATTTATATACGTATATGTATATATATATTTGTTAAAGTCGGAAAGAATACATTCATATATGTTAAAATCGCGAATAATAAATTTATATATAAAACTCGAACATAATAAAATCTTATCGCCGTGCTGCCTTTACAAAGCGGATAATCCGCAAATACGCGCTCAATAACAAATGTCTTTGTTCTCGATGTGTTTTCTCGTCTTCGTATTTATATTTCATATGTAATCAACAGACAACCATTTCCACGTTTCATGGAAATATTCGACAATTACCCGGAGCTTGGGATTCCCTTTCTCCGTTCTTCGAAATTTCTAGAAGTTTCCCCGAAGAGTTTAAATACCGAGGATACGTCTGTCTCGGGTCTCTTATCGAAAATATAATCGAGTAATAAACATACGCTAATACAAATCTGTGAGTTAAGTGCGACCACGGCGATATATTAACTTTCTGCACTGCGATCGCAGATCTTTCAATGACTGCGAGTGCGAAAAAGACGAACTCTTTATAAAAGACGTGACTTTTAATTGTTCTCGGATACTTCGAGAGTTAATTTAATCTGTGGATTAACCGCGTCCGCAATTTCGCCATTAATAGAATAAAGACATTCTGTTCTAATAACGGATCACCTGTATTATCGCACTTTTCTTAAATTCTCTATCTCCTCGTTCTCTCTCACTCGTTCTCTCTCACTCTCTCACTTTATCACGCTTCGCTGTTATCTCTAAACCTCAACCTAAACGTCAAGCTGATACACAATAGCATTCGCTATCCTTCTCGCTCCTCAGTCTTAGCGAAATCACATTCCCTCTTTCCGACTTCGAGTCTCTCTCACTATCAGCAAATTCTCATCCGTTCGCCGCGACAAAAAATTGATCGCTCGCGCGCAAACAATATTGATAAATATACAAAGGTCAAATAGGTAATTACAGATTAGAAAAAAATCATTGCTTACAAGAATTACAACTTTATAAATAAATAAATAAATGGTTTATATAAATATAAAATGCAATATTTCAAATATTTTGTGTATAATATGTACGTATACATATATTTATACATATATAAAGACGTATATAAATAAAGAGAACAATTACTTATCACGGTCATGATTCGCCATTATGCTAACATGTACTATCGATTATCGAGTGCAATTATATCGTTTATATCACGCGATCTAAGCTTCCATGCTATGATTTTAGTAGCACAGAAGTATATAGAGTATAGAGTATTGTTTTGTTGTCAGTGTAAAGTGTTCTGTGTTATTAGAATATTTATTAGAGTATTATTAGTATTATTTAGAGAGCATATACATTCATTATGCCTAAATATACTAATAAGCATACAACAGTTTCGGCACTACGTGTATCTTCATCACAAAAAATGCGTCACATGCGACAAGTGCGTGACAAAAATTTTTGTGACAATTCTTTTGTTGTGAATCAAGAAAGAATTGATGAGGACTCCAGAAAAGGATCATTGGGATGCGTATCGGATTTCATGGAAATTCCAGATAAATTACATCAATTATATGCATGCGAGAATAAAAGAAATGTAAATGATGACATGTCGACATCGCAATCATTATCTATGGATACATTTTCTCTATTATCTGAAAAAAATATAAATATTTTCGATGATGATGCTTCTGTGGGATCACTATCAGATGTTCGTGAATTTTTTGAAAATTTGACTAGTTTGTCGATAAACAAGCCGTACGCATACACAGATGAGGCAAATGTTATGACAGATAATGATGCGTTGTCACCGCAGTCGTTTACATTTCTTGACAATTCTGCAAATTCATGCATGGAATCGGAAAGTATGCAAAACAATATCAAAGATATCAAAGACACTGAAAACATTGAAAATGTCGAAAACGTCGAAAATGTTGAAGACATCGAAAATGTCGAAGATGTCGAAGATATAGAAAATTTTGTTTTGCATACTGATGAGAATATCGACGCATATAGTTTATATTCTGAAGAGATTAATGGGCGATGTATCATTGATTTTGGGCATGTTTTTGCTGAATTGCAGAAAATATCCACTCATTGGCTCGGCGAATGTCGTTTCGCTGATCTTGTATTACGCGAAAAGAAGTCTGACGGTCTGAAAAGCAATTTTTCTGTCACATGTCGAATGTGTAACAAGTCATTCGACTTTTGTAGTGAACCGACAGATGACAGAATATTGGATGTCAATAGTGGTATCGTATCCGGTACTATATTGACAGGGACTGGTCATAAGCAGCTTGAAGAACTTCTTGCTGCTGTATTCCATGCATGGATAATAAAAAATATATAAGACATCATAATGAAATGTCGGAAGCCTTCGCCGCCGCCGCGGAAGCAGAAATGCGCGTGGCGGGCGAAGAGGAAAAACGTTTAGCAATTGAAAGAGGAGATATCATAGACGGAATTCCGCATATACCCGTGATAACAGATGGTTCGTGGATGAAGAGATCCCACCGTACTGGTAGTTATGATTCTCCATCCGGAGCAGCTATTATTACGGGATATCATTCAATAAAAGTATTATTCGTTGGTGTCAGAAATAAATATTGTATTGTCTGCGCGAGAGCAGCTAAAATTAACGCAGAAGCAAAAAAACATATATGTTTTAAAAATTGGGGAAGCAATCAGAGCTCCACCAGTATGGAAAGTGACATAATCGTCGAAGGCTTCCGACTTAGTTTAGAAATGCATGACCTTATTTATAGTCAATATATCGGTGACGGTGACAGTAATGTATTAAAAAAATTGAGAGATTTTCCACCGTATCCTAATATTGTTGTGGAGAAGATTGAATGCACGAATCATCTTCTCCGCAATCTTTGTAATAAAATACGTGAAGCGAGTAGTACCGGTGGTAGAAATATTTCAAAATTGAAGAAAGCCGTTGATAGCAGCGTTATGAAAATTCGAAACGCTGTTGTAAAGGCTGTCGACTTTCGTCGCAATCGTAAAGTTAGTTGGCAAACAAAAATTTCAGAATTAATTAAAGATTTAAATAATATACCTAGCCATGTATTTGGCGAAAATAAAGATTGTGCTTCGCTTCAATATTTCTGTAATGGACAACAGAAAGAAGGCGAGGTAAATCTTGTGTCCCAATTACGACGTGCAGGATTATTAGAAAAAGTAGAAAATGCTATGAAATGCATAATAGAAAATGCCGATAGCTTACTATATAAATTTACTAGTAATTCTGTTGAAAGTTGTAATGCAATTATAAGTAAATTTATTGGTGGCAAGCGTGTTCATTATGCCATGAAAGGCTCTTATCAAACACGCGTTAAAGCAGCCGTATTGCAATATAATACTTCGCAAGCCTTGAGTTCTGTTTGTCGTGCGATGGATAAAAAACCACCGAAACGAACAGAAATCATTGAAAATAGAAATATAAAAAAAAATGCCAACCAACTTCAACGAACACGTACGGCGAAAGAATTAGGTCTCTCTGTTCGTACATCTAAATTTTCCGCTAAAATAACGGCTGATAAAGATTATGGATCAAATGTAGAACGGCCAGATATCGAAGGTAATATGTACGAACAGCTGAGACTTAATCATTATGAAATGTTATTAGAGCAACAACGTAATTGTGCTATATTGGAGTGTGCTACACGGGATCAGCATGAAAACCCGGAGTGGCACAACGTACGGCGAAATCTTCTCACTGCTTCAAACTTTGAAAAAGTTTGTAGCAGAAGAGAAACAACTTCGTGCCAAAATCTTGTGAAAGCAATTCTTTATCCTCCTCGATTGACAGGCGCGGCTGTTGAGTGGGGTAAAAGAAAAAGAGATGATGGCACGAGAGCAATTGCAGGTGGAATTAGGGATAGAAATTAATAATTGTGGTATATTTATAGATGAAACTATCCCATATCTTGCCGCGACGCCTGACGGCATTGTTGGAGACGATACTATCGTTGAGATTAAATGTCCTTATGCAGCGCGGCATGTGTCTCCTATTACTGCAATGCTCAATAAGATTTCACGTATTTATAGAATATTTGATAAAACGAATGACACTCGAATGAATCAAAGACACGCGTACTACTTCCAAGTGCAGGGACAACTCCACATAACGCAAAAAAAGTATTGCATTTTTGCTGTGTGGACACCCTTTGGATTGAAGTACACGATTGTCGAGCGTGATGACAGATTTTGGGAAACAAAAATGTCAGCACTGCTTAAACGATTCTACGAGGACTGCTTGGTTGCTGAAATAATAGATAGTAGAATAGCAAGAAATATGCCTATTCGGGAACCGCAGTATGTCATCGAAGCACAAGCGGCTCGGAAAAATGACATAAAAGTGGAAAGTGTTATCGAAAGCACTACTACCACTGTTGCTATTCCAGAAATAGCGCAAGATGACGATTGCATTATAACTGATTACTCGAATGAAAAACGAGATGTAACTGAGGATGACATAAAAATACTAAGGTAAATGTTAGATGATGTGATACCTTCTCTTTTATTAGTAAAGAATAATATTTTGCCCATAGATAGTAAATTAAATGATGACTCTTACAATGCGTAAAAATAAATCGTTAGATTTATATATCTAACGATTTATTTTTACGCATTGTAAGAGAGACTTCTTGCTTTGAAACACAAAGTGTGTTATATTTAGAATACCCGCACATAATTGAAGTTAGTCGTAGCAATAAAAGCTTACAAATTATTGGCGGAAATTGCACAGATCATTGGCGATGCATTTATTTTGATGGCACCAAACTTCACGTGTACGACAGCCTAGCTGGTACTACGTACGATAAATTGGCTGCTAAAGAAAAAGAATATATTCGCCTTCGTTATCCCAAGATTAACAAATATGATATAATTTTCGAAGAGGTACAAACACAACCGGATTGTATCTCTTGTGGAATTTAGGCTGCGGCTTTCGCTACAACTGTAGCCTTGAAAGGAAATCCTTGTAATAAAAAATATTCCAGTGACGTAAAATGCATGAGACGTCATTTCATTAAAATTCTAGAAAGCAACTGTTACGTCCTGGCCTGCACGAAGGAAAGGCCGCTCGAAGGTCGTAACAGCGTTTTCCCGAAATCGGAGTGATTTCGGGTCGAACGGACTGTCTGGTCCTTTTGCAGGTCAACGACTGGATAGTCGCTTTTACCTGGCTTATCTCAGGAGTCTGTTCGTCGGTCCTTTTCGGTAAGGGAATTAAATCCCTTTTACGCGGGATAGGACCTTGTGCGATCTCGGGGGATATATATATAAAGGAACGCAGGGGTTTAAATAAGACTTTAAATTCGCGTAATGTAAATAATTATCATTTATTTAAAAAAATAAAATCTTAATAATATTCGGAGAATTAGACATTTGAATTTGTGAACATGTATAAACAATTATATATGAGTGTGTGTATAACGTTGATGTGCTATGAGGCGGTTGAGGATTCGCGTTGGCTTTTGATCGTCCCGTTTCAATCGGAGAGCGCGTTTCAATGCTCGACGGGCAGCGATTTCCACTACTTATTAAGTTTAGTCGCGATTCTGGGGATTTATTCACTTCCGTGATCGTAGAAAAATGAAAGTACTCACTGTTGGCTGTATATTATTTGGTGAGCGGGTTGGCAGCTATAGGTTGATCCTCAGGAACGATGGTTCCTTCGTGTGGGCGAAGGTGTAGGTTGACTAGTAGCTGATTATTGAGCCCCCATGGTCACAATATATGTTTAATGCGAGGATCCAGAAGTGCGTAACTGCCACGAGGTAGGCGGAATTAATGAGAGCGTTCTTGGAAGATTCGCTGCTTTTATACTATTCGTCTGCCCTTCTTATAGGGCAAAGGGCGTCTTCTTTTCTTGTGACTCATAGTCATACGTTCGGTGTTTAATCCCTTTTGCGCAACGTATTGCTCTCTTGTATGAAGAGTTCTTTCCTAATTCTGATCTTTGGTCCACTGATAGCGTGTGTCGATCGTGATATTTCGACATTACCAATTACCCTGACTTATTGATCAAAGTGTAGGTTTCGTAATCTCGCCGGTCGAGTTGTTTCACAATCACTGTCTTTCTCCGTTTAATTCTTATAACTAATTTCGGTCTTATAATTAATATGTTCGCGGAACGCGAATCTGCGTAAATTGGGAAGGAGAAAAGAATCGTGCAGTCCACAGGACGTAACACCCCCCGTCTTAGACAAATGTTGGGGGTGTAACACAACATTTGCAAAAGAGAAATAAAAATTTTCGATTCTTTTCTTGCCGCGATTTGTGAATATCGGTAAAAAGAACCACCCGTTGGTTAATTGTGCTTCCTTTAGTTAACATGTATCTCTTTTTTGAAAAAGAGGAAAGAAAAAGGCGACCACCAAAACCCCTTCCTTATTCTTTCGTTCTTTTCTTACATTTTTTTTAATTTTATTTTATTACTGGTAAGGACGCGTTTCGTGCGCGTGGAATCCTTTTCCCTTTATTTGTCCATATTGATAAGTAGGAGGTGTGAAATATTTTTGAAATGACACGCGGTTTACTGCCTGATCGTTGTCAGTGATTTATGGTTGTTTCCTTTTACCGTTCATTTTTCCTTCTGGGAAACACAGCTTGGCCCCATCCGTCTACCAGGTGTTCGTAGTTGACGTATAGAAATTCTTCTATACATTCGATACATTCTTCTGCAGGTTTTATTAGTACGATTATTATTTCGTACTTAGTGCAGTTTGTTTGGTTGTCTGCTGAGTCCTTATGGACTAGGTTGTGGGGTGATAGTGTCATATACTCCTCCTTGATTGGTATTTTATTATAGCATTCTTGGCAGATTTTAGAGTAGTCTTCAGTATTTTGATAAATGTTCCCCCGTGCTTGTATGATACATCAGATTTCCATTAATTTTAAATAAGTTTCAGGGTGATCTTGTGGTCTCACGCCGTCGATGGGTCTTTGCCGTATTTCTTTTGTTATTTCAGGAGTCCATTGGAATTGATAATATATTGGCATTGTTATACTGGAACTGACGATCAGGTAGTTTTTCTATAGAATGGAAAATGATTCCACCTTCACGATTATGAGGAATATTAAACTAAAACATGAGGGTGGATATTATATAATTATATGTATATAATAAGATGATATATAGGAAATTCCTTCTCCTTTTTTTTATTATCATGAAAATATTTTATGTACTTAAGGTTATATATAATTTTTTTGTTTTTATATATGTATAAAGGGAAGGTATTTAACGAAATATAACATATGAATAATATAGAGTATATGAGGTTATAAAGAAAATACAATAGTTTAACTTAAGATTACGGATGAATATATATATGCGTATTGTTACGTCCGGGGGTGCAGTTGCGGCGTAAATTTTACGAAATTTAAATCGCGACCTACGAACTCGAACTGCGGGGCGGACTACGTCGTATTTCGGAATTACTCCGGGGATACCCACGACGACAGGTATTTCCTTTATGGTCACGGTTGCGTTTTGGGAGAAAGGGAGCGTTTCGTATAGGTTCGATTACTGACGAATCAGTCCATGTATCCGCGGAATCGTTCGAGTGAATCGTTGACGGAGTGGAAAATAGTGATTACTGTATTACCATCCGAGTCGATACGGTAGGGTTCTTCACCACGGCGGTACAGAAGGTAAGCTCGTTGGCAATGATAACAAGGGTGGTCGATGTCACGTGTTTTCGACAGTCGGTAAAAATTGCAGACTGAGCAAACGACTCCGGTCGGTACGTCGCCGATAACGAGGAGATGCTTAGCGCAAGTTAACCACTCAGATTGCACGCCAGTAGGTAAACGCATACGGCAATCCGTACAGAGAGCGGCACTTGTTTCCTTATTAATAAAACCGATTATCCGTTGGCAATACGGGAGGTTATTTAGGGTTTCTTCAATAGTTTCTTCCTCGGAATCATCCTCGGGGAGGAGCAAAGTGGTGGGGATGTCCAAGTGTGACGGTATTATTGGACACATAGGAGTTGATTGTTTAAACTAATGTTAGTTAAAATAAATAATTGCCATGAGGTCGATTTGAATGTTCTAACACGTTCACGAAGTTTCTAGATATTCTGGAAAGATTTAGAATTTTCCAAAGGGTTGACTGTAGGATACCTACTGCAGTTTTATGAGGGCCATAAACTGACCCTTGATAAAAAAAAAGGTTTCGCACGATTTCTCTTTTTGGGAGATGAGAAAATTTAAGACGCGCAGAGAATATTCTGGAAACCACGTGGTAAGCTAATATTTCTAAAATTGCAAGAGAATTTATTAGTTATTATTGTTAAGTGATTCAAAAATGGGTAGACGTAGTTTCCGAAATAGATTCTTGTATTTCGCGGGTTCCCGGGCAGAAGGGAGGCTCGTGTTGTAAAGAAATATCTTGAGCACCTACCTTATTTAATTTCCAAGGAATGGACAACGACTGGATGGCGATGATCCGGGGTACCCGCGTTGTAGAGGGTGTACAGGATGCCAGACCTTTCTGCAGATACCTTGTACGGCGTGGATCGTTGTCCGGGATGTCGTTCAATGGCACCTTGGAATTCTTGATTTCGATCGCGTGCAATTGCGTAGGCCACTCCCGTAATTTAACGTCCGCGTGATTATTATTATTATTATTAATGCTAAAAGGCACGGAGTCGCCGAACAATCTATCGTATTCCGCGTCGTTATGATAGTCGATTCCAATGAAATTAGAGAGACCACGTGTTGATTCAGTGCGATGTAGTCGTGCTGTTATACGCCGTAGTTGATTCTTTCTTCCTGCACGGCGTGTTTTAGGCATTATAAAATTTAAACATTCTGAACGTCGTTTCGCTTCTGCAATAACTAACGTGCGGCGGTCCTCACTGTTCGTTGTTGCTTTCGGCGAGAGATTATGAGCGGTTCGTCCTCTCTGAATAATCACTACGAGGTTCAGGAAATATTTCTATGTTATAGAATAGTAATTTGTTAGGAATGGATTACTTGACGCGTGTTTTAGGCATTGTAAAATTTAAACGTTCTGAACGTCGTTTCGCTTCTGCAATAATTAACGTGCGGCGGTCCTCACTGTTTGTTGTTGCTTTCGGCGAGAGATTATGAGCGGTTCGTCCTCTCTGAATAATCACTACGAGGTTCAGAAAATATTTCTATGTTATAGAATAATAATTTGTTAGGAATGGATTATTCGGCATGTGCAGGCGAGAGAATTCGAGATGCGTTTTAGAAATAATATAGGCTTGGAGATACACGAGGTTGGAACTAATTTAGAATGAATTTAGAATATATATATATATAACACTTTTATTCTAGTATAACACTACGAGTAATACAAAGTATCTAAGTTAAATTTTAGAGTTAGGATCTTAGAGTTAAACTTAGAATTAGAGTCTTAGAATTAGAATTAGAATCTTAGAGTTAGAATTTGAATTTTAGAATTCGGAGAGAGTCTTAAAGGTGACTGCTCTGCTTGACGGCGCGATTAGAACTGAGCTCCTCTGGGCTCGCTCTGAGGTCCTTCGGTTTTCGGCAGCTCGGTTGCGGCGGCCGAGAGTGGGGGAACTCTCTAGAGTAGGGAGTTGCTGTGGTAGGGAAGTTCCCAGGTGCTGCGGAGCGCCGCGCTCAGGCACTAGGCGGAGTTAGATGTCATGGCCGGCATTGGCGCGCATTTCGAACGGTGTTATAAGAACTTAGAATTATTTTGCATAAGAGTGAAAAAATTTAAGTAGCCGGACGTGACAAAGAACTCGCAAAACGGGAAGAAATAGACCGCGATCGATATAAAACACGTGACCGCCGCGAACCCGAACCACCGCGAAACGAACATACGCGTCGAGGATACGCTAATACGCCTCCGCGCAACGAAAATTATTTTCGGGAACGCTATCCGAACAATACGCGTAACGATCCGGTGAGATTCTCCGACGAACGCCCAACATATGGCGATAGACGCCAAAATTACAATAATACTAACACAAACACTAATGCGCCTACTCGTTACAACGACCGTCGCAATAAATGGTGCCGCTATTGCAAAAACAACGGGCACGAGATAGAAGAATGCAGAAAACGTGAATATAATAATAACGTGCAAAAAAATGAGTCGGGAAACGCACCGAGCCCCGCGGGAAGGTCGGGTACACCTCACCAAGGGGCCTCTTCTCAAACGAACCGCCCGATAAGAGCGATAAGCACGGAACACGATCCGGAAACACGCGAATCGCAATGTTAACTCCGAACGATTTTTCACATGCGCCCGCGGTCACCATAGCCGCAGGTGGATTATCGACCGAGACATGCTTTATGATAGACACAGGTGCAGCGCCTAATCTTGTTAAACAAGGACAAATACTCCCCAGCAACGACATTGATAAAAGTTCGACGATCTTCCTTAGCGGAATCACGAACGATAAAATCAAAACGCTCGGGACTATTAGCATAAAATACCTCGGTCACCAAATCAAACTCCACGTCGTCACCGACGATTTTCCAATCTCGCAAGACGGAATCTTAGGTTCCGAATTCTTACAAGACGCGTCTAAAATAGACTACGTCAAACGCTGCATCATTTGGCAAGGGGCCTCAATCCCTTTCAACGCCGAACAAACATTCACGATCCCAGCAAGATCGCGAACTACACTACCGCTCCGTGTTAGCGATACCAACGTTAGCGTAGGGTATATATCACGGATCCACGTAAACGATGACATCTACTTAGGAGACGCCATCGTCACCAACCGCAACGGCATAGCCTACATAAAAGACGTCAATACAAGCGATAAGGATCTCAAGTTCAACTTACCTAGAATAAGTCTTCAAGAGATAGAAAAACTCTCCACATCCTATCCTCGAGACCATGAGGGCTCACCGCCCCCTTCTAAGAGTCGTAAAAGCACTCTCTCCAAATCTCATCCCTCGACCAAGAGTCATAAAACCTCCGAAGCCGCTCTCCCAACCTTAGGGCATGAGGAGACCTTCGCTAAGAAAACACAGTACGTCGCAACACTAAGTAAACAAAACACATCCCGTCCCGACGAGATTAAGACACTACTGCGACTCGATCATCTAAACACGGAAGAAACGAAACACGTACATAACCTAATACACACTTACAATGATCTGTTTCGCCTTCCTACCGACAAACTACACTCTACTAACGTCACCACACACACCATCCCAACGACCGACGAACTTCCGGTACACACAAAACAATACAGATACCCGCCGATGCACAAGGAGGAGATTAACAAACAAGTGCAAGAACTCATTGAGAATGATGTAATCCAACCATCTATGTCACCATATAACTCCCCCTTGTGGATCGTGCCCAAAAAACCGGACTCACAAGGTAACAAGCGTTGGCGAATGGTAATAGATTACCGAGCACTGAACGAAAAAACAGTCGGGGACGCTTACCCCTTACCAAACATAGTAGAGATCCTCGATCAGCTGGGGAGCGCGAAATACTTTAGTGTGTTTGACTTGGCATCGGGTTTTCACCAGATAAAGATGAACGAATCCCACACACATAAAACTGCGTTTTCCACTCCGTATGGGCATTATGAATTTAAACGAATGCCATTCGGGCTCAAAAATGCCCCCGCGACCTTCCAAAGGCTCATGGACCAGGTACTGTCGGGACTTCAAGGTGCCGAACTCTTCGTGTATCTCGACGATATAGTATTGTATTCCAGTTCGTTGCGAGAACACGAAATCAAATTCCACAAACTAGCGGAACGACTCAGAAGGGCAGGACTGCGCCTCCAGCCCGACAAATGCGAATTCCTCCGCAAAGAAGTCACATACCTGGGCCATGTAATAAGTGAAGCCGGAGTAAAACCCGATCCCAAGAAAATAACAGCGGTCGAAGATTTCCCTAGACCCAAACACGCGAAAAACATAAAACAATTCTTAGGACTCGCGGGCTACTATCGAAGGTTTATACCTAACTTCTCCAAGATAGCACAACCTCTCACGAATCTGCTAAAAAAAGAGGAATCATTCGTCTGGAAAGAGGAACAAGAGTCGGCTTTCACGCAGCTCCGCAATGCGCTTTGTAATGAACCGATTTTGCAATACCCAGACTTCACTAAACCGTTCATTGTAACTACCGACGCATCCGGATATGCGGTTGGAGGAATACTTAGCCAGGGCACTATAGGGAAGGATCTTCCTATAGCCTACATCGAGACTATTGAATAAAGCAGAAATAAACTACTCTACCATCGAGAAAGAACTGTTAGCAATAGTATATAGTGTAAATTATTTCAGACCATACCTATATGGCCGACAATTCCAGTTAGTAACCGATCATAAGCCTTTAGTATGGCTACACTCAGTAAAGGACCCATCATCGCGTTTAGTCCGATGGCGTCTAAAATTACTAGAGTACGAATATAAAGTAGAATACAAAGCAGGTAAAATAAATGCTAACGCCGACGCGTTATCTAGAAACCCTGTTATCGAACAAATTCTCCCGCTTGTAAACACATCCGACTCCGACGAATCACTATTTTCGACTAATCAACATAAGAAAACACAAGCCCCAACAAATGTCGATTCTCCCATACCAACAAATGTAAATTCATCAACAAGAAATAACGTTGATAATACCGCAGAAAATGAAACCGACAAAGAAATCGAGACTGACGATAGCTTCAGTTCAGACGAAGAGAACCAAATCTTCGATAACCCTAGAACCCCCTTTGAATTACGAGAACCAAACGCGAGATTCAAAATAATAACTATTCCAGATAACTTTATAACCAGAAAAGACAATCTTGTTATATTTGCTACGCAACAAGGCGTACCGCTGGGACGAGGAGCTCAAATGTTGCATGATAATAACATACTACCCGTAATTAAAGACGCCACGTTGGGCAGAACAAAAGTTAATTGCAACGGTAACAGACACTTAATATCACTTATCGCTAAAGAAAGAGTCTCAGCCGCCACTGAAATAGAAATTATCAAAGAAACGCTACGCTCACTAAAGGACGTAGTTACAGAATTGGACCTACAGTCAATCTCGATATGTCAAGACAATGTAGATAGCATTACCTGGAATATCATATATTCATTGCTGCAGCGTACATTAAGCGACACTAATCTTAAGATATTCGTATGCGCAAACAAGATTGAAATTCCACTCCCTGCAGATAGAGAAAGAATTATAAAAGATAACCACAGCTCAGCGATAGGAGGCCATAAAGGAGTAACCAAAACGTATAACCGACTAAAAGAACGATACTCCTGGCCAAAGATGAAGGAAGACGTCTGTGAATATATTCGTAAATGTAAAGATTGTCAACTGAAAAAATTAGTAAGAGTAAAAACTAAACAACCAATGGTGCTTACAGATACGCCAGGCACAGCATTTGATAAAATCTCAATGGATATAATGGGACCTCTTCCTACAACTTCTTTAGGAAATACATACATTCTTACCATACAGGACCTTTTAACTAAGTATTCACTAGCCATTCCATTGAAGCACGCATCCGCAACCGACGTAGCCGATGCACTCACTAACGAATTCATATGTATATACGGCGCTCCTATAGCTTGATTAACTGACCAAGGGTCACATTTCCTTAATTCTCTGTTGCGCAATATAGTACGTAAGTTTAGAATTAAGCAATATAAAACTACAGCTTATAGACCGCAATCGAATGGTTCGATTGAAAGATCCCACCATGTACTATGGGAATACCTTAAACAATATGTTAATAAAAACCGCGAATGGGATCAATTTTTGAAGTTAGCTACGTTCTCATATAACACTAGTGTACACGAAGGCACGCGATACACTCCGCACGAACTTATATTCGGCAAAATAGCGCGTGTCCCCTCCAACGATCCGCCACTAGAGAATGAAGAAAACGAAACATACTCGCATTATCTTCGAGAATTGTTCTCTAGAATCCGCGACGTACAAGATAACGCGCGCGAAAATTTAATAGAAGCTAAGATTAGATCAAAAAAATATTACGATAGGAAACTAAATGTAAAGGAATTTAAGGTAGGAGATAACGTATACCTATTAAAAGAACCCAAAAAGGGGAAACTATCCGACCAATATACAGGCCCCTATAAAATTATACAAATCCTAAAAAACCATAATGATAAGTTAGCCATAAGAAATAATAGGTTTAGAATTGTACATATGGATAAGCTAAAACCCTCGGCACATCAAGCCCCTACCCCGGAATACCCCCACTCCGAAGATGACTATATCTCGGACACCCCGACGGAGGACGGGCCAGTAACCAGCCAACCACGACAGAATGAAGACCTACGCAAGCATACTAACTGCAATCGCACTGTTAGCCCTAACCTCTAATGGGCTAATAGGGTACGACTGTGGAGGCCGCGGTTTAAATATCACTACGCTCTCACTATTGGACATAGAAGAATGCAAAGTCGACGACATCGAGCCAAAGAAGGAAGAGGTCTACGTACAATTGCTACAGTTGAGCGAATTCGAGCACACATCAAAAATCCAGTGCAAAATTGAAGTCGACCGAACTGTCTATTACTGTGGGATGCACTCACACATATCTGCCGTACATAACGGCAGACGCGAATACATTCACGAAACATCGGCCGATACTTGTAGAAAACTGCACGAAACGGGAACCATCTCCTTAGGATTAAACGGACATCTCTCCGACATTAAACCAAACGCTACCAATCTGCGCGCAGTAACATTCGCAGGTTCCGTAAAAACCGACGGAGGATGTAGCGGGACTCAATACAGCGATCCGTACGGCACCTGGGATAACGCAATCGTCCAAGCCTCAATACGGATCACTACCCGGAAGCTGGAGTTACCCGTTAAACACAACACTAACGAGGTAATACTCCCCTCAGGTGTTCGCTGCCCCGTGACAACAGGAGAATGCAACGACGCAGACGGAGCCTCCACATACTGGTCGGTGTTACCTGCCGACAATTGCCATTTCGGCCGATACGATGTCCTATACGAAGGATTGGCACATCGCTTATCACCGAAATCATCGCATAAGGACTCCCCAACGGTCTACACGGTAACGACACAAGATACCACGTTCGCGCTGGCACGCACAACCGAGACAAACATCTGTGGATATAAACTCCTGCGAACTGAGCACCCCAAGCTCTGCGTCCTCGAAACGCAACCAGGACGCGAGTTCAAAGGTCGTTCAAAAATCAAAATCCACAATCTTGATATTTTCTCGTACGTAAACTCCAAGTTTATTTACGTAGAAAAACACCTCAGAACACAGCTATCACAACTATACAGAGACATAATGGAACAGAAATGCGCCCTAGAGAGACAAATCCTGCTCAACGCTCTCTCCCTTGCAAGCATTGCACCAGACGAGATGGCGCACAGAATTATGAAATCACCAGGGTACACCGCCATTACAGCTGGCGAGGTTATCCACCTCATCAAATGTGTACCTGTGGAATGCCGAGTACGACCCGTCGACAATTGCTACAACGAGCTTCCCGTCACCCACCAGAATAAATCCCTTTTCCTATTACCCAGATCAAAAATACTCACAAAATCTGGAACACTCAGGGATTGCAACGAACTCCTACCAGCGATGTACCAAGTGCACAACATATGGTACCGACTGACACCGAAACCAGTGGAGTCAATCGCACCTCCGACAATCCAGCCGTTGACCAAGCCGTCATGGAGATACGTAAGCCCTGACTCGCTCGCCTCCAGCGGCATTTACACCAGCGAAGACCTGGATCGTCTGCGCGACCACATCATGTTCCCGATGGAAAAACCCTCAATGCTCAACACGATCGCCAGGGGAGCAATGGGACACGAAGTCCCCACAGGAAGTCTATCCATGCTAAACCTGCTAGACGAGAAAACACTCGACAAGCTAGCAGAAAACACGGGAGCACGCTTATGGAAAGGTTTCATAAGTTTCGGATCCGCCAGCGCCGGAGTGCTGGGCATCTTTGTCGTCGCACGACTTGCCAAATTAATAATAGACACACTGATCCATGGCTACGCGCTTCACTCCGTTTACGGATGGAGCCTACACCTCCTGGGAGCCGTATGGACATCAGTCACGAACATATTATTACACATGGGAAGACCGGCCGACGGAGGACAAAATAACAAAAGGAAGCAACCACCACTGGGACCACTACCCGTACAGGAAGAATCAACACCCCTAGCCCCCCCTTCACAAGAAGAAGACTCCCCACCAATACAAAAAGTGAAAAGTGAAGCGCATGTAAATTATAAAGAATTGCGCAACCTCCTCAACGAAGAGGTATAGACTCGTTCACCACTAAGAAATAAGAAAGTGTTAACCTTAACATTAAGCATAAATAAAATTATACCCACTATGATAGAACTGAAAAAGTTAGACATGGTCCAACTTTTTCTTCTAAGGGGGGAGGTGTCACGTCCGGCTACTTAAATTTTTTCACTCTTATGCAAAATAATTCTAAGTTCTTATAACACCGTTCGAAATGCGCGCCAATGCCGGCCATGACATCTAACTCCGCCTAGTGCCTGAGCGCGGCGCTCCGCAGCACCTGGGAACTTCCCTACCACGGCAACTCCCTACCCTAGAGAGTTCCCCCACTCTCGGCCGCCGCAACCGAGCTGCCGAAAACCGAAGGACCTCAGAGCGAGCCCAGAGGAGCTCAGTTTTAATCGCGCCGTCAAGCAGAGCAGTCACCTTTAAGACTCTCTCCGAATTCTAAAATTCAAATTCTAACTCTAAGATTCTAATTCTAATTCTAAGACTCTAATTCTAACTTTAACTCTAAGATTCTAACTCTAAAATTTAACTTAGATACTTTGTATTACTCGTAGTGTTATTCTAGAATAAAAGTGTTATATATATATATATTCTAAATTCATTCTAAATTAGTTCCAACCTCGTGTATCTCCAAGCCTATATTATTTCTACAACGCATCTCGAATTCTCTCGCCTGCACATGCCGAATAATCCATTCCTAACAAATTATTATTCTATAACATAGAAATATTTTCTGAACCTCGTAGTGATTATTCAGAGAGGACGAACCGCTCATAATCTCTCGCCGAAAGCAACAACAAACAGTGAGGACCGCCGCACGTTAATTATTGCAGAAGCGAAACGACGTTCAGAACGTTTAAATTTTACAATGCCTAAAACACGCGTCAAGTAATCCATTCCTAACAAATTACTATTCTATAACATAGAAATATTTCCTGAACCTCGTAGTGATTATTCAGAGAGGACGAACCGCTCATAATCTCTCGCCGAAAGCAACAACGAACAGTGAGGACCGCCGCACGTTAGTTATTGCAGAAGCGAAACGACGTTCAGAATGTTTAAATTTTATAATGCCTAAAACACTCCGTGCAGGAAGAAAGAATCAACTACGGCGTATAACAGCACGACTACATCGCACTGAATCAACACGTGGTCTCTCTAATTTCATTGGAATCGACTATCATAACGACGCGGAATACGATAGATTGTTCGGCGACTCCGTGCCTTTTAGCATTAATAATAATAATAATAATCACGCGGACGTTAAATTACGGGAGTGGCCTACGCAATTGCACGCGATCGAAATCAAGAATTCCAAGGTGCCATTGAACGACATCCCGGACAACGATCCACGCCGTACAAGGTATCTGCAGAAAGGTCTGGCATCCTGTACACCCTCTACAACGCGGGTACCCCGGATCATCGCCATCCAGTCGTTGTCCATTCCTTGGAAATTAAATAAGGTAGGTGCTCAAGATATTTCTTTACAACACGAGCCTCCCTTCTGCCCGGGAACCCGCGAAATACAAGAATCTATTTCGGAAACTACGTCTACGCATTTTTGAATCACTTAACAATAATAACTAATAAATTCTCTTGCAATTTTAGAAATATTAGCTTACCACGTGGTTTCCAGAATATTCTCTGCGCGTCTTAAATTTTCTCATCTCCCAAAATGAGAAATCGTGCGAAACCTTTTTTTTTTTATCAAGGGTCAGTTTATGGCCCTCATAAAACTGCAGTAGGTATCCTACAGTCAACCCTTTGGAAAATTCTAAATCTTTCCAGAATATCTAGAAACTTCGTGAACGTGTTAGAACATTCAAATCGACCTCATGGCAATTATTTATTTTAACTAACATTAGTTTAAACAATCAACTCCTATGTGTCCAATAATACCGTCACACTTGGACATCCCCACCACTTTGCTCCTCCCCGAGGATGATTCCGAGGAAGAAACTATTGGAGAAACCCTAAATAACCTCCCGTATTGCCAACGGATAATCGGTTTTATTAATAAGGAAACAAGTGCCGCTCTCTGTACGGATTGCCGTATGCGTTTACCTATTGGCGTGCAATCTGAGTGGTTAACTTGCGCTAAGCATCTCCTCGTTATCGGCGACGTACCGACCGGAGTCGTTTGCTCAGTCTGCAATTTTTACCGACTGTCGAAAACACGTGACATCGACCACCCTTGTTATCATTGCCAACGAGCTTACCTTCTGTACCGCCGTGGTGAAGAACCCTACCGTATCGACTCGGATGGTAATACAGTAATCACTATTTTCCACTCCGTCAACGCTTCACTCGAACGATTCCGCGGATACATGGACTGATTCGTCAGTAATCGAACCTATACGAAACGCTCCCTTTCTCCCAAAACGCAACCGTGACCATAAAGGAAATACCTGTCGTCGTGGGTATCCCCGGAGTAATTCCGAAATACGACGTAGTCCGCCCCGCAGTTCGAGTTCGTAGGTCGCGATTTAAATTTCGTAAAATTTACGCCGCAACTGCACCCCCGGACGTAACACGCAACTGCACCCCCGGACGTAACAAAGTCGCTTTTCGGTGATTTACATCCGGAGATTGCCCGCGACGGAGGCTATCCGATTGTATGGTCACGCGTCAAGAACGGATAGATACAAGAGTGAATAGGAAACACGAATTTGCGTCGTTTAGTTAGAGGTATTCTGGGTACCTGTCGAACGTTAATCGAATTGTTAATCGCGTGGAAAACGGTCGCTACTGTATTGCCGTCACTGTTCGTGTAGGGAGTTTCTTCTCCGTCGAGATACTTTAGATACGCGATTTGACACATGAGACAATGGTGATGTGGATCGCGAGTTTGTGTCAATCTGTTCAAATTACACACGGAACACGATCCAGTGGCAATATGCCGATTATGAAGAGGTGCTTTACTGAAATTACCCAATTAGACTTTTCACTTGTACTTAATTTGAAGTAATAACGTATGCACAACGCGGCGTCCGTACCTAGATGAATGTACCCGGTGGCATGTTGACAATAAATCGTTTCGACAGTCTCGATTGTCTCTTATTCCTCCTCAAAGGGTAGAATAATATAGTTGGAAAAACTACGTGGACACATGAGTAATATATTGTTTAAACAATTAAAGCGTGTTAATATTGGAAAATATTCGTTCTCTTACTCTAGCACGAAAAGCGAAACCGGCCAAAGAATTTGGAAAGAGAAATCGCTTCTTTGTCTTTTTTAATGACTGACCCTTTTTTTTCCTATCGGACCCGAGTTTCACTTTTATGACTGACCCTTTTTCTTCTATCATGACCCGAGTTTCACTTTTATGACTGTAGCTACGTACTATTTTAGTTTGGTTTGCCCGTTGAAGAAGTTCATTTACAGTTAAAGTAGAACGTTATTGTTACTTTTAAGTGAAACCGAAGGATCATAAGTTGACGAGAGATATTTCTTTTACTTACTTTTTAATCGAGCTTGTAGTTGGTGGGTGGCAGTTCCACGATGTTTTGGAGTGGCTTCTCGTATTGCTCGTGCAAGGCTTCAGCTCTGCGTTGGAGGTACCCGGATTTGCGGGGGTCGTTTTCTGGGATGTCGATTGGCGGGGACTTAGGTTTTTCGATGTCGATTTGCGATAATTTCGCGGGCCACTCTCTTAGTAGCACGTGTTTGGTGAATAATGCCTCGTATTCAAGATCGTTGTAATAATCTGTGCCAATAATAGCTGAATATTCGTTTGCCGGGTGGTAATAACACGCGACTATTCGACGAAGCTGATTCTTCCTTCCTGCACGGCGTGTCTTAGGCATTATAAATCATATAGAACATTCTGGAGACTGCGGTACTTTCACAATAAGTCGACGTGTGGCGGTCCTCACTGTCGGTTCTTGTTTCGGTATATAACTGTGAGCGGGTTGTCCTCTCGAAACAGTCACTACAGGTTCCAGAATTTAATAGAAGAAATGAATTGTTTAGCAACGATGAGCGTTTCGTCCTCTCTGAATCGCAGCCTACAATTCAATCGATAATAGATTATTTTATAAGGAATTATACGACACGTGCACGCTGGAGTAACAACTGAATTTAGAGATTTTGAGAATAAATGTAAGATGTAGAACTAGAAACGCGTGAGGTTAAAGATGAGGTTGTATTTTAAAATAAATATTAGAATTGTTAATATAAAACACACAATTTATTTAAAATTAACACTAAACGCACTTAATACATGAAATCAAATCTTAGAGTTAGAGCTTATTATTAGATTTAGAATTAGAGTTAGAATTTGTACTAGGATTTAGAGATAGAAAGCGTTCGGAGTAGAACTGCTCTGGTTGGAGTCGCGATTAGAACTGGACTAAGTTTGGGACTGATCTGAGATCCCCTTCGTTTCGGCGGCTCGGCGTTGCGGCGGCCCATGGTGGGGGACGCTTGCCGTAGTGGGAACGCTCGCCGTGGTGGGAAAGTTCCTAGGCGCTACGCAGCGCCACGTTTAGGCACTAGGCGGAGTTAGGCATCATGGCCGTCGCTGGCGCGCTTTTCAAACAGCGCTAGGAGACTTATTTGTATGAGAAACATAAGAAAATGAAAAAGGTTTAGCGGCCGGACGTGACAATCGATCAATATAAAGTGGAGCTCAGTACCTTGTACTTAAGACCCCAAGAACATATGCTTGATTACGTCAGTCGCGTTAAAGATCTCCGATCCGCGATCCTTGACACGTTCAGTGTCAGCCGCGTGACAAGACACGTAGACGACGACACGACGTTGAAAATCAACGAACTGACAGCGCGTTCATTCTGCGAAGGGTTGCCTTTACAATATAGATTACAAATGGATAGACGCCTCTACTCCGTCCCGTCCGAGGCATTTGCTAAGGCAAAAGAGCTCGCGAAAAGAGTAGAGCTGGACCAGGACCGATATAAGACGCGTGATTGCCGCGAACCGGAACCGCCGTGTAACGAACACACTCGTCGAATATACCCCCAGACAGCACCCCGCAACGAAACTTATTTTCGCGATCGCTACCTGAATAATACGCAACGTAACAGCCCGGTCAGACCCCCAATAACGCGAGAAAGAGAGGAGCGCCCAACATACAACGACAGACGACAAACTTATAATAACATGAATGTTAGTACTAACGCTCCTATTCGCCATAACGACCGTCCCAACAAATGGTGCCGTTACTGCAAGAACAGCGGCACGAAATCGAAGAATGCCGGAAACGCG
The DNA here is from genome assembly GCF_030444845.1 of Prenolepis imparis. Lineage (NCBI taxonomy): Eukaryota > Metazoa > Arthropoda > Insecta > Hymenoptera > Formicidae > Prenolepis > Prenolepis imparis. The sequence continues at coordinate 25,777,993 of NW_028141159.1, forward strand.
AGTATAATAACAACTTGCGTAGAAACGAGCCGGGAAACGCGCTGAGCTCCGCGGAAAGGTTGGGTACACCTCGACAAGAGGCTCCCCCTCAAACGACCCGCCCGGAAAATTTAGTTGAAGGGACGAGTACCGAGAAGCCAGAATCGCAACTCTGAATCTGCAAGGGCATTCGCACGCGCCCACCGTCGCGTTAGTCGCTGACGGGCTTTTACACGAAACAACATTCATGATAGATAGAGAGGCCTTCCTTAATCTAATTAAAATCCGAAACTTACATCCCGAGACGAAAATTCAAAAAACGACACGTTGTACCTTAGCGGTATAACAGCCACTGCCGTCCAATAGCTTCTCCGATTTGAACACCTAAATGAAGAAGAGTTAACACACGTTACCGAGTTGATACGAACACATAACGATCTATTCCGTCTACCGGAGATGTTAGGTTGTGACCGGACAAAAGTGTACTCACGCTACGCTCCCCAATCAGCAGGCCGGGATTTCGCCTTTCGCTGTCACCAGGTATTTAATCCGCCAAATACCAAAGTTGTGGATGTTGCTTGTGACCAACGCGCGCTGCTGTCCGTCGCTAAAGCTGTTCACCTCTCGTTTCTCCAACTGCCACTAATCCTTTTTTCTTTAGATTTCAGGTCGCCATGGGATGCAGCCGCACCGTTCAACTACAGGATCACGTCGTGGGACTTCGAGGGATCACGGATCGCACGTAAGGTAATTAACTGAAGGGCTCGTAATTGTTTTTACAAATCACAGAATTTATTCAGTTGTCACTATTACAATTTATTGTTGAATCGCGTCGCCGGTTACTTCGCGTTCGTACAATATTAATGGTTACGTGTTACGACAGGTATTCGCGATATCGCGTCGCGTACCTTAGTCGTGTTACATTAATTCGTGGAATCGCGTTATTTATTTAATCGTGTTCGCACCGTGTTGCGTTGGCGTGTCTCGATAAGTTCGCCTTTGTTTTCCGCCGCACTACGCGTTCAGTCACGACCGTTATGTAACTTGAGCTTATTCGTCGTAGCGATTCTTTGTTCGCTCCTGATCCGACGTGGATTCGCTTGGAGACTCGCTCGGAGTAATCTCTCGAATCCTGAAAGCGTCGCCTTTTATAGTGGCTCTCCCCTCCACTCGAGTACGGGCCAATTGCGTGTGTTTCCCCACTCCGGATCCATCGTCCAATCTCGTCATTCTCTCGCTCGCTTCGCTCGCGTCGGTTCTCGGTCTTGCCTGACTCTCTATATGTTTTACCCCTAGTATTACATGTCTTTTATTTTCGCTTCGCGTACATACCTATCTCGCTCTTTCTTGCATGTTCGGTTCGCGTCGTTATCTTTCGCTATGATTAATTCAATAATTTAAAACTTGTTTTATTAGCATAACGTTTATTGAATAGAATTTTGACTTTGTATGAAAATAATATATTTCGCGTCTTTGGCGTGTCAAAATACAATAGAATATAACTTTAAATAACTCAACTTGCTTGAGTAGATAAATTAAAAGTTTCCGCGTCTTTCGCGTGTCAAAATAAAATTAAGTGTTTATATTGCTCGCAAATTTAAGATAAATTATTCCGCGTCGCATGCCGCGCTCGCGCTTTATAAAGTTATAACTAATTATCTTTTTATTTACAATATATACATCCTTATCTATCGTATTTTATTTTTCTATTTTCCATTAACGCGCTGCATCTCTCTGACCTTTAGACGTGCATTCCAATGTTTTTTAATTTACTTTATTTGTTTTTTTCCAAGTTTGGAATAACTAATCAAACTATTAATTGCTCAAACTTTATAGATTTGAGTGTCGTTACGTGCATATATCCTTTTACACTTGTTTGAATGTAAATCAAGGTCTCTAGTTTTTAAAATAAATGTTTTCTCAAAATTAGACGAAATAAAATAAAATCTTTAACATAATTATAATCTGTTTCAAACGTTATAATTTTGGTGTCAGTGTGTTTCTCGAGATGCGCTATGCGTATTCCTATACTAATCTTATCGCTAATAATAATAGATCTTATCGCTACTTTTAACTCTATTAGTATTTTTGGTTTATTTTAAATTATTGTTTTTTTCTTTTCTTTTTGTTTATTATATTGAAGCTAATGTAATTCGAATATGTAAGTATAAATCTAAATATGTTTTAACAATATCGAAATTAATATATGTGTTAATTTATTTACAGGTGTGCTCGCTATCTTGCCGTGCCTTGGTCTGCTCCTGCTGACTTCCAGGCTCGTCCTCCGGTTGCTGCCAGTCATCAGAACCAGCGACCAACGTGGTATTGTCCGGATCGGCCGATTCTACGGTCGGTCGCATACCCCCTTCTACGAGACCCTCTGGTTCCTTGGATCCAGATGGTATCGGTTCCTCTGGTTCGGTTGATTGCTCATCCTCGCTGCGGAATTTCTCACCGACTTTGCCGTATTTGTCTGTACGTCAGTGTTGTCGTCGTTTTAGGCTTTGTCTTAAAACGGCAAATCTCGTCGTCAGATTTATCGGAAGGCGCCTCCTTGTAGGATATTGTTTTTTGGCTCCTTCTCGGTCTTCCTTCCATCGGTGGATTGCGTTCCGCTTCTGCGATCAATTCTCTTAGCTCGCGAGATATGTTTCTCATTCTCTTTGAGCTTTTCTCGGTAGTTTTTATATTTCTGTTTTTAGCGCTTGATTTTGTTTGTTTTTTAATCCGCGCTTCGTTTTTGTCGGAGATGTTGTGGATATCTCAGATTGCTGTTCGGCTTCTTCGTTTTCCGAGTCGCTTTCGTCTTGCGCTGTCTCGGTGGTTAAACTTTGCACTCGCTCGACTTCCGATGTGCTTGGAACTTCTGCATTTGTAGGCTCTTGTATATTAATCTCCTCTCGTCGCTCGATTATTTCGTGGTTGGCGTTTAGCATTGTGCATTTGAGTACTTTAGTTGCCCAGTCTGTTGCGCATGTAACTTCAATTATGTCGCCGTTTATTTTGCGTACGATTGAGATGCCCTTGTCATGAATATTCTGCATCGGTTTATCCGCTTACTGTTGTGCTTTTACTGTTGTTATTGAGACAGTCGGTCCTCCATTCTCTTCAACAAAGATGTATTTGTCAATTGTTGTGTACGAATCTTTTGTCGCTCTGTCCACTTCGTGTAGAAGATTCGTCAGCTGTTCGTCTCCGTCGCTGTCTTCGTTCACCAGTGGTGCTTCCTCGAGTGTCGTAATTAATTTCTCAAGTCTCTCGATTCGTCTCTTCTTCCGTGACTCGCTCTGGAATGCCCGCGCTTTAGTTTGCATTAATACGCTCACCTTTTTAGCTGTTGTTCGCGTAGTTCTAGTTCGCGTTCCATGGCTTTAATAAAGTTTAACACTCGCGTCCACTTTTCCGCGTATCGCGTATTATTGTCCGTGTGTCGCAGGTGCTCGATCGCGTTTCGCGTATGTTCACTCGCATATCGTATACTTTCGTTCGCGTATTGAGTATCCTCGTTCGCGTGCTGTGTATATTCGTCTGGTTCGCGCTCGTCTGCCGGCTCTGTCTTTATACCTGTGACTTGAAATTTCTCCCCGCTACAGCTGTTCGCGTCGCCACTAGCGCCTTCACTGCCGTTGCCGCGCGTTGTCGCTACTATCGTAATTTTACCAGTTTTTATATTAACTATTCACGGGACATTGTTAATTGTTATTAGTCTGTTATGGTCTCGCGTTAGTTCGTGTTCATTCGCGTTTATTTCACTCGCGGTTATCGTGTTTTTATTCGCTTCACGTTTATCTCGCGTTCGCGAATTTCTGTCACTTTTAGTCTTTGCTAATTTTTGTTTTTCTGTTTCAGGTTTGCTGCTGCTGAGCTGCTCTACCGGTTGTTTCCGTGTGGCCTTTTTGGATTCTCGGAATTTTCCTCCTTCGGCGCCGTGGAATTTCTTCTCCGGTGCAGTTGCGTTTTCCCTGATATTATTAGAAGGATTATCTTTATATTTCTCATTTGAATGTAATTCAATTTTGTTAATTGTGTTTCTTCTTTTTTTAAGTGGTGTTTTCCCCTCTTCTGGATTTTCGAGGTGATTTTCGTCCTTTGGTAAGTACTCGCACTTTTTTCTCTTTGGTTGAGTTTTCCTTCTTCTTCTCCGGATTCTTCCATACATTTCAATACTTCCGGTTTTTCGTTTCCGCTGTTGTCTTTGACTTTTGGGTTTCTTACGACGCCACCTTCTAAACTTGATGTTGTCCGAATGAATTTACATATCGTTGGTATTTCTTTTAGCCTTTCGAACGGAATGATCGAAATCATATGAATTTCGAATTCTTCGTCGTCCTTTTCGTTCTCCGGTATATCTTTGAGCGTCGCTTCCCTGTGTGGTCTGAGTTGTCTCGCATTATATGTGCCGATTATGTCTCCGGCTAATGTCTCGAATAAATACGCATTTTTTCGTATAATTCGGTTAATGCCGATATGGTCCCTAATAGACGAGGTGTATTTTGCGCGTTGTTTTTCGGCTTGCGTCTGATCTTCGATGCAGTTTGACCCACACTTTATCGCCTGGCTCGAATATTTTCGCTGCCTCGTGCTTATCAGTCTGTAGTTTTCTATTTTTGTTACGTCCGGAGCGCAGTCGCGGTGTGAAATTCGCGAGAAATAATTATCGCGGTCCACGTGCTCGGACTATCGCGCTGAACAACGTCGTATTTCGGAAAACTTTTCCGGGGATACCCACGACGAAGGGTGTTCCGCCAAGGCTACACGCAACGGTTTAATGTCTTGCGGATGGAAGGGTGTCGCCTTAGGATTCGTACGAGGGAGTTGCAAATGTTACACCGGAGTATGGGGATATTATCGAATATAATCCTGAAAACGAGGGAATCATCGACGAAGTGGAAAATTGTAATCACCATGTTACCATCGGTGATGATACGAAAGGTTTCTTCGCCGTTGATGTACCGTAGGTGAGCTATCTGACAACGGTAACAGTGGAGTCGAGGGTCGCGAGTTACCGAGAGTCGATGGAAGTTACACACTGAGCATATTATTCCGGTCGGTACATTACCGATTACGAGCAAATGTTTAGCAATGTTCAACCATTCGTTTCGAGCAGTACCACGTAAGCGCATATGGCAATCTACACAAAGGGCGGCATTTGTTTTTTTATTAATAAACCCAACTGATATTTGGCAGTAAGGGATTCTTGGTTCAATAGGCTCTTCTTCCACTCCGGGAAGAGGCAAGGTGTGCGGGGCGGTGAGGTACCGAGGCCTTATTGGGCACATGGGTGAATTATTTAAATAAATGGGATTAAATAAATGAAACGTTCACGTTATATTATTCGGAATTCTAGAATATTCATTGAATGTGCTACGTTAGCTTAGTTTGCAAAAGAGAAATCGTCGAGATCCCTTTTTTTTATCAAGGGGTCAGTTTTATGACCCTAGGCAAAAAAACAGTTTCACTTTTATGGCCCTTGGAAAACGCAGTTTTCCAAGAGTCTTTACGAATATTCTAGAGACCATGTGTAAAGTTATATTACATAATTCGTAAAAAATATTAATTTTAAAATATGTTTAAACAATAATTATACACGCATGTATGTGTTTGAAAATATTTCGATAATTTGGCTATTCGTGACGGCAAATAGTCTCATCCTTTAGTACTAGTATCTCAACGTTGAGTTTTATTATTTATTCCTATTGTTTATAATATTTGAAACTTACGTTAGTTGATCTCTAGGGGGTGGACAGTGGTTCCCCAATTTTCTGAAGTAGGCGCGTCGTAGTGGGTGTGCAGGATGTCCGCCCTGATTTGTGTTACGTCCGGGGGTGCAGTTGCGGCGTAAATTTTACGAAATTTAAATCGCGACCTACGAACTCGAACTGCGGGGCGGACTACGTCGTATTTCGGAATTACTCCGGGGATACCCACGACGACAGGTATTTCCTTTATGGTCACGGTTGCGTTTTGGGAGAAAGGGAGCGTTTCGTATAGGTTCGATTACTGACGAATCAGTCCATGTATCCGCGGAATCGTTCGAGTGAATCGTTGACGGAGTGGAAAATAGTGATTACTGTATTACCATCCGAGTCGATACGGTAGGGTTCTTCACCACGGCGGTACAGAAGGTAAGCTCGTTGGCAATGATAACAAGGGTGGTCGATGTCACGTGTTTTCGACAGTCGGTAAAAATTGCAGACTGAGCAAACGACTCCGGTCGGTACGTCGCCGATAACGAGGAGATGCTTAGCGCAAGTTAACCACTCAGATTGCACGCCAATAGGTAAACGCATATGGCAATCCGTACAGAGAGCGGCACTTGTTTCCTTATTAATAAAACCGATTATCCGTTGGCAATACGGGAGGTTATTTAGGGTTTCTTCAATAGTTTCTTCCTCGGAATCATCCTCGGGGAGAAGCAAAGTGGTGGGGATGTCCAAGTGTGACGGTATTATTGGACACATAGGAGTTGATTGTTTAAACTAATGTTAGTTAAAATAAATAATTGCCATGAGGTCGATTTGAATGTTCTAACACGTTCACGAAGTTTCTAGATATTCTGGAAAGATTTAGAATTTTCCAAAGGGTTGACTGTAGGATACCTACTGCAGTTTTATGAGGGCCATAAACTGACCCTTGATAAAAAAAAAAGGTTTCGCACGATTTCTCTTTTTGGGAGATGAGAGAATTTAAGACGCGCAGAGAATATTCTGGAAACCACGTGGTAAGCTAATATTTCTAAAATTACAAGAGAATTTATTAGTTATTATTGTTAAGTGATTCAAAAATGCGTAGACGTAGTTTCCGAAATAGATTCTTGTATTTCGCGGGTTCCCGGGCAGAAGGGAGGCTCGTGTTGTAAAGAAATATCTTGAGCACCTACCTTATTTAATTTCCAAGGAATGGACAACGACTGGATGGCGATGATCCGGGGTACCCGCGTTGTAGAGGGTGTACAGGATGCCAGACCTTTCTGCAGATACCTTGTACGGCGTGGATCGTTGTCCGGGATGTCGTTCAATGGCACCTTGGAATTCTTGATTTCGATCGCGTGCAATTGCGTAGGCCACTCCCGTAATTTAACGTCCGCGTGATTATTATTATTATTAATGCTAAAAGGCACGGAGTCGCCGAACAATCTATCGTATTCCGCGTCGTTATGATAGTCGATTCCAATGAAATTAGAGAGACCACGTGTTGATTCAGTGCGATGTAGTCGTGCTGTTATACGCCGTAGTTGATTCTTTCTTCCTGCACGGCGTGTTTTAGGCATTATAAAATTTAAACATTCTGAACGTCGTTTCGCTTCTGCAATAACTAACGTGCGGCGGTCCTCACTGTTCGTTGTTGCTTTCGGCGAGAGATTATGAGCGGTTCGTCCTCTCTGAATAATCACTACGAGGTTCAGGAAATATTTCTATGTTATAGAATAGTAATTTGTTAGGAATGAATTACTTGACGCGTGTTTTAGGCATTGTAAAATTTAAACGTTCTGAACGTCGTTTCGCTTCTGCAATAATTAACGTGCGGCGGTCCTCACTGTTTGTTGTTGCTTTCGGCGAGAGATTATGAGCGGTTCGTCCTCTCTGAATAATCACTACGAGGTTCAGAAAATATTTCTATGTTATAGAATAATAATTTGTTAGGAATGGATTATTCGGCATGTGCAGGCGAGAGAATTCGAGATGCGTTTTAGAAATAATATAGGCTTGGAGATACACGAGGTTGGAACTAATTTAGAATGAATTTAGAATATATATATATATAACACTTTTATTCTAGTATAACACTACGAGTAATACAAAATATCTAAGTTAAATTTTAGAGTTAGAATCTTAGAGTTAAAGTTAGAATTAGAGTCTTAGAATTAGAATTAGAATCTTAGAGTTAGAATTTGAATTTTAGAATTCGGAGAGAGTCTTAAAAGTGACTGCTCTGCTTGACGGCGCGATTAGAACTGAGCTCCTCTGGGCTCGCTCTGAGGTCCTTCGGTTTTCGGCAGCTCGGTTGCGGCGGCCGAGAGTGGGGGAACTCTCTAGAGTAGGGAGTTGCCGTGGTAGGGAAGTTCCCAGGTGCTGCGGAGCGCCGCGCTCAGGCACTAGGCGGAGTTAGATGTCATGGCCGGCATTGGCGCGCATTTCGAACGGTGTTATAAGAACTTAGAATTATTTTGCATAAGAGTGAAAAAATTTAAGTAGCCGGACGTGACATTTGCAAATACCGGGTGCGACGAGGATCGTTGTCCGGAATGTCGTGTCTCGGAATACGAGGGTTCTCGATTTCGACTGGAGTCAATTGCGCTGGCCACTTCCTTAGTATAACGTCTTTATTATTAACAGCGAACGGCGCGGTTATTTCAAATAAGTTGTCGTATTTTGAGTCGTTATGATAGTAGGTGCCGATAAGATTTGAATATTCACTTGATGATGCCGGATAGTAGAGTCGCGCGGTTAAACGGCGAAGTTGGTTTTTCCTGCCTGCACGGCGTGTCTTAGGCATAATGATTTATAATATAAAACATTCTGAATATTGCGTCACTTTTACAATAAGTCGACGTGCAGCGGTCCTCACTGTCGGTTATTGTTCCAGTGCGTAACTACGAGCGGTTCGTCCTCTCAAAGTAGTCACAACAGAATTCAGAAATTATAAGGAAAGTGAAATCGTGCGGCAGCGACGAGCGGTTCGTCCTCTCTAAGTCGCAGCTAGGATTTCATTAAGAAAATTATTCATATAATAGATTTTCACTACAAGTGCAGGTTGGAAGAACTCGTTTTAGGAATATTTTAGAAATACCAAAATCGTAATATTAGAATAGTAACAATAATAGAGCAAAATATTATATTAGAAACGCGTGGAATTGGAATTGTTTAAAATAAATGTGGAGAATTATTATAAATGAAACACACACTTTTATTCTAAATTAACACTACACGATATAAAGTTAACTAAAGTTAAAGTTTTAATACTAGAGTTAGGACTTATAATATTAGAGTTAGAATGTTAGAGTTGATTTAGATTTAGAATTAGGAGAGCATTCGAGGTATGACTGCTCTAGTCGGAGTCGCGATGTGATCTGCCGGGTTTTGGGACCGCTCTGAGGTCCTTCGTTTTCGGTGGCTCGGCGCTGCGGCGGCCCGAGAGTGGGAGACGCTCGGTGTGGCGGGGACGTTTCCCCGTAGTGGGAAGTTCCTAGAAACGTCCTAGAAACGCAGCGCCTCTCTTAGTCACTAGGCTGAGTTAGGCATCATGGCCGGCACTGGCGCGCTTTTCAAACAGCGCTTAGAGGACTTAGAATTTATTTCATGTGAAAGTAAAAATTTTATGTGACCGGACGTGACACCGCCCCCCTTAAGAGAAAATGTTGGACCTTGTTCCAACGTTTTCCGAACTTAGTATGTAGTGGCGGTTACAATTTCTTATTTTCTATGCTTATTTTCTATTAAATGTTAACGTGTTACTGAGTCTATACCTCTTCGTTGAGGATGCTCCGCAGTTCTTTATAGTTTATGTGCACTTCACTTTGTACCTTTTCGGCTGGATGGGGTTTTCTTTCTTGCAAGGGAGGGGCTAGGGATGCAGAATCTTCGGTCGTTGGAGAGGGTTTTAATGGTAGAAGCTCCTTTTCGTTATTCCTTCTTCCGTTTGCTGATCTTCCAAGGTGTAACAGGACGTTTGTCACCGAAGTCCAGATGGCTCCCAGGAGGTGCAAACTCCATCCGTATACAGAGTGGAGTGCATAACCATGTATCAGCGTATCAATTATTAACTTGGCGAGGCGTACAGCGACGAAGACTCCGAGTACTCCGGCGCTGGCTGATCCAAAATTCATGAATCCTTTCCATAGGCGGGCTCCGGCGTTTTCTGCCAGTTGATCGTGTGATTTTCTCGTCCAACAGGTTTAGCATGGAAAAACTTCCCGCGGGAATTTCTTGTCCCAATGCTCCTCTGGCAATCGTGTTGAGCATAGAGGGCTTTTCCATGGGAAACATGATATGATCGCGGAGGCGATCAAGGTCCTCGCTGGTGTAGATGCCGCTAGAGGCGAGTGAGTCGGGACTCACATATTTCCATGATGGTTTGGTTAGCGGTTTGATCGTTGGCGGCGCCATTGATTCCACGAGTTTTGGCGTCAGTCGATACCAGGTGCTGCGGATTTGATACAACGCTGGTAGAAGTTCGTTGCAGTCCCTGAGTGTTCCAGATTTTGTGAGTATTTTTGATCTGGGTAATAGGAAAAGGGATTTATTCTGGTGAGTAACGGGAAGCTCGTTATAGCAATTGTCGACGGATCGTATTCGGCATTCGACAGGTACGCATTTGATGAGGTGAATAACCTCGCCGACTGTAATGGCGGTGTACCCTGGTGATTTCATGATTCTGTGCGCCATCTCGTCTGGTGCAATGCTTGCAAGGGAGAGAGCGTTGAGCAGGATTTGTCTCTCCAGGGCGCATTTCTGTTCCATTATGTCTCTGTATAATTGTGATAGCTGTGTTCTGAGGTGTTTTTCTACGTAAATAAACTTGGAGTTTACGTACGAGAAAATATCAAGATTGTGGATTTTGATTTTTGAATGACCTTTGAACACGCGTCCTGGCTGCGTTTCGAGGACACAGAGCTTGGAGTGCTCAGTTCGCAGGAATTTATATCCGCAGACGTTTGTCTCGGTTGTGCGTGCCAGCGCGAACGTGGTATCTTGTGTCGTTACCGTGTAGACCGTTGGGGAATCCTCTTGCGATGATTTCGGTGATAAGCGATGTGCCAATCCTTCGTATAGGACATCGTATCAGCCGAAATGGCAATTGTCGGCAGGTAACACCGACCAGTATGTGGAGGTGTCACGTCCGGCCGCTAAACATTTTTTATTTTCTTATGTTTCTCATAAAAATAATTCTAAGTCCCGTAAGCGCTGATCGAAAAGCGCGCCAGCGACGACCATGATGCCTACCTCCGCCTAGTGGCGCTGCGTAGCGCCTAGGAACTTTCCCATCACGGCGAGCGCTTCCACTACGGCAAGCGTCCCACACCTCGGGCCGCCGCAATCCTGAGCCGCCGAAACGAAGGACATCAGATCAGTCCCAAACTTACAAGTAACATTTCCCAACTGATACTCACCGATTTGAATGAAACTTAACATACTTATTAAACACCGAAAAATATTAAATACGTGTTTTTTTGTTTCGGCTAAACACGCTTTTTAGGGGTAGAAAGCACCCCTCAACCCCTGGAGGTGGAAACAGTTATGGCTAATTATTTCTGAAACGATACATTTTCTGAAAAAAGTGCTTAGGACCAAAGTTGTAGTTCAAAGTGATGCATTTGATGGTGACCTTGAAGTCGATCTTGAGGTCGATTTTCAAGGTCATTTGAAAATCATTTCATGTTTTTCAAATGGAGTAGTTTACTTTTCATCCCGAGAATCGATAGAGCGTAAAATTTTACATTCAGAACGTTGGTGATTTGTAAATAAAACAAGTCTCTGCAATTTAAAATTGTTCATTGATCCAACCAATTAAGGCATGATCAGTCAATAATTCGATAAATAAAGGAATTAAAAGTTAATTATTCATTCAAATAAGGCAAGATGTGATCGAGATCCAGCCAGTGAAGGCAAGATGTGAGCGAAATCCAGCCAGTTAAGGCAAAATGTGAGCGAGATCCAGTCAGTAAAGGCAAGATATGGTCGAGATCCAGCCAGTGAAGGCAAGATGTGAGCGAAATCCAGTCAGTGAAGGCAAGATATGGTCTAGATCCAGCCAATGAAGGCAAGATTTCATAATTTCTTTTCATAGTCTATGAATATAAATTCCATGATAATTGGCATTATTCTTTATATTCATGGCAATAATGAGGAATAGCTTTATCTTCTATCGCAAAAAAATGCTGTAACGGCCAGCGTTTCGCCTTAACGCCCATCGCTGTCAGTCACTATTCTTTTTTTTTTCTTTAATTATTATATTATTTTAATTATCTATCTTCTTCCTCGCCACCGATCTTTAAATCATATTTTACACAAGATTCCACTATAATTACATTTGATCTCAACGCGGTAATACGAATAAATCGCATCTAAATACTGTTGATAACAATCGAAGGAATTCACAACATCGCGCCTGTCAACACTAGCAGACGACAAAGCGGCCATAATAGAACAAGAGAGAATTTGGAGAGAAAGCTCTCTTCAATTAGAGCGGGAGAATTCAAATTCCCTAATAAAACGAATTATTAAAATGTGATTCTTAAAATCGGCCACAGAGCCAAGCCCGAAAATTAATTCCAATTTTTCGGCACGGTATCTCAAATTGAGATTACAACGTTCCATCAAATTAATAATCCTCGACTTATTACAACGGGAACATAGGCGAGAAAAATATTGGTCCGAAAAGTCGCTGAAGCGGGAATTGAACCCGCGTCTTTCGCTTGCCGGGCGACTGCTCTTACCACTAAGCTATTCAGACCCTTTCGATCCTATATTTTTCATTTGCCTTCTAATGAATCTTATGGCGCTATTTACTAACATTCATTAGAAGGCAAAAGAAAAATATAGGATCGAAATGGTCTGAATAGCTTAGTGGTAAGAGCAGTCGCCCGGCAAGCGAAAGACGCGGGTTCAATTCCCGCTTCAGCGACTTTTCGGACCAATATTTTTCTCGCCTATGTTCCCGTTGTAATAAGTCGAGGATTATTAATTTGATGGAACGTTGTAATCTCAATTTGAGATACCGTGCCGAAAAATTGGAATTAATTTTCGGGCTTGGCTCTGTGGCCGATTTTAAGAATCACATTTTAGTTATTAAATACTGAGAGCCGATAAAAAGATTTTTCTTAATTTAAAACGAATTATGCTCTTTTTCCTTTTTCAATGTTTAAACGTTAATTTAATATTATTATTACTAGACCATTCATGTCTAGCAGTCAAACTCGGATATATAAACATATTTATAAAGATACTAATTTAGATATATTAATAATTATATTAAGAATTACGGTCGTATCATTCAGTGAAATATTGCAAATAAGATAGTATATATAATACGCTTACATTCATATATATATACATATACATATATATACACATATATATATAACTTTTAACGCACACAATTAATTCAAGAATACACACATACAAGTGCATATATGAAACTAACGTAGCATACGCGTACAACATATACGTATGCATCTACAGTATAACTCTTTATCGATAAAATCATGAACATATAAATGCGAGATTTTGAACAAACCAGAAGGATATATGCATATTAACATCTTTATTTAGACATATTGTAACAAGAACAAATACTATCTTACATAATTATCAACTAACAATAGCTTAAGAACGACTCGAATATCGAAAACAGCTTAAAAATGCATGTAGGTGTGCGATCCACAGACATACTGCTAACTTGAATAAATAACGAACAAACTAGCATTCACAATCAGATTCCAAGGCTATTGTCCTTTATCTTTTATACATCCAAGTAGCATTTCAAATGAATAATCTTAAAACCACATATGTATGGGTGACATATTATTGAATTTTACAAATATATATATATGTCAACAATGCTTTGTATCAGGAATTATAAATTTATATGTTGACTTAAAATATTGTACATGCACTCATATAATATAACTAGACTATTTATTAATGCTATCAAGTTCACGTCAATATATATATATATATATATATATTCACTAATATTAAAATGGTTATAACAGCACATGAGAATTCACGCATATATGTATTTGCATTAATTAACAACCAACGACATGGAAACTTTAGCAAGGGTAATAACACAATAATATTTGTAGCCAGTGTCATACAATTTAACGGTTTATTTCAAACGACGATAAACATACTTAATTACATAGTCTTAAGGGGATCCTAAACGGATGGCCGAAATCCGACGGGTTTGCGCCGTCATCTGAGCGGAACTAAAATTGTCGATAATTGCTGATAATTGTCGATAATAATATAAAAAAAAAAAATTGTCGATAATTTTAGTTCTGCCATTACCGACAGCGTTATACATAAAGAGCAATAAAACAGCAAATAAAAACTGTGTTCAATATATTGAAATTAGACATCATATATTTTTACTGTTCTATCGCTTCGCACGCGTATCAGAGTATCGAACCGCATTGATAAATCATATGTGTGTCGGTCTCTATCACATGTTTGAACACAATTGTTCATATGTATGAGTGTATTGCGAATAGATTTCTATTACATATATATAAATATTTACTTATTTGCTCAATAATATATATACTTATAATATTTATATAAATAATACATGTTATATAATCGTCGATTATATCGAAATTGGAAAAAACCGAATTGTATTAGATTAATTGTAATTTACTAAAAAGTTACATTATAATATCCAGTTATATATACCCCAAGTTTCGATATTCACTGTCAGTACTGAAAATCTATAGTTTCCATTACGCTCGCTATAGATTTTCAGTACTGGCAGTGAATATCGAAACTCAGCCATAGTATTATGCATATACATTTGTATGTGTCATATACATTTCTTATATTTACATACATGTATGCATACATCCATAATACATATACATATATATGCAATGAATTTTATTTGATACAGTGGATTACCATAAAAATAAAACATTTTTGGGAAAATGTTTCATATAAAAATTGTAAGATTTTGAAGGAGGATAATATCATGAAAATTGCTCTTGCGTAGTGTTTTTCAATTATATTTGTTATTTTTTTATGGAATTATTTTATTTTTATTATATAAATCGAACTCTCGCAACATTCAACATAAAAAGTAGTAGAATAGCTAAAAAATAAAAAAAAGTTACGAAATATTATATTATGAAGTATGAAATATCTCATAAAATATTAATTTTTTGATAATTTTACCTCAATACTTATGCACAAAATAAAGAGAAATGGTGTAAAGTGTCACGTCCGGCTACTTAAATTTTTTCACTCTTATGCAAAATAATTCTAAGTTCTTATAACACCGTTCGAAATGCGCGCCAATGCCGGCCATGACGTCTAACTCCGCCTAGTGCCTGAGCGCGGCGCTCCGCAGCACCTGGGAACTTCCCTACCACGGCAACTCCCTACTCTAGAGAGTTCCCCCACTCTCGGCCGCCGCAACCGAGCTGCCGAAAACCGAAGGACCTCAGAGCGAGCCCAGAGGAGCTCAGTTCTAATCGCGCCGTCAAGCAGAGCAGTCACCTTTAAGACTCTCTCCGAATTCTAAAATTCAAATTCTAACTCTAAGATTCTAATTCTAATTCTAAGACTCTAATTCTAACTTTAACTCTAAGATTCTAACTCTAAAATTTAACTTAGATACTTTGTATTACTCGTAGTGTTATACTAGAATAAAAGTGTTATATATATATATATATTCTAAATTCATTCTAAATTAGTTCCAACCTCGTGTATCTCCAAGCCTATATTATTTCTAAAACGCATCTCGAATTCTCTCGCCTGCACATGCCGAATAATCCATTCCTAACAAATTATTATTCTATAACATAGAAATATTTTCTGAACCTCGTAGTGATTATTCAGAGAGGACGAACCGCTCATAATCTCTCGCCGAAAGCAACAACAAACAGTGAGGACCGCCGCACGTTAATTATTGCAGAAGCGAAACGACGTTCAGAAAGTTTAAATTTTACAATGCCTAAAACACGCGTCAAGTAATCCATTCCTAACAAATTACTATTCTATAACATAGAAATATTTCCTGAACCTCGTAGTGATTATTCAGAGAGGACGAACCGCTCATAATCTCTCGCCGAAAGCAACAACGAACAGTGAGGACCGCCGCACGTTAGTTATTGCAGAAGCGAAACGACGTTCAGAATGTTTAAATTTTATAATGCCTAAAACACGCCGTGCAGGAAGAAAGAATCAACTACGGCGTATAACAGCACGACTACATCGCACTGAATCAACACGTGGTCTCTCTAATTTCATTGGAATCGACTATCATAACGACGCGGAATACGATAGATTGTTCGGCGACTCCGTGCCTTTTAGCATTAATAATAATAATAATAATCACGCGGACGTTAAATTACGGGAGTGGCCTACGCAATTGCACGCGATCGAAATCAAGAATTCCAAGGTGCCATTGAACGACATCCCGGACAACGATCCACGCCGTACAAGGTATCTGCAGAAAGGTCTGGCATCCTGTACACCCTCTACAACGCGGGTACCCCGGATCATCGCCATCCAGTCGTTGTCCATTCCTTGGAAATTAAATAAGGTAGGTGCTCAAGATATTTCTTTACAACACGAGCCTCCCTTCTGCCCGGGAACCCGCGAAATACAAGAATCTATTTCGGAAGCTACGTCTACGCATTTTTGAATCACTTAACAATAATAACTAATAAATTCTCTTGCAATTTTAGAAATATTAGCTTACCACGTGGTTTCCAGAATATTCTCTGCGCGTCTTAAATTTTCTCATCTCCCAAAAAGAGAAATCGTGCGAAACCTTTTTTTTTTATCAAGGGTCAGTTTATGGCCCTCATAAAACTGCAGTAGGTACCCTACAGTCAACCCTTTGGAAAATTCTAAATCTTTCCAGAATATCTAGAAACTTCGTGAACGTGTTAGAACATTCAAATCGACCTCATGGCAATTATTTATTTTAACTAACATTAGTTTAAACAATCAACTCCTATGTGTCCAATAATACCGTCACACTTGGACATCCCCACCACTTTGCTCCTCCCCGAGGATGATTCCGAGGAAGAAACTATTGAAGAAACCCTAAATAACCTCCCGTATTGCCAACGGATAATCGGTTTTATTAATAAGGAAACAAGTGCCGCTCTCTGTACGGATTGCCGTATGCGTTTACCTATTGGCGTGCAATCTGAGTGGTTAACTTGCGCTAAGCATCTCCTCGTTATCGGCGACGTACCGACCGGAGTCGTTTGCTCAGTCTGCAATTTTTACCGACTGTCGAAAACACGTGACATCGACCACCCTTGTTATCATTGCCAACGAGCTTACCTTCTGTACCGCCGTGGTGAAGAACCCTACCGTATCGACTCGGATGGTAATACAGTAATCACTATTTTCCACTCCGTCAACGATTCACTCGAACGATTCCGCGGATACATGGACTGATTCGTCAGTAATCGAACCTATACGAAACGCTCCCTTTCTCCCAAAACGCAACCGTGACCATAAAGGAAATACCTGTCGTCGTGGGTATCCCCGGAGTAATTCCGAAATACGACGTAGTCCGCCCCGCAGTTCGAGTTCGTAGGTCGCGATTTAAATTTCGTAAAATTTACGCCGCAACTGCACCCCCGGACGTAACAAAAGAGAACGTATAGTTGTTTTCAAAGACAAAAATATGTAGCTGCTAATTTACATACGTTTTTTTGAAAACAACTACGTGTTCTTTTATACCAGTTTATTTCGCTCATTATTTTGTGCATAAGTATAGAGGTAAGAGTATCGAAAAATAAATATTTCATAAGATATATTTCATTATTTATTTAATTATATTATATATTATTTATTTAATTATAATAAATAATGAAATATATCTTATGTAATTATATTACATAAGATATATTTCATTATTTATTTAAATAAATTATAAAATATCTCGTTACGTTTTCATTTTTTAGCCATTTTATTACTTTTTATGGTGAATACTGCGATTCGATTTATATAATAAAAATAAGGTAGGTTCATTAAAAAAAAACTAGGTTGAACTCTATCTTTGAAAAACGCCGAACAATCACGATATATTGTCTCCCTTCGAAACTTTTTACAACTTTTATATAGATTTTTATGATAAAATTTATTTTTATGATAATCCATTGTGTCAAATAAAATACGTATATATATATATATATATATAGATGTTTTATGTATGCATACGTGTATATAAATATAAGAAATGTATATGATGCATGTAGATTTGTGTGAATAATACTTACATATTTTGGATAATCAATAGATAAAAATGAATTTTAATATTAAGTGTGTATATGTACACACATATACAATATATACGTAATATATATATATATATATATATATATATATATGCAATCTTATAAATGTTCATAATTTTTTCCAGAGGGGGGCATATCACTTCCAGAAAAAATGTATACTTTTTACATCTTTTAGTAAAAGCTTTCTCACCGCGACAAGGTAGATGTAAATTGAGAAAGGTTTTTTTTCCATTTTCCAGGGGAGGGGGCAAGTGCTCGTTTTGCCCCTCCCTGAGGACGACTATGATTGTAATAAAGATTTTTACAATACATATTTTTACAATATAGTCCCGATTGCAACAAAATAATGTATTTTTACAATATTCTGAATAAAATATAGAATGGACCCCTTCGTGTTTCGTCTCTCCGATTATAATTTGCAATCGAGATTGATATGGCTTTTTCTGGTCAATTGTAGAATATAGATTTTTGAAATCTATATTCTTACCAGAATAAATTTTTTTAAATAGAAAATTATACTTTTTTATCATTTTGGAAAAGGTGAGAGTTTATTGCTTTCTAGAATTGTATAAAAATGTTCTCTCATACATTTAATATTTTTGGAATATTTTTCCTCACAAGGATTGCCTCCTAAGGCTACAGTCGTGGCGAAAGCTGCAGCATAAATTCCACAACATACGCCATCAGGTTGTATTTGAACCTTTTCAAAAATTATGTCACTCGAGCTTATTGTTGGATAACGAAGATGTATATAATTTTTCTCTTTAGCTACCAATTTATCGTATGTACAGCCAGGTAGACTATCGTACACACGAAGTTTGGTGCCGTCAAAGAAAATACATCTCCAATGATTACTACAATTCCCTCCAATTATTTGTAAGCTATTATCACTACGACTAGCTTTAATCATGTGAGGGTATTCTATATGTAGCACACTTTGCGTTTTGAAATGAGAAGTTTCTCTTATAATACGCAAAAATAGATCCAACGATTCATCGTTTAATTGACTTGTCATACCCAAGATGTTATCTTTTACCAAATAAAGAGGAGCAAACGTATTTAAAAGTTTTTCATTTCTTTTTATATCGTCTTCAGATATATCTTGTTCGTTACGTGAGTAACTTATAATAATACAATCATCATCTTGCTCTTTATTCAGAGCAATATCAGCAATATCAGTCATTATTGCTTCCATCGAAACGTTCGGTTTGAATCGTTTGCTCTCTTCTATGTCATTTTCGCTTTTTATTATATTTGGTCTCTTTATTTGATTTGTCAGTATTTTTTTGCTGCTTCTTCTTTAGCTTCTATAATGTATCTTGGATTTCTGATTGGCATATGCCTATTGTGACGACTGTCCAAGATTTCTGGAAGCATGCATTCGTTATAGAAACGTGTTAAGAAAGGCAGCATTTGATTTCTCCAAAAAAAATTGTCTGCCTCAATGCGCAATATTTTCATGCTTTGTGGAGTCCAAACAGCAAAAATACAATATTCTCGGTGTGTTATGTTCAACTGACCTTGAACTTTATAAAAATATCGATTATTTCGATTTATTTTATGTGGATCTTTTTTATCAAAAATACCTTTTAAAGAAGGCAATGTCTCTACAGCTATTTCTGCTGTCAAATGCTCAGCTGACAGAGGACATTTTTTTCCACTAGACCATTTTCATCAGGAGAAGCACCCAAGCACGGATTTTCAGTATCGATAAATAATCCTCAAGGTTTTATTTCTTTATTTAATTTTATAGCCAATTCTTTCCTTGCTACTTCTTCGTTCTCGCGACCATATTTTAGGGCTGCGGTATCAATGAACGAAGGATATAAAATGGCTTTTACTGTTGTTGCACAAGACGTTGTTGGTCTCATGCGACATACAGGTCCAAAATTGGATGCTGTTAGCATTTCTCGTCTCAATGATAACCATAATTCTGAGTCCCTTTGGCTTCTCGTATCGAATTCAATTTTCTTCCAGTTTCTTGCATTTTCGGACAATTTTTCTAAATGATTTTGCCGATGTTGCTCAAATACATCAGATGGAAGATCTGGTTTTTGAGATTGCGGACCATAATAACGATCTGTTCCTGTCTCTTGTTTAAATTTTTTTTGCCTGCCTTGCACCTGTCGATTCTCTGGTTTTTGCAACTTTTATTTGTCGTTGTTTTTCTAGTTTCTCAACAATCGGCGGAACATTTTTATCCATGCTCTTATGCAATTCTGTAATGGCTTGTTGCTTATTAAATTGCACAGCTGCTGCCGCAACTCTGGCATTGTAAGAGCTTCGTTTACCAAAATGAATGCGCTTTCTACCAATTTCTTAGCAGATTATCGAATTAAACGATTCTGCAGGATTATTGGTTAAATTCAGCAATAAGCTGTCGGAATAACCGCTTAGATATGTGATAGCGCTTTCTATCTTTTGATATAAACCATGTATTTTTAAAAGTGCAACATAATTTTTGTTCGTTTTACTATCTTTCTCTTCGCATATACGACCGCGTGCTTCGCATCGCTTATGTTCGCCAAAAACATGGCTAGGAATATTCAATATATCTTTTTGCAATTCCATAGCCTTATAAAGCTATGGTTGAGGTGTTTGTTGGTCTTTTCTTCGTAATTCGGCTGCCTTTTCTACCTCTTTTCTAATATATTTAATGTTGTTTTTCACAACATTTCGCAACTCTGTAAAGCCACGCTGCCTCTGCGTTTTTGGCTGAGTTGTCTCTGCCACCGCTTTGAGCTTTTTACACAAATTGCGAAGTAAATGATTTGTGCATTCTATTTTTTTTACTGTAACCATATGTTCATTATATGGTCTATTATCAATAATAGCCTGATAAACGCTACTATCACCATCGGCGATAACTGTTTTAAAAATCAGCCCATGCATTTCGAGGCTACATTTGAAACCTTCTGCGATGGCATCACTCTCCATCCTTGTGGAACTTTCGTTGCGATCAAAATTTTTATAACATTTGTGAGCTTTTGGTTCTATACCTTTTCGCTCTGCTATATCACATATTGCGCAAAATTTATTGCGGACACCGACGAAAAGAATCTTTTTCGTACGATAACCAATTATAGCTCCGATACCGGAAGGAGAATTGTAGGCACTGCCATACGATCTCTTCATCCAACTACCATGCGTTACAACTGTTATGTACGGAATACCGTTTATAACTTCGTTTCTCTCAAGAGCGAGTTGCTTTTCAATTTCGTCAGCCATTTTCATACTTTCCATGGCTGTTTTTTCAAAAGCATCGACTAATTTTTCTCTATTTTCTATGTACTTTGGCTCGGACATGGAAGGAATATTCATGATTGCACATTGCTCAACTGGGCATAGCCAATTCCTACTGTAACAGTTCCTGCTACAGCAGCCATACCAATGTCTAATATTTCCGGCTCTTCGGGTTCTGAGCAGATAGTGGCTTCAGTATTGCACATTTGGCACTTGAAAGTAAAATGCGTCTTCAACTCTGCGGTTCTAGTTTTTATGAATTTCCAATCTCTAAATTGGCATTCTATTCCTTTCATATGATTATTGAATGATCTCTGGACTTCATTCCACATATGAGAAATGTCGACAATGCGACGGCCTTGAGGCAAGCTTTCCTGGATACGATTCGTATCCAGAGGACCATTTTCGATAACAAAATAATTGTCATCTTCGCAAAGTTCGACATTTTCCTCTTGGCCTTGAGGCATGCTTTCCTGGATACAATTTATATTCAGAGGGTTATTCTCGATAACAAAATAATTGTTATCTTCGCAAAGTTCGACATTTTCCTCTTGTCCTTTGGTTTGAGTCTTCATGACTTTCCAATCTTTAAATTGGCACTCTATTCCTTTCATATGATTATTGAATGATCTCTGGAGTTCATTCCACATATGAGAAATGTCGACAATGTGATGCCCTTGAGGCATGCTTTCCTGGATACGATTTATATCTACAGGGCTATTCTCGATAACAAAATAATTGTTATCTTCGCAAAGTTCGACATTTTCCTCTTGGCCTTTGATTTGAGTCGTTATCACTTTCCAATCTTTAAATTGGTCCTGTATTCTTTTCATATGATTATTGAATGATCTCTGGAGTTCATTGCACATATGAGAAATGTCGACAATGTGACGGCCTTGAGGCAAGCTTCAGTTATATCATTTTATATAATAAAGAAAAAGTAAAATTTCTGAAAAATAAATACAGTTTCTTGTTTAGAAATCTACGTCTAACTAAAAATAACTATATTACATTATACACATACAATAAATAATGTAGTATCAATGTCTTATATTTCATAAGAATCAGAAGACACATGAACCAATGTGTATCTGATGTGAAAAATAACCAGTTCACGAAGTCTCTGGTATATAAATATCTCTTTTTAAATAACCAGAATGCACATGCAAATCGTTCTGGGAGAAAATATTTTTAGAAGCAACTAGCAGACGAATAAATCGTCTCTGGTATATAAATATCTTTTTTTAAATAACCAGAACGCACATGCAAATCGTTCTGGAAGAAGATATTTTTAGAAGCAACTAGCAGACGAATAAATCGTCTCTGGTATATAAATATCTTTTTTTAAATAACCAGAACGCACATGCAAATCGTTCTGGGAGAAGATATTTTTAGAAGCAACTAGCAGACGAATAAATCGTCTCTATAAAATATTTTTTTATAACTACTGCTACTTTAAACTACTATTACTAAACTACTATTATACTACTACTATTTCTACTAATTACTATTTTAAAAAATGAACAAGAGACTGCTTTATTTTTAAAAATTTTTATTTTTTTCGAAATTATTTATATATACATATATATGTATGTTATATAAAGAAATATATTTTCAAAATATTTTAAATTTAAACAGATATTTTAATTTTACAATTAGGCCTTTTTATTCAATTTATTTGTTTATTATTTTTAAAAATTTAAGCATTTTCTGCAAAAAGTCCATTCCAAATATGGTGATTTAAAATTATATATATATATATATATATATGTGTGTGTGTGTGTGTGTGTGTGTGTGTGTGTGTGTGCTTTACTGTATAAAACCACAAATGTCGGTTCCTAGAATTAACACATAAATCCTAAGAATTATCAAAATACTTTGTAAATCCAAAAATAAAACACGGTCTTTACTTTGAAGTCTTACCAGTCACTGTTCAGAAATGTAAGAATTTACCTACACTTGTAATAAAAAATCGAAATTTAATTTTTACAGGAAATAATGCTAAAAAATGGATAAAAATTTATACCGAATAGGTTTATTTTTCTTTGCTTTGCATAAAATTAAATAGATTGAGTGAAAAAAAAATACGAAAAAAATTAAATATATAAACCATTTTTTATAATTTTTTGTAATAAAAAAGAAACTTACTAAAAGAAAGGAAATGTTCTTTGGCTCACTAATTCTTCATATTACCAGAATTACAACCTTTACTACTTTCTTTTATAACTTTGAAGAAAAGAAGCTTTTATATATTATTATTACTCAAAACATTCAATTTAATGTAAGTCAGAAAGAAAAATAAATATATTTAAAATTTTTTTCCATTTTTTATCATTATTTCTTGTCAAAATTACTTTTACTACAAGATTAGGTAAATAACATTGATTGGTAAGACTTTAGTAAAGACCGTTTTTTATTTTTGGAACAAAACATTTTGGTAAATCTGAGAATTTACGTAAATTTTAGGAACCGACATTTGTGGTTTTACAGTAAGAAAATCCACACACAATCACAATATCATTGACTTTTTCCAAAAAATGCTTGAAATTTTAAAAATAACATAAAATAATTAAATAAAAAGACCTAATTGTAAGATTATTTAAAATATTCCTTGAAAATTTATTTCTTTTTGTAAAGTAGAATTAAAATAAATTTAAAATATATAAATCTTTTTTATAATTATAATTGATTATAAAGTTATTAATTTTCTTGTTATAAATAAATAATTATATAGTATTAGATTTAGAGGAAAAAAAATGATTTATACAATTATTATTTTGATGGATGAGAGCAGTAGTTGCATAAAAGATAGATTTTATTTTAGATTATATAAATATTGTGTGTGTATGTATATATATGTATATATAGAAAATTTATATATATATATGGTCGAAACGTTGTGTGTTTTTTAAATAAATATAATTTTGGCTAGTTGGGTCGACTTTACTTCGTTCCTATTTTAAAATTTTACTAGCGACTTTTTAAGTATCTAATTATTATTTTTATATATATATATTTATCTAATATATGCGCACAATATACAGGGCATTTCGGTAAAAGTGGGCCATCTCTAGTGGACATGTAGAACAGATAAAAATAATCCTATAAGTTTCTAAAAAATTTTTTTCTATAACGCATCGAAATACTTGTCTAAAGAATTTGGAAAGTATTTTTCTAAATAATTCTTATATTACTCTGTAGATTGTATTATTTTTATGTAAAGTCCAATATATATATAAATTCCTTGATATCATATCGGAGAGTCAAGGGCGGATTTTCTGAACATACTAAACTTATATCAAAAACTTTAATCTATTTTTAAGACCTAAAAATAATTATTATACTACAGAATGATGAGTTTTGAAAAATACTTTTCAACAAGTATCTTCATAAAGATGCGTTATAGAAAAAAATGTATAGGATGTTAGAGGATTGTTTTTATTTGTTCTACATGTCCATGAAAGATTGCCCACTTTTATCGAAACATCCTGTATATATGCAATATCTAAATAATCTAAAATAAAATCTATCTCTTTCAATAATTTTATTCAACTACTGCTCTGCTTCGTCAAAATAATAATTGTATTATTATCTTTTCTATACTTTTATATATATCATTTATTTATAACAATAAATTATCTACTTGAAACTTCATAATCAATTATAACCATAAAAAATTTATTATTTTTAGATTATAAATTTTATGTAATATATAAAAATAAAATACTAACTCATATATATATATATATATATATATATATATATATATATGTTACGTCCAGACTCAAGGAAGGAAGAGTCGAAAGGAAGGACATGACTAAACGGCAGACTATCCGTCTGTTCGATCCGAACGAACGTCTGGACCCAAATAGGTCAACGACCGCAAGGGTCGCTCTTACTCTATTTAAAGGGCCGTTCGCTCGGTGGTCCCTTTTTGGCAAGAGAATTTAATCTCTTTTACGCAGGATGGGACCTTGTGGGATCCTGGTTTACGGGAATGAGTGGGAACGGGTTATTAATAAATGAAAATCATTTATTTTGAAATTTATAAATTTATTCCTAATATAAAGACGAAAGAATTTATATACATAATAATATTATTGATGGACTTAGTTGCTAATGAAGAGTGAATGTATGTGTATGTGTCGCGGGTGATACATTAGTACGGAGGTCTTCAATCGGGGCAGAAAGGGGTAAGAGTTATTGTTTAAATTTTAGGGTCCCGATTGGTGGTTACAATAATTTAAATGGTAATAGGTATATAAAATTAGTGTCCATGTGTGTGCGTGTAAGAGAGACTTCTAGGTTATATGAGTTCGGTAATTATGGCGGTGGAGGGGGGATAGGTTCGTAGGAGAAGGTGTGCAGGGACGGCTAAAGGATATCTACGCCCGGGAACATACCAGGGGATGATGTTATTCCTATCAGTGGTCTCTAGAAATTCGCCTAAGGCCTCGTGGTCTACGGGGCCTGGACCAATCGTGAAAGCTCAGGGACTTCTCGTATCCCTGGGAGCTGGTTTATCAGCCAAGCTCTGAATTGCTCGTATGAGAGCTTGGCAGGCGATTCTGATTCCTCGGAATCGTCGTCGCTGATATCTACTACCTCAAACCCTTCCGGATGTTCCCTATTTACAGAGGACGTTGGGGATGAGGGAGGAGAATCTTCAAGGGTGATTGTTGAGGGAGCCGGAGACGGAGATCTAGGTGGGTCAGGGTGTTCGGGAGAAGCAGGGGGAAGAAAGGGAGAAGGGCTCCGCGGAGAATCGGCGTCCTCAGAGGAAACAGAGGAGTGAGGGGAAGGGGCCCGCTGAGGTATAGCGGGTTCGGGAGAAAGAGGAGAAGGAGTTCGCGGGGAATCGAAGTACTCTGCGTTGATACCAGAGG
>NW_028141159.1:25804180-25836680 GCF_030444845.1 Prenolepis imparis
AAGCAGTGGTATCAACGCAGAGTACTGCGAGCGTGCGTGAATAATCCTTTTTTTTATTATTATTTGTGTATTTCTTTTACAATAATTATTATTTATTTTCTACATAATTATGACATATTAATATTTTCTATAATTCAATTCTTACAATCTTGTGATAAATTAAAAATTAATGTCATCTCTGCTAGTGCACGTGGATACATCAAGACAAACTTTAATACTTTTTCAAATAGTTTCAAGACAATAGGTAGTCGATCTATCACGGATAAGACTTATTATAAGTTGGAGATACAGATAACGAATTACGATAACGATGTCTTCTTGGAAAAGGGATAATTTGTTGAAGTAAAAGGATACGTAAAAATTATGAGTAAGCTGTGTGAAAACTGTTAAAGTTTTTAAAAGTAAAATATATAGTGCCTGTCATTAATAATATAATTTTATTATGCAGATGACGTATTTTACTTGGAGGTAGATAACTCGACTGACACAAAGCAAGAAGGAAACGAAAAATTATCCTTTCAACAATTGTTGTTGGGTACTAAACCAATTTTGAAGAAGACATTTGACGAAGATAATATAGAATTAGCACCGCGTAAAATTTCTCGAAATAATTAAAAAGTTTTTTTTTATTTCATTGAAATATATATAAATAGTTTTAATATTTTAAGTATCTTTTTCTTTTTTTTTTTTTTAATTAAAACGCGTATTCAATATTCACTGCTATATGGTATTTTACGTTTATGTTTTACAACCGATATATTGTTTTACATATGTTATTCTGGGACTTTATATATATTGCTCGTTTTAATTTCTCTTTCGAATTTTATCATTAAATGCGATATATAATAAATGTTTTAATGATATGTATATATAATTACTTAATAATTTAAATATTAAGTAATAAGATGTTACATTAATGTTCCAATAGCAAAGAATTACGCTGTAGAAGCTTTAAAATCGTTAATTTTGAATTAAAATGTTACATAAAGTAAAATTGTATGCAATCATTAAATTATTGTTAAATTTGTTGACGGTTACAAATTGGTAAATTTCTGATTAATGACATTTTTTGTCAGATTATTGTAAGTACCCCAAAAATCGTGGCGATCGTTACGAGAACCACCTTTATAAGATTAAAATATAAAATATCTCGTAAACTATTCACTTTTTGACCATCCTACCCTTATAATTTTTTATCCAGAATATTGTGAGGAATTAATTTATATAAAAAAAATATGATGGTTCCATTTAAAAAATTCAAGGTGACATTGATTTGTTTATAAAAAAAAATTTTTTTTTTAAATTTTTTATTGCATGTTAAAGCTTGCGTAAAGCAGATTGATTTTCACTGTATAAACTTTTTTTTAAACTGGCGGAAATGTCCCAAAAATCGTGGCGACCGTTACGTGAATCACCCTGTATATAAAATTGTATCACTTACTCGGTTTGGCTGTATGTGAAATTTTACGCAATCAATTTCTGCGTTCCATGCGACTACTTGAATGCGATGTCGACTATTGTTATTTACCAAAAATTTTAACAATTGATATTGTTGAGATTTACCAACAATCTTTGGACCATCAATTTCATCGATGAAACCAACAATCTCTCTAAATAAATATTTTAATATAATTAAAATTATAAGTTTGTAATTATTGAAAAAATCAAAATATGAAATTTGTTTCAATATTTGTTAATTACGGTAATAATCATTTTTCATTTAGGAAAGAATAAAATTTATCCACACAATGCAATACCACAATTACTGTTAATAAATGGTCAATGAAAAATTTTAAAGTTATTGTGATATGATAATTTACGTATAAACATTTGTGTATCGAAAATATAATAATTTTCATATAAAAGCTATTACAATTAAATTATTTCAGCAATGTTCTTTTAATAATGGTACATTATTAACAAATGTGTACAAAATATAATTCATTAATTTTTTTTAGTGAAAGCTTTGACAATTATATTTGAATTCTTAAAAATTTTACTCCATTAAGCAATTAATTATACTGAAGTATATTTTGTTTTTAAAATTTTCATTTAAGGCTCCTGCATACTTATTGCGACCATGTTGGATTGTGACGTCAGAAACGAGAAAATACACGCTGTAAATTCTTGCAAAATATTTTTAAGTAGAAAGATATTTCGATGAAACAACACTACAAATCTCTTTGGCACGTTTACAAAATATACCGAAAACTATGCTTTTCTCTTGACAGTTAATAAACAACCGTAAAATGACTGTAATATGAGGCTCAGTCCGTCTGGTCTTTGTACATGTGCAGTTATTCAACATGACAAAGTCTGATATTACAGTCATTTTACGGTTGTTTATTAACTGTCAAGGGAAAAGCATAGTATTCGGCATATTTTATAAATGTGCCAAAGAGATTTGTAGTGTTGTTTCATTGAAATACTTTTTCATTTAAAATTATTTCGCAAGAATTTTCAGCGTGTATTTTCTCGCCTCTGACGTCACAATCAAATGTGGCCACAGTGAGTATGCAGGAGCCTTATGATGATATTATAAATCATTTAATGTTATATCTAACAATAAGGCAATTGTGAAAGTTTGCATAATAATTACTTAATTATATAAGAAATTAAATTATATTATATTTAAATTAAAAATATATAAAGTAGACTCACACAGTAGAATCTTCAAATTGTATGGATTCTAACATTTCATCCGTTGCAAAATTAGTTGTTTTCAAATCATTATTTTCATTTAGAGAAGAAGTTTCCTGTATATTGATTTCCATATCATTTTCCTTTGGAGTAAAAGTATCCTGTTTTTTGTTTCCCACATAATTATTCTCATTTAATATAGAAGTTTCCTCCTATTTGTTAAATGCTCTGTAAATGAGTAACGTAAATAAATATAATATAATTTATCAAAATATATTTTACAAAACATTATGTGACACAGTTATGAATTTTTGTATTATTATATTTATATTATTAATTAAAGATTATTTAATTATAAATTTTTTAAAGTAGTTTATAAAAAAGTATATTTATATAATGAAGCAATTATGACAATAACTTTAATTACTAATAAAAAACTTTTTATATAGTTTTTTAATAATAAAATTAGTGATTTGTTGAAAGTAGGTATTTGCAAAAGCAATTCGAAAATTCGTAAATAAATAATAAGAATATTAATATAAGTAAAAATGTTAATAAATTTACTTGTTAAAAGGAGATTAGTTTAATTAAGGAGGAATGTTTATTCGCATTAGTTCCTTTCTTCTCCTTCTTCTGCTGATTAACTTTATCCATGATATTTTTTTTCTTTTCTTTTTTCTTTTTCAGTCCTTTATTCAAAATTAAACAGAAATATATATTTGAATATTGAATAATGTATAATTCTTTGACTATAATAAAAATTGTACTCCAAGTATAATAGAAGAGAAGAATAGTTGTAGCGAATAAAGTTTTTAAAAATTATAATTTAAAAAATAAAAGACTATGCATTACATAAATAAATTGTGACATATTTATTATTTATAATATATAAGTAATTATTATGTATATATTAATAATTACTCACCTCTTTAAATCTTCTGCACGTTTACTAATATTTATGTAACTATGTACAAAATAACGTATTTTGTTTTATCGTTGCTATAGAAATTTCGATGATATTAAGATTGTGTTCTAAAATTCAATATTGAAAATTTGCAGTTCACATTATATGCGTTATAGATTTTCAGTACTGATGGTGAATTTCGAAACACAACTTAAGATAAAACATAAAACTGTCAAATTTAAAATATAAGGTGTCGTAGAGAGAAATTAATAAATGTTAATAAAATTTATTAATATTTCTATATAGATTTATTAAATGTTAAACTTAATGAAAATATATGTATTATGCTTCTTTTCTTATAGCAAGCACAAATAAAAATATCTAACAATGTAAGATTTCTAATAAGCATGACAACAGTGTATTTTCTTAAACGTAATTTATATGGTGGAAGACACGTTGGATTTAAAGAGTTGAGATATTCTATCGGAATTGCTTCATATATATCTTGATTATCGCCAGTTGTTTCAAGAGTATCTATACTTGTATAAACTCTTTCTGTCGTTTCATCCAACAAATTTACTACTTTTTTGTTTATTTCTTCAACATCGACATTTCTTGCAGATAATATAACGTAATTAGCCATAATTTGATATTGTTTACGTTTTATAATGTCTTCATACATGTCTTTAACTATGTTCGAATTTGCATTTGCTATACATTTTTCTGGAATATAAATATTTTCTGAATGATCATTTAAAGAACCATTACCTAAATTTATTAAAAATTGTGCAAATTCTTTTTCCTGTGGTAAAGTTCTCATATTTTGTGTTAATGATAAAATATCTTAAATTGCTTCCAAAGAATACTAAATTTTATCGATAAATTTATAATTTCATAACGCGTTGCTTTTTCTTTTACAGGTAATAATTGTCTAAAATCTCCATCAAGAAGAACAATTTTACCACCAAAATATAAATCATTTTGCATTATATCACGTAATGTTCGATCCATTATTTCTAATACATAGCGTGGTGCCATAGGGGCTTCGTCTATAATGAAAACATCTACAAGTTTTAAATTTTTAGCTTCTTTAGATTGAACTTTAATGTTCGATGTAGAATCGGCGAAAAGAGGTACAGGTAACCCAAAAACTTTGTGTATTGTTTTTCCATTTGGAAGTAATGTTGCAGCAATACCGGTAAATGCCATCGTAGTAACTATTTTTCCTCTACTTTTAAGTAGATAATACAAGGTTGTATAAATGAAAGTTTTACCAGACCCACCTGGACCATCAATATAAAAACATTTATCACTATTATTATTTGTTGTTATTAAAATAGTATCAACAATTTCTTTTTGTTCTGTATTTAATTGTTTATATTGTCGCATACCTATCAATGTATCTTCTTCAATCTGTTCTTCATTATTTATTTCTTGTTCTTCTATTTCTTGTTCCATTTCAGGAAAATTAGCAATATTTGATCCTTCTTTTTGAAGTAAATTAATAATATGATTATAAACTTTTTTTATTCCTATTATAGTTCCAAATCGTCTTATATAATCTTCTGACATATCTTTTTTAAACTCATCCCATATTTTTTTCGGATGAACTGGTTGACAATGAATTAAAATTCGTACGAATAAATTTCGAACTCGTCTTGGCATCATCCAAACTTTTGCTTCATTCATTGCACGATACCATTCATCATCATCTTCTATGAGTCCTAATGCTAAACATGTGGCAGTGAAAGTTTGATGTATTTCGTTATTAACTGTTCTTAATTCTTGAAAACTTGTAGCTCCTTTAACATGTAGTAAAAGTATACGTAAATGAAACAATTCTATCTGAGACGGGCTGACGGTATACATACGACCAATACAATTAAAGTATCTTTGACGTTTCTCCCAGCGATTAATAATTCTGCCATTAATTTTAATTTTTTTAAATACATAATGAGATGGAATATCACTGTATAAATATTGTTTTGCTTCTTCATCTGGAGCATTTAATTCAAAAAAATCTAACAACATTGTTACTCGTTCTACAGCTGATCTTATCGCATCATTATTAATATTATCATCGATTATTACATTATGTTCATTTGGTAAATGAACTGGTAAACGAAATATAGCGTGACTTTTTTCTTGCAAAGGTTTACTTAAAATATATAAGTGATAGGCCTTATTTAAGAGCCGAACGCGGATGTTGATGCGTATTCCAACGAAATTTAATTTTTCGTGGAATTAAATTAATTGTGCACAGGGCACGAATTTTACTACTTGGTATACTGCCAAGTCTTGTATGGAATAATCTCTTACTTGAGATTTTTATTCCATACATCCCCTCTTACCCCCCTAAAGAATTAGAAGCGAGAGAAAAATATAGATCCGAAAGTCGCTGAATCGGGAATCGAACCCGAGACCTTTCGCTTGCCGGGCGACTGCTCTTCCAACTGAGCTATTCAGATCCTCTCGATTCTATATTTTTCTCTGCTTTTTAAATACCACTTATATATTTGTATTTAACACGAAAGAGCCTTAATAGTAATTCTTAATGTTTATTTACACCGGCCGAAAAGGCGTTATTTAAAGTATTTATTTAAAAAGCAGAGAAAA
The DNA here is from genome assembly GCF_030444845.1 of Prenolepis imparis. NCBI lineage: Eukaryota > Metazoa > Arthropoda > Insecta > Hymenoptera > Formicidae > Prenolepis > Prenolepis imparis. Next base: position 25,810,341 of record NW_028141159.1, read on the forward strand.
ATATAGAATCGAGAGGATCTGAATAGCTCAGTTGGAAGAGCAGTCGCCCGGCAAGCGAAAGGTCTCGGGTTCGATTCCTGATTCAGCGACTTTCGGATCTATATTTTTCTCTCGCTTCTAATTCTTTAGGGGGGTAAGAGGGGATGTATGGAATAAAAATCTCAAGTAAGAGATTATTCCATACAAGACTTGGCAGTATACCAAGTAGTAAAATTCGTGTCCTGTGCACAATTAATTTAATTCCACGAAAAATTAAATTTCGTTGGAATACGCATCAACATCCGCGTTCGGCTCTTAAAAAAGGCCTATCACTTATATATTTGTATTTAACATGAAAGAGCCTTAATAGTAATTCTTAATGTTTATTTACGCCGGCCGAAAAGGCGTTATTTAAAGTATTTATTTAAAAAGCAGAGAAAAATATAGAATCGAGAGGATCTGAATAGCTCAGTTGGAAGAGCAGTCGCCCGGCAAGCGAAAGGTCTCGGGTTCGATTCCCGATTCAGCGACTTTCGGATCTATATTTTTCTCTCGCTTCTAATTCTTTAGGGGGGTAAGAGGGGATGTATGGAATAAAAATCTCAAGTATGAGATTATTCCATACAAGACTTGGCAGTATACCAAGTAGTAAAATTCGTGCCCTGTGCACAATTAATTTAATTCCACGAAAAATTAAATTTCGTTGGAATACGCATCAACATCCGCGTTCGGCTCTTAAATAAGGCCTATCACTTATATATTTGTATTTAACACGAAAGAGCCTTAATAGTAATTCTTAATGTTTACTTAAAATACGCCAACATGCTTCCACGGGTCCAACATACCGAGCTTCAATAAAATCTTGAATTTCATCATGATTTATAGTTTTATCTACATTTTCTCCAATAACTACGGATGCAGAATCATGACCTTTATAAATATATTTATATAAATATTTTACAGATCGTATACTCGAAACTATTTCAACATTAATATGACTATTGAATAAAAGTAAGAGCGTTGGATTAAATGGAACAACATATCGATTATCAACAACGTATCGTCCAGGTCTTTCGTACAGCAATCCATTATTTCTTCGACGATATTGCGGATAACCATCTTCATCCATAATTGTTTCAGATCGAAACGGTTTTGGAAAATGTTTCGAGCATTTATTATTTATCAAACACCAATCTCCACATGGTCCATGAATCATATGTTTCATTACAATATCATGTAAACTTTTATTTTCATTAGAATCAGGAATTTCTGCAGAAATAAATTTATCAACTATTTCAGAATTTGATATTTTATAATTCTGTTTTAAAGTAATCAACAAATGTATATGTGGTAATCCACGTTTTTGAAATTCTATTACATAAACATATGCTAGAACTTCACCAAAAATTTTTTGTCTAACAATAATATCGATTAAATAATCCTTTTTATATTAAATACCCGAGCACATATATCTGGCCTATCTGCAGATTGTTGATTTAGAAGTAAATTTTCTTTAATTTCGCGCTAATTTGGATTACAAGTCATAGTAACAAAGATATCTGGTTTTCCATATTTCCGAACAATAGCCATCGCATCTTGATAATGTTGCAACATATTACGCGGTGAACCTACAAATGTCGATGGAAGTATAATCATTTTTCCAATATGAGCATTATTATTATTGGCGGTGTTTGCTAAATAATCAATTAATCCTTGATAAGTCTCAGTTCGTAATTGTTTTTGATTCTGCTTACAATAATTAATTCGATCTTTTTCAATTTTTATATAACTATCTACAAGCCATTGTTGAAATAATCGTCTTCCCTTAATGAAAATATTAAAATTATCACGTATAGCTATGCGATATTTTACATATGCAGCTCTACTTACTCGTTTATTACAATTCTTATGTTGTAAATTATCATGCCATCCTTGATTACCATATGGATAGAATAATGGATAAATCCATGGTTCTACATTTGGATTCATTGTACTGACTTGTTGTAATGTTTTATTACTTTTGTTATATATTGTTACATAAGTTTCCGGAATTTCACCATTTGCTGTAGTAGAAAAAACAGCTGCAACTTCATTTACTCTTTGCACATTGTATCGGCCACGATCAATGCCTTTTTTTGTCAAAAATCCCAATTGTAATTCATATATACTATTATTTTCAGTTATTTGTTGTTGCATTTGAATTTCTTCATGCATCATTCGATAAGATTATGCAAAAATATTATTTGTACGCATTGTATTATCTATTGAATTTAAAATTTCTTCATCAAGATTAGAATTTCGATGTAACCGACACTCTGTTGCTTCATTATTATCCACGATAAAAAGTTGACCATAACTTGGCATTTCATTAGGTGAAGGATACAATGCAGTATTAATTTGATAATAAATTTGTCCTTGAATTTTAAAACAATAAGGTCCACGTCTTTGCGCACTAAAGTCTGATAAGTTTGCATTAAATGACGCGAATGAAAATGTGTTATTGTAACCACGAATACGATTATAAAAATGATTTGATTTTGGATGATTTCCAATAAATAATTCATAAAGTTCATACGGAGGTTGTGATAAAGAGTCTAACATAACAGAACCATGACTGCAACAATCGTTAAATGAATTACCCTTATTAGCTACTTTTTCAGAATTAAAATGTTTTGCACCACAATGTTCACAACATATATTCATTTCTCCTATGTAATACTCTGTGATATTTTGTAATGGAGTAGTATAAGCTGTATTAATACTTACAAATCCTTTTTTTAAAGCTCGAGCCTTTTTATTACGATTTGCATCTTTACTTTTATCAATTATATTGTGTATACTATTTGATGTGCTAGGTATCAGTGTATATATTTGAGGTGCTAGTAATATTGCTATTTAATAAAGTTTCTGTAGTTGAATTGTGAGTATTTCTAATCATGGGCGTAGCCAGGGTGGGGCAGGGGGGGAATTTGCCCCCCCCCTGACACCCTGACACAGAGAAGTAATTTTAAAAAAGTAAAGAAATGTATCTGATGTCTGTAATACAATTTATAAAATTCAACAAATAAATCCAGAGTTTGACAATGAGTATATATGTTCTGTATAATCAAAAACTATTTATAAAGAATTTGCAATGTTTTATGAAAATGGAATAATCATTAAATATTTCGTTGCTCTTTTTGATTTTGTGTATTTCAATGAAATATATAGAATGTAGACACACGTAGAGACAGAGCGCTGGAGACATCTCTCGGAGAGCGTAAGAATATTGCAAAAACAAATGACAGTGAGACTGTAAGAAATGTTAGGATGATCCTGATAATTCTTGGACATTCACGAAGTTTTGTGGTAGCTTATTTAGTTCAGTGAGTTTGGCTATTGTGATTACATTTATAATATTATATGTGTAAAATCGAAAATGGATATTAGAAAATTTTTTGGAGGTAAGTTTTTTGCGAGATTTTATGTTTGGTAATATCAAAATAAACAATGAAAAATATATCGCCTATCCTGCTCTGTAAACTCCTGTATATGTGTATTTATTAAATAATTTTTTTTTAGTAAAGAGAAAGCGACAAGAGAAAAAAAATGATGAAAGTGGCAGTGAGGAAGAAAAAGACGCCACTGCACCTATTACCTCTACTTTTGAGCCTCAAGCTAGTCTTTCATCATCATGTGATGAACTTGAAATTGAGGACTGCTTCGATAATGACCTCGGCAAATGGATCGGACGATCTTCCCTTATGACAGCAACTCAAAAAATGGAAATTTTGAAACGTTGTTGGATACCTTCAGAAAGCTACGACTTTGCTGCAGATGCTACCCATTTAAAAAGAAAATTTAAATACAATTGGTTGCAAATGTATGCTCCTTGGCTTGAGTAGGTATACTATGCCAATTCTAACTCAGGTCCTCCGAGGGGAGTGCGGGGCGCGGGGGGGTTCTCCGGGGCGAGGGGTATGACGTCACGCGGGGCGGGGGTATCTCGATGGTGCGGGGGCTGACGTCACGCGGGTGGAGGGGATGTTTCGACAAAGGAGGGGGAGTTTTCTGAGTGCAATATTTGTAGATGGATATCTTTACGACTTTTTTTTTTTATGAGGGATCCTAGACATTTTCCCAAAAAGGTATAGAACAAGCGCCGACGATCGACAATTTTGTATCCTCGCTAGTATAATTTTATTACGGAAGCGCCGATGTCCGGCTGCTCGAACTTGTCAACGGAGCGTTCTAGAATCCATAAAACTATGTTTTTCATTTTATGGACATTTTATCATTAGGAAAGAAATGAAAATTTTAGGGCCAACGCTGCGACGAACATGTTGAAACGTGATTAGGTGCAAAAGCGTTGACGTTCGGCAGCTTTGTACCCTCGCGGAAAATCCTCCATAAACGAGAGCGAAACATTTTTTCTTTATATTTTTAAGGAAGAATGCAACGTATCGGCGCCAACGTTTGGCTGCTTTGTACCCTCGCAGAAAATCGGTCGTAAACATATAGCGCTCGATTTTATTACTATGATATTCCTTTGCGATAATTTTGAGAGGGATGGGGGTTGAAACTTATGGAGAGCGGGTCTGTATCCACGATGTTCATCACAAAGTATTCAGTATTCATATAGTAAAGAGCTAAGTGTCCTGTGCGAAGTGTTAGTGGCATAGTAGTGAGAAAAAAAAAAAATGGAAAATGATAATAATTTCGAAGCGATATTAGACGAGTCGTCTGACGAAGATCACGCGTTGTCGGATGACAGTAATTATATTAGTAATTGCAGTGAGGACCTTACGGATATTGACGACAAGGTAGTGGACAATTCACAAATCCTTGCGCTAAACGGACGTACAAAAGTTTGTACAATATACTTTTATTATTCGACGGGTACTGATCAAGCTCTATGTACTACATGTATGATCTCTATTCAAGACTTCGGGCACATGTATGCTGTTCGGAAGCATGTGATTCAATTACACGACGCAGTGGAGAGTCGATCGTGCTGCAATTGTAGAAATCCATTGTATATAATAATTCCATGCAATATGTACCCTATTTGCACACAATAAACTTTGGGAGATTGTGCTGGGATACTTAAAGTGAGAATTCTGAAAGTGAAGATGGCGTCTCAGGAAAGATTGAAGAACATTCCAGTGACTTCGATGGTGCATTATTTAAGAAATCGCGAACTTGATGTGCAAAAACCTCAAGCAAGAGATGTGACCCATTTTCTGCAATTTCATGAAAGGAAATTAATGGGAACTACCGTATGTAACTGCGTCACATCATCTAAACACAACCGAATCGCGTGTTTTCAGCGTCGATATCAAAAGGTATTGCATTTTTTAAGTGGGCAACCGAAAGTTTGTAGGAACCCAATGAATATGACATTGCCACCATGGCCACTATTGCTATTACCATCCAACTCAGATGTGTTGCCATCCGAATCGGAGGAGTCGCCAGAACATAATATTCTGAACTCAGACTTAGAAATCGATGAGTCGGATGTGAGGGACGAAGATTGAGAGTGTGTTGTAAGTATTTCTTTTTAATTTAAAAATTGTTAAAATAATTAATAAAAATTTTTTTTTCTGTCACAGAAGGGACCCCTCGCAGTAGTCCCACGGCTGTCGTCTTGCCACCCCCACCATCGTCGGCACAGCCGCCCGACCGCCTCACCACCGTTGCCGCCACCACTGCCCAGCCGCTGCTCCTCCGCTTGCCGCCGACGCATTAAAAATTTTTATATATTATAATATTTATATTCTTATCTTTATATTCTTATCTTTATATTCTTATCTTTATATTCTTAGTGTTTATATTCTTATCTTTATATTCATATTATATTATTATATTCTTATATATTCTTATATTTTAATTTTTAAATTCACATTCATACGCACACACACACACACACACACACACACACACACACACACACACACACAAAATTATAAATATTACGCATACTCATTTTAAGAATAAAAATTATTTTAAATATTAAAAAATATATAGTTTATTTTAGAATAATTCCTCTTTCCATCTATATTAAGAATATTATTATAAAAGAATTATTATATTAATATTATTATAAAATAATTATATATTAAAATATTATTAAAAATTCTCTCTCGCGTGCGCCTCACGCTATCTCTCTCTCTCCTCGCTGCGTCTCACGCTATCTCTCTCTCTCTCCTCGCTGCGCCTCGCGTCATCTCTCTCTCCTCGCTGCGCCTCACGTCATCTCTCTCTCTCTCCTCGCTACGCCTCGCGTCATCTCTCTCATGGTCCCTAGCCTCTCGGTCCCTAGCCTCGCGATCCCTAACCTCTCGGTCCCTAGCCTCTCAGTCCCTAGCCTCTCGGTCTCTAGCCTGGCGTTCCCCCTTCCCCGCATGACGTCATCCCCCGCAAGGACCATGCAACGAGCTACGTATGAGAGCTGGGACTGCTTACGGGTGGGAGAAAGATGGAGAATGGAAATGCATGCAAAGAAATTACATCATAATTTAGACTTAAAAACTCTTTATTCTTCTTTTAAATATATTTTTTTTTTCTTACATATTATGGACTAAAAACTAAAGCTGTCAGCTCGCAATCGATGAGCTGATGCTTGTTGAAGGCGTCGCTAGCGCGTATTACATTTGATACTTCTTTAGGATTCGTTACATTGGACGCGATATTTGAAAATTGCGTAAACTTGATATCGACTGTATTGGTAATTTTAACCAATCGGTCAAAAGTTACATCAATGCATGGATCGAGATCGAACATACGGTGTAACGTCGATTCGATCATCATCATGCATACATTTGAAGATTCAAGACTTATTAACTTGGCGTCGTTAATCGTACGAACTCGCACTGTTAACGGTCCAACGCTTATAAAACTGTAGGCATCTTTAAAATCGTTTCGAAGCAGATTCTGAATATTGTGACGTTGCTCGTAGAGTCCTTTCCACGCTTCGAGAGATAGTATCAGTTCCTTTCCTCGATCTCCTATGGCGATTTCCACGTAACTCGGTGGATCCACTTTGATACCAATTTCGAGGAATTTAAATTCCGTAGCTGTCAATGCGTATCGTCTGCCTAGTATACGAACCGCACGACGCTCCAACGAAATGCTGTAAAAATGAAATTAGTTTGAAAATAATACAATTTGTAAAAAAAAAAAAAAATATAAAGATAGAAAGAAGTTAAACTTACTCGTCACATTTATTCTCAAACGATGGAGTGTCATCACGACTCGGGACGTAATTATTCACACGCCGGAGCCACTGCTTCTTTTAGCGTAGTACATATTTCCAGATTTTAAAAGTGAACCACCAGTATGAACGGTTAACGCTACACTGATCGTATAAAATTAAGAATATACGTGACGCTTATTTTAAAAAGTAGTGGGGTAAATATGGTGGGAGATTCTAGAATACTATTGGCGCTATGAAATTTAGGAGAAGGGGAAACGGCGCTCGGATAAAAAGAATTCTTAGAAACGATTCGTGAGGAAAGGATTGGGGAAGGGGAATAAGAGATAAAACACATTAATGTTTAAATATTTTATTTTTCCAAATCTTGCAATTCTTTCTGGCGTTGCGACCACCAGTTAAATATTTTGAATACATTTTGTAATGCGCAATTCTTAACATGTTTTCCACATCGCATAGTGTTTTTAACATCTAGATTATTTAGAGATTCGATATCATCGTAATCAGCATCCAAGGTCTCAATAATGAAACCGTTTCCCGCATCATCCAATATATCGGCTAACCATTCTCGCTTCTCAAGTCCTTTTACATATACGAGAATGGATTCTTCTTCTTCTTCATGTGGTCCACCAACGATAGCTGTTGTAATCAAACGCTGAGCCATGCTGTATGGAACGTTTCCATCTTCCCATTGCAATCCATGATGATTTCGAGTCAACCATGAGGCTTGGTGTCTCTCCGATTTTATGAGTACACTCCATGGTACAGGACATGCGAAAAAATAATGTGACAAAATAAATCCTCTTCTCAGGATTGCCGTTTCCTTTACAATGAATTGTTTATTGAGGATAAACCCCTGTAGATCCATAAACGTTGGTACGGACATGACGAGATCTCTCTCTCTCTCTTCGATGTATCAGTTAAAAAAGAAGAATGACAACCATCTCATAACACTTTGATTTATATTCTGCTATGCTTCCCCCTCTCTCTAAATTGTTGGTGCGTTTAAGTGATTTTGCGCACAACATTGGTCAACGGGTTTTACTGGATCACGCGATCGTGTATGATGAGACAGTACGCAGTGGTATTCATCGGCACATTCTCCTTACACTCGAATTCCAATCTCACATCCACGGTTGCGCTCTTGACCGATTCGTTTTGTCGAGAACAATCGATGATCACGAACGGACCGTTTCGTAGAAACATTGAGACGGTGAGACTCGGCTCGAGATACTCGTATCCGTAATAGTTTTTGCAGAAACGCGCATACGTGTCGTACAGAATCGACCATCTGTTTTTATCGAAGTCCAGATTCATGTCGTCGTACGGATAACATTCCGAGTTCAGATAGAGTTTCACGTTGGTCAATTTACAATCGTCGAATCGACTCATATCCTCAGATATGACATTCTTCCGGCCTGTCTGCAGAGCAAAGATAACGTATCGTGGTTTCTCCAGCTGAGTCGCGGTTTTAATGGCCCACGAATGCTTGGTTGTACGCTGCAATAGCGGAAACTCATACAGATCCCACGAGCGAAAACCCATGCTGAGGTAGTGTCCGCTTTCCAGAGCGCGCAGCATCGACAGCTTCTTAATCTCGCTCAATAACACATGTGGCATTCGCCATTGTATCTTGAATATGTTGATCACAGGCTCCAGCGTCGAATCTCCAACCAGACAATTGTTGTCGTTGCGCGATCGTATTAAGATTAACTCATGACGAGCGTTAATCACCACTCGTCGTAATCCTCGCAAAATCCCAATAACATGTAGAGCGGTACGCAAAAATTGAAGTTTCCATTTGCAGTAGTCGGATCAGTCCAGCCGGCGTTTCTCATAATCACGCTTCTATCAGATGATATCGTTACATAGTTTTTGAGCAAACTTGTTATTCCCACGTTTCTGTTGCGATCAATCTCCACGCCATCGAGTTCGTATCGAATCTCATCGAACATGAATGCGACACAATTATTTCCCAGTATCACAGCAGATCCTTCGGCTGGTTTATTTATCTTTAGTTCTCCCTCGATGTATAGGAAGCTTTCATACGGCAACGTATACAGATCCTGTTGTTGTATGGGTATTCTTATCTCATCACTGTGTCCGAATGTTGTGTTAGCGAACGGGTTGTACGTGTGAGTCTCGATCTTGACGATGCGATCGTCGAAGATTGGCTCGTCTCCAATGTTGAGGATGTCGGTCATTGTTCAGATGTTTCGCACCGCGAATCCCAAAGATTGTAAAAACGCAACGTTTGATGCGTTCAGTTTCTTTTTCTTAGTGCAATCGGATGATTGGATATTAGTGAATGTCGACGTTGTTGTTCTTGTCGCTGGCTCCGTAAAGATTGTGTTATCTCTCGTGTCTTTCGATCCGTTCAACACGAGCATCTCATACACCACACACGTACGTTATCGCTGTCGTCGTCGTACGTGCAATCTAATGGTGATCTCTTCTCCTCGAAAATCGAGCAATCGTCTGTCCTGGTCGACAACGCGTAACGTTAAATCCGTAATGCTCCGCACGATGATCGGCAGGTAAATGATGTGAGCCGGTGTTTCCGATATCTTATATCCTGGTGGTACCCTCGGTGAAAATTCATGTATCGTATGAACGAGTTTGCCGTTGCTGTACGCGCCCGCGGTCACATTACATTCTACGCGGATAATGTTCACGTTGATAATATTAATCGGCATGTCCGACTTGTACCATTTTCGCGGCTGCAGTATACGGTTCGAGAATCCTAGCAGCGATCCAATGTTGTTAGGCTTGCTAAAATTCATTCTGTAGGCGCATTTGATCTCGCTCCTCATCGTATTATAATTAGCGCGGAGCACTATCGGATATTCTCCATCTTCAAAGTCACCGTCCTCATTTGTCCGAATATGCATGGTGTCAGCGTGTTTTTTATCATCGTCACGAACAGCGTGTCGCGGACGTTTTCGTGAAATTGCATGTTTCAAAAACTCATGTATCGCTTGCAGCTCGTACGATCCCTCGGGAATCGTAATTTCCGCGTCATCTTTGCCAAAGTAAAATTTATTATTCGAGGAATTCACGTTCGATATCGTATGATAAGTCTCAAAATCCGCTAGACCTAGCTCGTATTCATCGTCGCTCAAATCTACGGCGGGAAAGTAGTTTACGGCCAGAACACTACTCTTCCCGGTCAGTGTGAATGTCATAGACATGTTGACAAAACTGTTAAACGAATACTGAGTTAAATAGCGCAATGTCAGTCTTTAAATTCACGTGCATCGACCGCTCGGAGAAACTGTAAGCACAATTGTCCACAGATGCTTTGATTGTAAGTTTGAACAGGTGTGTAATTGTATTGTATCTTTGTCAAATTTAAATATCGCACCAATTCATTCGGCGGTCGAAGATTGCCGAAACTGTCAAAATATATAGCGCGATCCCCCCTCTTTGCATACGCTACCCAATGAGTACCCGATCCTTTAGCGTTATCCAAATTTACGATGCCGCTCTCGTTTCGATATATACCACCGATTGGTAATGAATCACGCATGAAAACACCTCTAAAATACGGAATGTGCATACGTTTTGCCAGTTGTAGCAATTGTATGTTGGTAGTTACGCCTTGAGGCATTTTTAGCGTCTCTTTGACGTTTTTTTTTTTCCCTTTTTTCTCGTTGAAACTCCTCGTCCGTGTTTGTATGGAGCGAGATCAACATACAATCCGTGACCTTCCATGGCGCGATTGTGACGTAGCATCTCTTGCAACTGACGTTGTGCAGCTTTTCCGTCGTTCACCATCTTCGCTACACCAGCCGCTCCACCGACCAGAGATCCGAGCGCACCCAACATTGGTAGAATCGGTAATACACCCCCACGTTTCGCTACCGGAAGTATTCGTTTCTTCGCCATTTTTTTCTTCGTCTTCGTCTTTGTCGTCTTCAGGCCCATACCGAACTTCGTCTTGGCTTTCATCGCTGCCCAGACAGCTGTGGCGGCGGCTCTCTCACCGAGAGTCGAATCTCTCGCAACGATGCGAGTTTGCGCTTCTTTGGCGAGTATCCTATCTGCCGCGTGTCTCTCGATGAGATCGTTGCTTCGAGAGTACGCTATATCGTGTTCACGGCACGCCGCGTCCAATGGGTTGATACCTCGATCGCCTCTGGCTAATCGCTTTTGTAGTCGCGTGCCCGGACCGCAAAACTAATAGCCGGGGATATGGAATTCGTTCGGAAGTGCGTTTATCGCCTGATTTAATAGGCCTCTACCTATTTTCGTTGACATTCGCTGCAATCTTTTATCATCGGCGCTGGACCGTCAATGTGCGTTCGCTGCCACGGTCGATTGTAATGTTCGAAACAGCGGCGATAAGTTTGAACCTCCAAATCCGCCTTTATATGTTCCGGAAGCTTGTCCCACACGCAGTGAACGTAATTGCCGCACATTCGCAATAAAACTGTTTTCGACACAAATTGTAGCTGTTCGGCGCTCAAATTACAAATATCGTAAGGGCTTGATAGCAAGACAAACATTTTTTCGTTACTGAGCAATTCGCGGTTCCGCGCAGCTATAAATAGGCAGACGTTCGATCCAGTCAGGAGTGTGAACATGAATTTCGTGCGACAACCTTTCGCGATACGCGTGACGAATTACGACGCCAGATTACGATCGATGGGGGACAACGCGGAGATGCGTAGACACGGTACGATACTGCCGACTACTATACGCGCGATCGTTTGCGGCCCCTCGAATTGCGGTAAAACTAACGTGTTGATTAGTTTGATAGAAAGCCCGCACGGCGTCCGCTTTGAAAACGTGTACGTGTACTCAAAGTCGCTGCAACAGCTAAAATATCGGTATCTGGAGAATTTGTTGACGTCAATCGATGAAATCGGCTATTTTACATTCTCCAATAACAGTGACGTCATTCCACCGAGCGAAGCATGTCCAAACTCGATTTTCGTTTTCGATGACGTGGCGTGTGACAAACAAAATACGATAAGAGAGTACTTTTCAATAGGACGCCACTCGAACGTCGACTGCTTCTATCTCTGTCAGACATACGCAAGAATACCGAAACATCTTATACGCGACAACGCAAACCTGCTAATCTTGTTTAAACAGGACGGTACCAACTTGAAACATGTATCAACGATCACGTGAATACCGACATGTCATATGAGGATTTCAGTGAATTATGTCGTACTTGTTGGCAGCAAAAGTATGGATTTCTAGTGATAGATAAGGATAGCTCGCTTACGAACGGCCGATATAGAAACGGATTTAACGTGTTCGCGATACCGCAAAACAATTAGTCGTTGCCGATGTTCTGTCGAGAGAGGTGAAACACGAGCGTTCGACACTCTACCGACATGGCTGAGAACGATAATATTCGCGAACGTGAAAAGATAGCGAAGGAGATTGCGAAAACGAGTGAAGCAATCCGCAAGAAACATCGCGCTTTGAAGACCGGTAAGATCGATGACGATATCGCGGTCAAGACCCATTTTAGACCTATTATTGAGCCGCTACAAAAGATTGTCGACAACTCGATCGCGGTGAAAAACGAGCCGGAAAGTACCGCAAAGATTAAAATCTTACCCATCAAGCGGTACAAGGAGGAAGAGGAGGAGGAGGAAGAGGAAGAGGAGAAGGATGATGCGACACCGAAAAAGAGGAAACGGTCAAACCCGAATCGCTCATCGACACAGCGTACATCGGATGCTTTACTGGATGAACCGATGATAACCTCTACACCGTTCGCGACAACGAGAATCGTACAACCTATACCCGAAACACTCGCAAACGAAAATGTTTTCGAAACCTCGGGCAGCACGCTCGAAACATCGTTTGTTCGAAACACATTACAAACGCTGGAAGGTCAAGAATTGTTGCGAAAGCACTTGGGACCACTGGGACAAGAGTACATGAGCACTTTCCTCGGTGGCGACAAAGAAAGGAAAATCGATCACGTGTACGGTGTCTATTTCGACAAGGATGAAATGCGTCTCGGTAACAAACGATTCGACATTGACAAATATGACTCTATAATTATAGACAAAGTGAGGTACATTGGTACACCAGGATTATACGAATTGATCTTCAAGAGAATTCCCGATGATGACATTTACACGGAGGATGATATGCGTAAATACAAGAGCATATTATTGGCGACGAACGCGCATAAACGCAATTATGACACACAAGGCCAATTACGAAGCAACAGGGGATACAAGTACAAACATATAATCGCACCATTGATATCGATTGAAAAGAAAAAATCTGGAAAGGGAGTATTCATGCCTCACGCGATGGCACTAACCGACAATAAAATCGATTACATACACTGGAATGACCCCAACGAGCTAGTGGATCGGGTACGATTGCTGGACGCTTCGCGCCGAGCTAGCCACAACGCTCACGACAATGAGATCCTGTCGATCATCGAGGAACTTCGCGAAGCAGGCATTATTATAAATTGAATGGTGTCTCGACAAATCTAATCAGTCGATCAGCGTCACTCGTATCGGGGAAAAAAAAAAAAAAAAAAAATGCCTATCAACAAATTTGGATTATTCGAACCAAGAAATGATGCAACCGGCACAAGCGATCATTGGGATAGATTGGTGAAAAGTTACGTGTGCGGAAACGCTCTGTGTCGTGTCGCTACAGACTATGATGCAAGATCGCGCAAGATTCGTCGTGTAGCGCAACCTGAAGCTGACACTGATGCCGTCAACAAACTGTATGTGGAATCCTGCGTTAAAAGATTGATGAATCAACAGAAAGAATCAGATGAGAAGCTGACTTCGTTCGAGAAGGATGTGCGGGCAATACAGATTGTGATAAACGAACTTCAACGCGCGGCTAACGCTAACTCAGAAACGGCTATCAACTTGAATGAGCAGCAGTGAACGGGTTAGGAGCGGCTATCGAACGGTTATCGAACGGCTACGAACAATTATCGAACGGCTACGAACAATTATCGAACGGCTACGAACAATTATCGAACGGCTACGAAGGATTATCGAACTGCTATCTAACTACAATGAGTGGTAGTGGTAGTGAACGGCCTAGCAACAGCTGCGAACGAGGGTACGAACAACTCAAGCAGGGTTGCGAACGAGGCTACGAACAAGTCATTAAAGACTACATACAAGGCTACAAACAACTCAAGCAGGGCTGCGAACAGGTCAGTAACGGCTGCGAACGGGTCAGGAGAGGCTACGAACGGGTTAGAAACGACTGTGAACAAGGCTGCGAACGAATCAAGAACGATTTTCGAATGGGTCAAGAACGGAAGTAAACAACGCAAGAACGGCTCAAGAACGGCTCAAGAACGGCTCAAGAACGGGTCAAGAACGGCTACGAACGGGTCAGAAACGGCTACGAACGGCTCAAGAACGGGTCAAGAACGGAAATGAGCGTTAAAACAAGCAGCGACAAACGGCGATCGAGAAAAACCGACGAAGCGATGAAACAACATAGTTTGGAGAGACGGCAGTTGGTGAACGAACTGCACGCGCCGGCGAGAAAAAATTTTCCCCGAAGACACGTCATAGTGCGGGGATACGATGATCTGTGGCAAGCCGATATCGTCGAGATGCGTCCGTATTCTCGTTTCAACAAAGGTTATCACTACATACTCACCATCATCGATGTGTTGAGCAAGTACGCGTGGGCCATACCACTCAAGAGTAAAGGTGGAAGCGAGACGGCTGACGCCATCGCTGAGATAATTCGAGATAGCAAGAGATCCCCGAGAAACATGCAAACCGATATGGGGAAAGAATTTTATAACGCCGACGTGCAACGGCTTACACGGAAACATAACATCAATCACTATTCTACATATTCGGTATTGAAGGCATCGGGCGTCGAGCGATTCAATCGTACGCTGAAGAACGACATGTGGAAGATGTTTACGCTGAATGGAACTTACAAGTGGATCGACGCGTTGCCGCGGCTCGTATCGGATTATAACGCGCGCAAGCACCGAACAATCAGCATGCGACCCGCCGACGTCACCCCCGCGATCGCTGATAAACTTTTAAAAACAGTATATAGTAACATAAAGATTGCCGCTCCGGCGAAATTCAAAGTAGGTGACCCGGTACGCGTTAGCAAGTACAAGAAACTTTTCGAGAAGGGTTACACGCCAAATTGGACGACGGAGATTTTTAAGATTGTTAAAGTGCAGCGTACTAATCCCGTAACCTATCTACTCGAGGACTATCGCAAAACATCTGTCGCTGGAGCGTTTTACGAGCACGAGTTGCATAGCGCGAATTATCCGGACGTATATCTCGTGGAGAAAGTACTGCGCAGGAGGGGTGACGAGGTTTACGTGAAATGGCTGGGATTTGACAATTCGCACAACTCTTGGATACATAAGGATAATACAATTTAATTCATACAAACTGTATTTATTAATTACTCAAAAATTAAAAAATATATAATATGTACAACATATAAAAATATATAAGATCTTTATTAATACATCCTTTCCGTTACTATATGAAATACATATACATATGTTACATAACATTATATCACACATACATTATATTACATTATATTTTATAAGGGTATCTGGTAATGTCCCCATGGTAATGTGTCGGTCGAATCAGGTATGATATACCGCTTATCGTCGTACGGACTTAGAGCAATTTTCGTCTCGCGAATGGTGTATACTTCATGCAATTTCGATCTAATACATGACTGACTACGTGTCATTTCAATCTCTTCATTCAGGCACCGCGTATAATCGTCGAATGTTATCGTTCTCGCGACAACGTTACTTTTGACACCTTTAACCTTTTTTGTATCTTTCTTACCATCTACTCGCAAAGCGTACATTTTTGCTCTAAGTCCTACAAATTCAGTCATTATCGTACCGTTATTTTCTTTCATTAGACCTGGCACCTTTTTATTCACAAGCGGTATACCGTACGCGTTGTCAATTGGATAATCGCTCGTATCGAATCTAGCGATATCGCGTTTCATATTTTCATACACGTCTTCGCATTTAATATGATATATTAAACTATCTGTATCGGTGTACATTACCCGACATCTGTCACGATAGAGCGGTGACATGTACTCGTAGTGAAATTCATACAGACATACTTTCGATATGTCGAGTATACACATACCAACATAGATTGGTTTGTTAAATTTTACTTCTAGTTTACGTAATTCTATAGCAATTAAATTTTCCGAAAAGACGCTCCTGCTATGGAAATTTGGTTTAGCAATCATCGCCTCTGCTCCGTATCGTCCGTCCCACTTTGTCAATAATTTTACATCGACACGATTACGCACATTTTCCATCGTTTTGCCAAATACCGCATTATTCATCAATTTGTATAAATTTTTTTCGAAATCATTTTTTGCTTGCGTTCTAAATTGCGTATTAAGTTCAATGTAACCGCGAAGCCATGTGGATTGAGTGAATTGTAATATGCGATGTATTTTTGTAACTTGAAGGCCGTGATGCGTACATTGCTGCAGGTTACGGTAGTGTATCACGTAACGCTTTTTATCGTATAATGTCGCGAGCAGCTTATCTTCCCGCTTACCGGGTGGTTTATCGCGTGTCGGGCAAAACGGTAGGTCAGTGTGCGCGTCGTGAAGACATTGTGGATATTCTAAATCTACTTCGAGGATATAGCCTATAGGCGAATCGAGCGTGATAGATGATATATCAAAATTAGATATGTCATCGACCCATCGAAAATCGGCGTAAGGCAACGGTTGGCACATTGCCCATCCATACAAATTATTTACATCTAAATACATTAAATATGATGATGGTTTCGACGGATCATACGATTGCATGTACTTGTTATTAGCATGGGTGTATCTATTAGAACATTGACTTAAACCACCGCGTATTCCCCGTTCGATAAACATAACCATATCGATATCGGTAAGCAATTCGAATGTTATATTTGTGTGTTTTAACATGGCATCCCATGTATACCCGGGAAGAGTATAATAATATGCAGGGTCGAGTCCATAACTCGCTATGCAAGTGTCGCGAAAGTTTCC
Source organism: Prenolepis imparis (assembly GCF_030444845.1). Classification (NCBI taxonomy): domain Eukaryota; kingdom Metazoa; phylum Arthropoda; class Insecta; order Hymenoptera; family Formicidae; genus Prenolepis; species Prenolepis imparis. The sequence continues at coordinate 25,827,541 of NW_028141159.1, forward strand.
AAAAATATCTGCTAATAACATGACATCAATTTTTAAATATAGATCACTATATTCGCCTAGCGTTCTAAGGGAGAATCGGTTCCAGACGTTCTCGGCGTGCGCGTAATCGCTCTCGGATATTGTGCTACCGGTCAAAGAACTGTAAAATGATTCGCGCGGCGGTAAACATGTATCTTGCAATTTGTCAATCTTGCAATACAATCTATATATTCGTATGGAAAGATACCCTTCCGTGTTAATAGATTGAAATTTTCTGTCGGTAAATTTTGAAATTCCGATTGTAAAATTTTTAGTTTCTCTTTATTCAAAAAAGATGCTAATTTATCAAGACTTGCAGCGAGAAATTTATATGAATCGATAAAACGTAATTTTATATGATTTTTCGAATTGTCTTGTGTCAATTTAACAGTCTTTGTAAATGAAATATATTTTTCCTTCGTTATCGGAAGTAATTCGATTTCCCCTTCGAACGCTGTAGCTTTATCCTCGATAATGAAATGCGTGTCGTAACCGGATAGATTATGGAAAACTATTGGAATACAAAAAGTTTCTTTATAATTTAGATTGCAATTTGAGTGCGCGGGACCTCTGTATCGTCCAGTCAGATGGCAATGATCGCGTACGCGTGTATCGTCTTGTACGAATGGTTTTTCGCATATATGACAATGCGTTGCGCTGTGAAATTTTTTCCACTCGTCTAATGTTAAATTTACCATGGGAACATTTGTCGTTAAAACAGTCTTTATACGTAACGCTAAATTTTTAAGTTCTTCAGCGAACCATGAAACGCAATCAACGCTACGGCGAGAATTATACGCGGATAACGAGTTGTCGTACGAACAATGCATATAATAAGCGATGCTGAATACCTTGTGATGTTGATGTTGATAATTTGTCGCTTCTTCGGTCTTTGCCAAAACGCATTCCAAGTCGGCGTACACTACAAACGGAAGTCGCTCCTTTCTGTTGTAGTTGTCAAACGATAACCACTTGTCTTTATCGCTTGGTAACCGGATAGCGCAGTCGTTTATCTTTCCGCAGTCTACTGTATGTGACTGCAACTTGTTCTCCGATCCGAAATAGTGCAAGCATCTATGAAAGAAAAAAAAATTACAATTTTATTTACAATTATATTTTAATATATAATTTGCAATAAATATACACACCGATCGCAGATATATTTCTTGTGACCATTTTTGCTCAATTGCGTGTTCACAAGGCGGGATAGATTCTTGATCCACGCGAAATGTCCAACGCTGTTGCTGTCTTGCACATACAGCAAGTTGACATGCTTGTCTTTCTTTTGCTCCGAAAGACGAATCGGGACGATGTCATTCTCAATACTATATACATTGATAGAGATATTATTTGCTAGTTCAAACTTTTTAATTTGATTTATGGTCACTGGAAACTCAATGTCTTGGAGATTCAGCACCGTCGTATAGTGCGGATATGAAGATTCCCGTGTCACATTTCTTTCGGCGGGGTACAGAGCGGCCACCACTGACCACGCGAAACACGCATTGTCCGTTGATCGCACGTTCACCACCGCTCTCTTTGTCACAATTTGTCGCGGCAAGTTTAGATAACACCCTGCGCGCATTGAATTATACTTGTTTATATTTATAGTCAAGTTAATTATTTGTGACAACGCCCAACCACTATCGCGTTCTTGAAACTCTTCTAGCGATGCTAGCGTGGGCTCGATAACGCGGCGCTCGTACCACTCGTGTAAATCGGACGTGCGAAAGAGTTCATAGTTTTTTGTATTGACACTTTTGTTAGCGCGTTTATCATCGGACACAAACTCGCCATTAAACACGGTGTTCACTTTTACATTAATGTGTTTTTGCATCACTTTCTGCACGTGTTCGATCACAATGTCTTTGGCATCTTCGAGAAATTGACGAGGTTCGATGTAATTATTGTTTATTACCGCACCGGTTAAGATGCGGCTCTCGAACGCCGTATCAATCTCTAGCCAAACTAGTCTTTCCGCGTTATTGTCGCCACTGTATTCACCACCACTGGATATAAATTGTTTCTGCAATCGAATTTTTGCACCCTCGAGTCGCGCGATTCTAGCCACCAAAGATTGTCTATTTCCAATCGAGAGTCGCGGACGCTTGTTACGGCTGTTTTCTTCGAGCAAATTGATAAATTCCTCGCAGCGCAGCGCCCATGCAAAATATTCACCCAAGGTGGTGACTTGGCGGGACCGCTCCAACAGATCGCGTTCGTTCTGCTCGATGTTTTCCATTATTTCTTTTATTTACTATTATACCACTAACACTTCTAATACAAGAAAGTAGCCACTAAACTTTTTTCACCGCTACATCTATGCGCTCTCAAATCGTACTATGGTTTGGCGCGCTCTCATCCTCCTTATATATTTCACCTAATTCTATCTTCTTTTCTAACATTTGGCGTATCTCAAAAGATAGTTTCCCGAGATATTGGTTTTATGGATAGAGGAGTAAGGACACAAGCAGCCGAACGTTTGCGCCGATACGTTGCATTCTTCCTTAAAAAATATTAAGAAAAAATGTTTCGCTATCTGTTTACGACCGATTTTCTGCGAGGGTACAAAGCAGCCGAACGTTGGCGCCGATACGTTGCATTCTTCCTTAAAAATATTAAGAAAAAATGTTTCGCTCTCGTTTATGGAGGATTTTCCGCGAGGGTACAAAGCTGCCGAACGTCAACGCTTTTGCACCTAATCACGTTTCAACATGTTCGTCGCAGCGTTGGCCCTAAAATCTTCATTTCTTTCCTAATGATAAAATGTCCATAAAATGAAAAACATAGTTTTATGGATTCTAGAACGCTCCGTTGACAAGTTCGAGCAGCCGGACATCGGCGCTTCCGTAATAAAATTATACTAGCGAGGGTACAAAATTGTCGATCGTCGGCGCTTGTTCTATACCTTTTTGGGAAAATGTCTAGGATCCCTCATAAAAAAAAAAGTCGTAAAGATATCCATCTACAAATATTGCACTCAGAAAACTCCCCCTCCTTTGTCGAAACATCCCCTCCACCCGCGTGACGTCAGCCCCCGCACCATCGAGATACCCCCGCCCCGCGTGACGTCATACCCCTCGCCCCGGAGAACCCCCCGCGCCCCGCACTTCCCTCGGAGGACCTGAGTTAGAATTGGCATAGTATACCTACTGGCTTGCTTATTCAAAACAACTGAAAGGCGCACTGTGTTTGTACTGTGTGCTGTTTCTACCAATTTCAGTACATGGCATTTTGGGTTTATTTATCATCAGACCTTTTACTCGTTATAAAGATATGCATGAATATTGCAAAAATCATGTCTCAACTCAGTGGCATAAAGCAGCAGTCACAGCAGCAAAGAGTTTTATGGAGGATGTACCTGTAAATGTCCTGATGGTTTCTGTGCATAAAAAGCTCATAGAAGAAAATAAAAAAATCGTGACGTCAATCATTTCTACTATAATATTTTGTGGTACACATGATCTGCCCTTAAGAGGTAAAGAACAACATCAAGGTGTTTTCGAAGATTTAATTCAACTGAGAATTGAAGCTGGTGATCAAATTTTAAAACAACATATCGAAAAGTGCAAGAAAAATGCCACCTACATGTCTCCGCAAATTCAAAATGAATTTATTAGTTTGTGTGGAGCGGTTATTAAAGATGAAATTATTAACGACGCTAAGAAGGCTTATGCTTATAGCATAATGGCGGATGAGACTAGCGATATATCAGGAAAGGAGCAGCTATCGATTGGTGTTCGATTTTTTCACGAAGAAAAAATGGCCATCCGTGAGGAATTTCTTGGGTTTGTAGAATTGACTGCTATGGATGCTAAAACTATAGCAACTGCAATAGACAACTTCCTACAAAATGAAGGTTTTGATGCAGACAAGTGCGTCGGACAAGGTTACGATGGATGTTCAACTATGGCAGGAAATATCGGTGGCGTTCAAAAAATTTTGCAAGAGAAATATAAGAAAGCTTTATTTTTTCATTGTGCGAGTCACAAATTAAATTTAGTTGTGAACGATTTGAATTGTGTTCCAGAAATTCGAAACACGATTTCCACAGTAAAAAACATAATAAACTTTTTTCGTGAATCTGTGCTACGAAGAAAGTATGCCCCAAATATTCCAATTTTCTGTGAAACACGTTGGTCTCACAAATACAAAAGTATCGCCATATTCAAGGAACACTTTCTGAGTATCGTCCAAGGGCTAGAAAAGTTATCAAAGGATGGTAATACTGCAACCAAAACAGTTGCTTTTCAGTTGCATTGTGCTGCAACAAAATTTAAATTTATTTTCTGTGTCGGTCTTATCGCAGAGTATTCCGCATTGTTGGAACCCGTTGCAAATGCTTTACAGTCAAAAAGCATTGACATGTTGCAGTGTACAAATCACATAAAAAAAATATTAGCTGTCGTAAAAGATAATCGCAAAGCTGCGGATACCGTAAGCCAAAATCTTCTAGCTGCGGCCAACATAACTGCTCAGAAGATTAAAATAGATTCACAACTTCCAAGGATGGTAGAAAGACAACAGCATCGTTCGAATCCTCCAGCATCAACCTCTGTTGAATTCTGGAAAAGATCGCTGTTTATTCCTTACTTAGATTCTCTAATAACTTCACTAGAGCAGCGATTTTCCGAAGAGAACTTGCCAGCCTTTTCATTATTATTAGTGCACCCTTATATTATGTTAGATATAACGATAGAAGATTTTAAGAAAAAAACACAATGTTTTTCTCATTATTATAATTTGAATAATTTTTCCTATGAAGCAGAACTATGGTACAACCTCTGGAAAGATAAAAAAATTAAAAAAGAAGAATTAAAATAGCTAGAATTAATAGAGTTAGTAAAAGAAGCTGACATTTTCTTTCCAAATACGAAACATGCTCTGTACATTTCCTTGGCCCAACCATGCACAACGAGTAATATTGAAAGATCTTTCAGTACATTGCGAAGAGTGAAAACTTGGTTGCGATCCACAATGTCTGAGAATCGCCTCAGTGGACTATGCATGCTGAGTGTGCACAGAAAAATGATACTTGAAAACAAAAAGAAACTGGAAGAAGAGATATTAAAAAGATTTTCCGAAGATCAGCGAAGACTGGCTTTAACATAATTATTAAATTTATTTTTATATAAATTCTTATACAAAAATAAATAAAAAGTTTAGTTAAAATAATAAAAAATGTTATTAGATTTTATTTGATAAATTTTTGCCCCCCCCTAGATAAAATCCTGGCTATGCCCATGTTTCTAATTATATCAGTACCATCGTTAACATTATTTGTTGGATATAGTACTTTCATAGATGAATTAACTGATTGTGAAACAGGATGATCTATTACTATATTTTTTGAGAAACTTATTAAAGTTTGCGTTATATTTTGACAAATCTTACTGTTATTTGATAAAGATTGACAATCTTTTTTAGTTATCATTCGTTTCATTTCTCGTCTTTCCATCTGAGATTTTGCTTTTCTTTCTCGATTATTACGCTGGAATTCTTCTTCTTCTTCAGCAGTTCGAACTACTTTTCTTCGATGCATAATTAATTATTAGTTTAATAAAATAATTAAATAATCCAAATCAAAGTCAATTTCAATTCAACATCAAGCCAAAGTTAATTTTAGTTTAAATTAAAGCTAACTTTAGTTTAAGAGAAAGCTAATTTCGATTTCCAAATTAAAATCAATTTTAATTTATATATCATTAAATAATAAATAATAATAATTATTATAATAAGACTTTATTTATCAATTTTTATTTATTTCAGTTTAAAATTAATTAAATTAGTTTAATCAATTTAATTTAATATTAATTTAAAAATGAAAAAGAATTTCAATCTAATAATTTTAATAAAAATTATTTTTAATTCAACAATTTAAGGCAAAATTAATATTAATCCAACACTTTAAATCAAAAGTAATTTCAATCAAATTAAAATTAATTTTAAATTACAATTAAAGTTAAATTGATTTTTTAATCAAATTAATTCTAATTAAAACCTAATTTTAAGTAATTAATTTAAGTCGAAACCAACTTTAAACAACTAATAAGTCAAAACTAATTTTAATTTAAGTCAAATTTGAATCTAATAAAAAATCCAAATTACAATCAATTTTAATTTAACAAATCATAATCAATTTTAATTTAAGTCAAATTTCAATTCAACTGTCCAAGCCTCACAATCAATTTTAATCCATTAATCAAAATTACAACTAATTTAAATTTAATCAAATTTTAATCTAATAATTCAAATTAATCAATTTCAATCCAACAATCCAAGTAACAATCAATTTCAATTTAAGTCAAATATCAAATCCACAACTACTCACAACCAATTTCAATTCAAGTTTATTCTCAATCCAATAATCCAAATCATAATTAATTTCAGTCCAATAATCCAAGTCGCAACCAATTTCAATTCAAGATTTCAAGCAAATGTCAATCTTAGTTCAAATTCAAGCCAATTTTAATTCAACTTCAGTTTAATTTCAATTTCAATTTAATATCAAGTCAATATAAAATTACTTCAATTAATTCAGTTTAATTTACGCCCAACAATCTCAAAGTCAATTTTAATCCAACAATTCAAGTCCAAACCAATTTTAATCCAACAATCAAATTTGCAATTAATTTTAATCCAACAATTTAAATTTAATTTCAATTTAAGTCAAATTTAATTTCAAATCTATTCAAAGACAATTTCATACCAAGTTAAAGTCAATTTCAATATAAGTTTAAACTAAATTCAATCAAACAATTTAAATTAAAATTAATCAATCTCAGTTTAATCTTAATATATTTTAAAATTGAAGCCAATTTTAATACAATAATTCAAGACAAAGTTAATTTTAATCTAAAAATCCAAATTAAAATCAATTTTAATTTAAATATTAAAAAATTAAATTTATTTTAATTTTTATTAAAATCAATTATAATAAAATTATTTTTTAACAAACCGTATCAAAACCAGTTCAAATTTATAATAAAATTTAAATTGATAAAATAAAATATACACAACAGTATACACGTTATGCTTAAATGATTATTTGATACAAGCAAAACGATGTAATTTTTTACATAAAAAACTAAAAAAAATTTTTTTTTCTGTATCTTATTTATCTCTTTCTCTATTCCCCTCCACCCCTCTTTCTCTCTTTCTCTATGTTTCTCTTTTACTTCTCTCAATGAAGTCTTCTTTTCTTCTATCTTTTTTTTTCTATCACTCTCTATTTTTTTCTCTGTCGTCTTTTAACACCATTCCTTCTTACTTTTTCTTAAGTTAAAATAACTGAAAAGTAATATTTATATATTTATAAGTAATATTTATATATTTATATGATAAAACAAAGTAATACACATTTACACCCCAGTGAGAAATGATGGTCGAATCGATGTCAAATTCGTCGAATTGATGTCGAATCAATGACGATTCGACCAATCATTTCTCGTTGGGACGTATAATGCGTAAATGATTACTTATGTAACGAATAAAATGACTTAATTTTTGTAAAAAAAGAAACTTGTGAAAAAGTTAAGAGAAATACCTACTTTTTTGTATTTTTCTCAGTTCTATATATATTTCCTTCTTTATGCACTCTCTCTCGCTTCTCTCGAGAAATCTTTTTTTCTCTTTATCTTCTTTTTTATCTCTCTTTCTCTATTTTTTTAGTTTTTTCTTCTTATTTTTTCTTACAAGGGGAGGTCGCGGTTGACTCTTCACCGATTTTGATCTCCTTTGGTATGGTGAATCTACATCGAAAAAAAGTTGCTCCGTGTTCGAGCTTTTCGTCCAATGCGCCTTGTAAAAAAAATTTTTTTTTTCCCGAAGTTTAGAGAAATTGTCAGGTTCGTTACGAGGCCTAAAGAAAGACACACTTTTGATCGGTGCCGCTAGTGCAGCGGCAGAACACAAGAATAGTAATCCCGGGATCCCAGGTTCAGAACTTTGGGCTGTCATAATTTTTTTTTTTTTTTTTAATAACGTATTATTTATTATGATAAATAAATATTCGGCATATTTTTATCGTTAGTTATGCATATATCTCTTTATATATTTAAAATTAATAAAATGATCGTAATATAAATAAAATATTTTTATAGAGAAATATTTTTAGAAATATTTTTACTTTTTAAAGATTTATACATTTTTTCAAATTTTCTTTAATCTAATAATGTTAGAATACACACTTTTCATAGCTTTATAAAATTTAATTTATTACTCATTATTATTTTCTGCTTCAATATGTAACAAATATGTCATAAATATATAAGTAAGATATTTTCTAACCTTCTAGAACCCTTATTAGTAGAGAGGATCAGACGACCCTCTCCTCCTCTCCCTCCAACGTTCCTTACACTTTCACAACCAGCGGTTGCATCCTGCGGTTCACAGCAGGTAGAAAATCCGAATTTTGTAAAGCTATGAAAAGTGTGTATATTCTAACATTATTAGATTAAAGAAAATTTGAAAAAATGTATAAATCTTTAAAAAGTAAAAATATTTCTAAAAATATTTCTCTATAGAAATATTTTATTTATATTACGATCATTTTATTAATTTTAAATATATAAAGAGATATATGCATAACTAACGATAAAAATATGCCAAATATTTATTTATCATAATAAATAATAATGTTATTAAAAAAAAAAAAAAAAAAATTATGACAGACCAAAGTTCTGAACCTGGGATCCCGGGATTACTATTCTTGTGCTCTGCCACTGCACTAGCGGCACCGATCGAAAGTGTGTCTTTCTTTAGGCCTCGTAACGAACCTGACAATTTCTCTAAACTTCGGGAAAAAAAAAATTATTTTTACAAGGCGCATTGGACGAAAAGCTCGAACACGGAGCAACTTTTTTTCGATGTAGATTCACCATACCAAAGGAGATCAAAATCGGTGAAGAGTCAACCGCGACCTCCCCTTGTTAGTATAAATAACTGTAAATGATTATTTATTTGTGATATTTAATATTGTAAAACATAATAGTATACAATATTTAAACATACATATAACCAGAGTTGGGCAGATATGTATCTTAAAGTATCTGAGATACGTATTTAAATATGTATCTTATTTAAATACAGTATTTAAATACCGAATAATCAAGTATTTCGAA
>NW_028141159.1:25839180-25932678 GCF_030444845.1 Prenolepis imparis
TATTTTATAAAGTTTAAAGTTCAAATAAATAAACATATCTTTCCAAGTGTTGAAATTACCTTACTTTTGATATTATTTTCATACAATTCTACCGTTAGACTATATTATACTTAATATTAAAGTAATATTACAATAAAATCATCTACCATTACTATTATTTAAAAAGTTTCATGTTTTAAATAATAGTAGATAATCTTTTGTAATTACTTTAATATTAAGTATATATAGTATATAATCAGAAAATTTAAAGAATAATTGTATTTAAAAGTATTTATAAATGTATTTAAATACAATTAGTATTTAAATATATTTCAAAACCAAAGTATTTCAATAATATTTAAATATATGTCAAACAGTAACTTGTATCTTGTATTTAAATATTTTGTTTCGAAGTATCTGCCCAACCCTGCATATAACGCATAAATGATTAATATTTATGTAACGAGTAGAACATAATTAATTAGTATATTTTGCTGAAAAAAACACGTTTCTAAACCAATGTTAATACATACTTTTCTTTCTTTTTATCTTCTCTCTATCCTTTATATATTTCCTTCTCCTTCTCCCCCTCTCACTCTCTCGTTCTTTTTCTTTCTTAACTCTCTATGAAAATCTTCTTTTCTCAATCTTCTTTTCTTTTTATCTCTCTCTATTTTTTCTCTGCCGTCTTATAACCTCTTCTTTTTACTTTTCTTTAAGTTTAAATACCTATAAATTATTATTTATTTATCATATTTTATATATGATAGAACAGAGTAATACATTTACATATACAGCACGGAAATGAATACTTATGTGACAAATAAAATGATGTAATTGTTGCGAAACAGAAACGCGGTAAAAATAATGAGTAAAATACTTACTTTTTTGTTTTTTCTCTCTATTCTTTATATATTCTCTTTCTCATCTTCTCAATTTCCACAAAAGATCTTTTTTTTATCTTCTTTAGCCTTTCCTTCTTACGTCTTCGTAACTTTAAATAACTGTAAATGATTATTTATTTATGATTTATATGATACAAAACATATCACACATACAAATACATACACACAATAAATATAAACTTACACATACATATAATGCATAAATAATTGTTTACGTGTGCAAACTAAATGTAATATTGCAGAAAAAAAGGACGTTTAATCAAACAGTATTGATATGTACTTTTTTATTTTTTATGTACCTTTTCCCTGCTCTCTCTTTCTTTCTTTCTCTTTTTCTCTCCTCTCTTCGCGTACGTCTTCTTTAATTTTTTTTAACTTTATTCTTAAATGTTTCTTTCTCTGTCAGATTTTACTTTGACAGATATTTGCACACAACACGTATGAAGTAAGAGGTGTCCCAGCCAGAAATGATAGTTAAATCGACGTCGAATCGATGTCGAAGTGGTCGAATCGATATCGATTTGACGTCTTTTCGACCGATCATTTCTGACTGGGGTATTTATTATATGCCATAGCAACATATAAACCATAGTAACATAAATAAATAAATTTGCAATTAATTCAAATCAATTTCTGTATGCTCAAAGTTAATAGTGGCAAAAAATTTTAAATTTATAAAATAATGTCTAACAATAAAATATTGAACAAAAAATGTATATAAAATATTTAATAACAATTATAATATATATAATAATGTTAAATATATAAGTAATAATTATTAATAAATTAAAAAAAATTATTTAAATCATATTTATATTTTAGTGAAAGTAAAAAACGTTAAATCTTCAGAGGACCTTACAGAATCAAATTATATTTTTAAAAATACTGAAAAAATAGTCACGTGAGTAATCATTAAAATTCTCTCTCTCTCTCTCTCTCTCTCTCTCTCTCCCCCCCTCTCTCTCTCTCTCTCTTTCTCTCTTCTTATCATTGTTATATATATATATATATATATATATATATATATATATTAAATTTATTATCATTTCATTATTAATTTATAGTATGGCCAACGATATTCAAAATATCCCTTCAAAATTGGATGATAAAATTAATAAAAGTCATCCGTCAATTCATTCTCCCAGTAATAAAATATTACAATCAACTACTACAAACGTAGAAGAGCCAAACACGTATGTTAATATTTATATTTATTAAATTAATAATAACACACCCACACACACACACACACACACATACAAACACACACACACGCTCGCAAGCACGCACACGTACGCACACTTTTTACTTCTGACATCATCTTAATTATTTATTATTTTCATTTTATAATTATTTCTTTTATTATATTATTTTTTATTTTATTATTTATTAAATATACTTACTAAATGTATTTATTAATGTACAGAAATTCTATACAAGATATTTCTATTCTAAATCATGATAATGAAGTTGAAATACTACAATTTTCAAGCGACGAAATTATGGAATCAATTCAAATAGAGGATGCAACCGTGTATGTTTTTACCTTTAAATTAATATATTATATTTAAATTAAATATATAACTATTAATTTTTCTATAATTTTTTTAAGAAAAAACAATACTAATTATTACAAAAATCTATTATTAAAAAAAATTTGGTTCTAATATTTAAGTATTAAATTTCTATAAAAGTGATTTTAAAATATTATCATATTTATTTAATTTTATTCAAAAGATTTAATGTCTTTTTTATAATATTTTATTTATTTTATTTATATTAAAAATTGCTGTTTATAAAATATTTATTTTCTTAAGTAAATTAATTTTTATTTTATTACTTGTATTACTAATGTTTTATATAACTCGTGTTACTAATATATATTATTACATAATATCAACCCAGATAGCACTGGACATTCCAGGGATGTCCGTATTAAGTCCAATTCATGTCCGCACGTCCAAGAACATAAAATGGACATTTAAAGGACATCCATTGTTGGAACTGAAAAGAATATTCTGTTAGTAACATCTTTTGGATGTTCAGTTTATGTCCGCATTTGGATCTCTTATTTTTTTATTTTTTTATTTAATATTTGTTATATATATGTATATATATATTTAATATTTTAATATTAGAGTAAAATATTTTTAATAAATATTAATTTCTATAATATAACTTAAAAATTGACTGAATTTTTCTTCTACAATTAATACATAAATAAATGGATGAGCAAAACATTAAAAATTATCAATCAAAACTATCAATCATTTTTACCTTTTATTTAATCAAAATAAACTTTTAATACGCGCATGTATGCTGCGTCGTTGTTTATAGTATATTTGGCGCTCTCATGGATACGATGAGAGTATAACGTGTTTTTTTTATTTGTACGAGTTTTTTTGTTTTTTTTTTCCCGCCTACAGCAGCATATGTACAGAGTAATCTGTGATGTACAGCATGTGCACGCGTACTGGAGTCTAGCGTATTTGTGTTAGAAGAGAAATTTTCGAAAAGTGGTGGTCATTGCAATTGATTCAACAAGAAAAGGTAAGTGTACTTTTATTAATATATATATGAAAAATTAATAATAATATTATTCGTTCCGGTGTCCACATGTGATGATACATTATGTTTTGAGGTTATGTTGCAAGTCTGTACTTTTAGGATCACTACGACCAACTCCGATTAACTGTAATCGACGATTAAAATCTTTGTCTCTTTTTAAGAACGTATCTAAAAGAGACAAGATAAGTTTAATCATTGATTAAAGTTAATCGGAGTTGGTCAAAGGTGGCTCTTAAGATCGCCTGGCTGGCGGCCGCACGGCGTAAACCCTCCCCCAGGGGAGGGCCTCGGCGGTGCCCCCGGGCCGATGGTCGAATCCCGCAAAGGGAGGGAACCGCGGCCCGGGGGCACGGGGGGATCACAGGGGCTCAGAACGTAAACTGAGCCCCATTGCACGTGAACCCCCCCCGGGAAGGGACGCGGCAGGGGCGGTGCCTTAGAACGCCGGTGGGAGGGCACCACTGCCTGCGGCGAGGGCTCCTCCCCTTCTGGGGGGAGCCCACAGGTGAAGCGCTCTCGGAGCGGTGGCCGTCTTCCGTCCCTTTAGGGAGGGAGAGGGAGCCCCGTTCCGGGAGCGGGGGGTGGCGGCTCGAGCGGGACACTCGAGCCGTGACCCCGCCCCCCAAACTTTTTGGGAGGGCGCGGCGTGGGAGCGGTGCCCCCCTGCGCCGCAACCGGGATGGTCCGCAAGAACATTCGCGGGGGAGAGCATCTTCTTCTCGGGGAGGATGCTCTCCTAAGACGGTAGGGCCTGGGGATGGCAAGAAGTAATGCTTCGGCAGTTCCTTGCCATCCCCGTAAGTGCCAGCGAAGGCACCCGCTGTGGTTTTAGTGCGGTAGGTCTTGGACCCCACCGCCGATTCACACGTGGATCGCCGATGGGGGACAAGGAGTCCCACATAACCCTCATCCCCTACCCGGGGGGTGAGTGGTACCATGAGGTTTCCACAGCGCAAAAAAAAAAAAAAAAAAAAAAAGGTGGCTCTTAAGAAAACAGCTACTAACTCTCATCGCAAATATGCACTTTCCAGTAAATAGAGATATATTTATTATATTACATGTAAAATATATATTATATATATAGTATAATATTAATGACTACAATATAAATTATAATATGTGATAAATGTACGTCATTTATACAAATATTCTATGAGTGAAAATTTACAATATATGTAATGCATACATGTTCATTGCATGTTAATATACAATAACAATATATTTGTGTTTACTCTGGGTTTTCATTGTCAATTTTATTGAAGCAAAGGAAAGATTTGTTAATAAACGAACATTTATAGACATAGAGATGCAATGTTTCAAAGCTATAGAAAGAAGATATATATTAACAAGTTTTTGATCAATATTGATTATTGTATTATTATTACTTAAAAAATTTGATAAATGTTTATAATTTAATAATTTATACACATAATTCCAAGACAAAATGTCATTGTTTTTTTATATTACACAAATGTTTAGACATATAATATAATCATACGAAACACATGTAATAATTTCATCAAATTGTTCAATAGCGTAGTTCAGTTACTGAATTAAAACAAAATATAAATTAAACATATTCTTAATTGCAAAAAAAATCGAAATTGAAGACTCAATTTTTAAAGAATACCCATAATTAAAATAATATTTTCTAATTATTTTACAGCAATTTTTATTGACGTTCTAAAGGAGTGGAAACTATTTTGTGCCAGAAATTCTGAGAGATCGACAGAGACATCATAAACAATTGACAGCGCAGAGATTAATAATTAACACAAGTAAGAATACAATATTAATAATTTTAAAAGATGCCAAAAATAAAACGACAATATTATTGACGAGCTAAAGAGATGTCAGACTCAACAATTAAAATTGTGCAGAGCATTTGTAATTCGACTTTAGAAAGAGAGAGAGAGAGAGAGAGAGAGAGAGAGAGCGCATCTTCAATTTCAAATAGTAATATTTCATTATATAATAGTGCGAATGATGTATCAAATAATTTCTTATTAAGACAGAACATTTGTAGCAATAATTACCAATTAAACGACGATTTTGACAATCTTGAAGAAGTAAATAGCAATTTTAATTATTTTGAAGAATGTAACAATGTTTTAGAAAATGAAAATATGAATGACAGCAATTTTGATATTAGTAAAGTAATTAACATTGTTAATGCTCCTGCGCCTAATAATCTCGCCGATAATTTATCTAGTTTTATTTTATGGCTTCAACAATGGGCTCTTAAAAATCGTATTTCACATGTTGCACTAAATGAATTAATGAAACGTATAAAATCTAAATATCTGGAATTACCTTTAGATGCTCGTAGCTTATTGAAAACTCCCAGAAAAGTAAATGTACAAAACGTAACACCAGGGCAGTATTATCATTTCGGTTTAAGTAATTGTGTCAAGCAACTTTTGTCGCGGTATTCAGTTAAACATTTGCAGTTTATTAAAGTTAATATTAATATTGATGGTCCCTTTATTTAAAAGTTCAAGCGGTCCAGTTTATCCTATTTTATGCAATTTAGTTGAAAATTATAATGAAGTAAATATTGTTGGAATTTATTACGGGAATGAAAAACCTGCAGATGCAAACGTTTTTTTAAAAGATTTCACTGATGAAGCAATTATTTTGACAACTCACGGTATAACAATTAATGATCACACTTATCCATTCCAAATTAATGCTTTTATATGCGATGTACCTGCTAAATCTTTTATTACATTTACAAAGGGTCATTCCGGTTATTATTCATGCCCGAAATGTACAAGGGGAATATATTCATGATCGCGTATGCTATCCATATTTAAATAGTTTTCCTTTAAGAGAAAATGACGATTTTAGACTAAAATTACAAAAAGACCATCATACAGGTACATCTATCCTAGAATCAATTCCTAATATAGATATGGTAAAAGATTTCCCGTCAGATCCAATGCATTTGCTTTATCTGGGAATTGTCAAAAAATTAATTGTCAAATTGTGGTGTTTTGGAAAACCCCGATCTAAACTCTCATTTAATGAAATGTGTGAAATATCGAAAAAGTTAGAAATTCAAAAGGTTAATGTACCATGTGAAATTAACCGAAAAACACGATCATTATTTGAATGTAAAAGGTGGAAAGCAACAGAATTTAGGACATTTTTGTTATATACAGGACCTGTTGTTTTAAAATCTGTTCTTAATTATGATAAATACATTAATTTTTTAACTTTGCATGTAGCTGTTACAATTTTGTCAAATTATAAGCTTATGAATTGTTATTCAGATTATGCCAAATTATTATTAGAATACTTTGTGAAAACCTTCATTATTCTTTATGGCAAAGAAAATGCATCGAGTAATATTCACAACTTATTGCATCTTCATGATGACGTAATAAAATTTGGAACTCTGCAGGAATTTAGCGCTTTTCCATTCGAAAATTATTTGCAATCAATTTTAAACATGGTTCGTAAAAATGATAAAGTATTGGAACAAATTGTTTGTCGAATAAGTGAACAAAATTGTTGTGTTAATGATAATAAAAAACTAAAGATAGTTAGTAGTCAACTTCACAATCCGCATTTTAACGGTCCACTCATTAATAATTTAAATTCACATTCAGATTTTCAAACATGCAAACAATTTAGTAAAGTTACATTTGAAAACCATACGTTAAAAACAGACGAACCTGATAATTGTTGTTATTTAAGTGATGGAGCTATTATAATTGTTAAAAATTTTGTTTCAAATGATAAAAATATTTTTGTAATTGGACATAAATATAAATCACTCATTGATTTTTATTCTGAACCCTGCAGATCATCTAAATTAGGTATTTATTTAGTCGATAATCTTGAAAATAACTTACAGATATGGAACATAGCGCAAATTGTATGTAAATATTTAAAATTAAGATATAAAAATCAGTATGTTGTGTTTCCCCTTTTGCATTCGAATTAATTTATAATTAATTGCATGCACACATACACTTTCTCTCTCTCTCTCTCTCTCTCTCTCTCTCTCTCTCTCTCTCTCTCTCTCTCTTCCATTTTTTTCTTTTTCTTTTTCAATGTACTTGTATACAGCTCTTGTTTTCAAATAAATATGCCGGGATCATCATGGACTGTTGTCAAGTTCAACGATGAAAATTCAGTTGAAGCCGTACCAACTTCATGGATTAATAATAATCGTTGTTACTGGCCATCTTTCCAACATGATAAGGTGGTAGCAGCAATTCGAAAAAATGAAGAGCCGGATATACATTGGCCTTCATATGGAATAACCATGTTTCGAAATAGCACTTACGATACGTTAGAACTTATTCAGGGTTTTATTAATAAAAAATGCAGGTATTATATTTATGATATGAAATGATTCATAGTCAATTATTATATATTGATACAAATTATAGATTATTTATTTCCCTATTTTTTAGATGATTATTTAACAGCAAGGGAGAAGTGCAAAAAAGCTGAAAGCATATCAGATTTGAATTCGGAAATGTCTGGTGAAGAGAAGAAAAAAAGGAAAATTAGGAAAAGGCAATTTTCTTCTTCTTCATCAGAAGACGAAAATTGTAATTTTCTGCCGACACCTCCTGCTTTGAAAGGTTTATTTAAATATTAATAATTTTATAAAAGTTTTACAAAATATAAGTAACATTTATTTTTTAATAATAAAATGTGTATTGTATATTTAAATCTTTGGGAAGAATTATTTTTTTAATTGTAGTCATACAATTATTAAAGAGAGTTTATATATATATGTATATCTTAATTTTTGGGGGATTTTCTGTGCGCGCGTACACACACACACACACACACACATACTCTCGCAGAAAAGTTCCGAAAAGTTAAGATAAACTTTCTTTAATAATTTCATGACTACAATTAAATAGTATATATATATGTATATTATATATATATATACTCTTTTCTAAGTATTTTTCATTATTTTTAAACAAAAGTTTAACATTTTAATATAAATATATAAAAATTTAACTATAAATAAATATAAAATAAATATAAATAAATATATATAAATTTTATTTAAATATTTATATAGACAATTATATACAAGAGAAAATAGAAAATACAATCGATCAAGAAGTTGCAGTAACACAAGACGCAAGAAATAAAACGTTTGCAAAACCCTCATGTTCTGGAGAGTCTTTTCAACATAGTTCATTTCTGAAAAAGCCTGAGCATATGAAAGGTATGTTTAATTATCAACAATTAATAGTAAACTATAAAAAATGATATTGAATGTATAATATATTGTCATATATAATGTTTTATAAAATGTCTGTGGAAAAAATGCATCAATAATCAGATAATGGTATTCTTGAATGTACGATTGTATCTAAAGACGGAATATATTTACTATTATAAAAGAAAGAAGTTTAAATAATTGCCATTTCGTGGGACACACGCGTGACGCTAATTACTATTATTTATATAATTTTAAGAAATATTAAATATTAAATATTTTAAATATTAAAAAATATTTTTATATCTAATTTATTAAACTAATTTCATTATTTTACAAAAATATTGAAAGCTATAGGCAAACAGGTCGCTGCACAACAGGACAATAATTTTCAGGACAATTTTGTTAATTCAGAAAAAGAAAATTTTCCATTTACTAATTCCAAATGCACGTGCCAGCTTTGTCCAACACACGTTCAAATGCAGAATAAAAATGGTATATATTTTATTTTTATTAGTTCATTGCATATATGCGTTTATACAAAATGATTTGTAATAATTGTTTTTCCAGAAATATACTTTAAAGAAATAATCCGTCAACAAAATTACTTCAAGGCGCAATTGTGGCAAATGTCCGAAGACATACAAGAGATAAAAAATATCGGATTAAATCAAGCTAATGGCATAAATAATGGCATTCGAAGACAGGAATCAGTTTTCAGTATTTTCACGCTTCCATTAGAAACGGAAGAACAATTACAAGAAGTCGAGCAATTTTTAAGAAACGAAGCCAATTTTGAGACATCGGTAATGTATTGTTTTTATATTAAATACTTTAACTTTTTAGTTGTAAATATTTTCTTTACTTCACTGTGTGAGTATTTGCTATTATATACATATAAATGTGTACACACACACACAAGCACACACACAGACACACATCTTATTGCATAAAATTTTTTATATAATTAAGAATTAAAGTTATAAAATAATATAAAAGTTAACACAAATTGCAGGTAACAGAAGCATTGCGTACTGGTGGCAAACATTGCTATGAATTTATGAAACGAAATTTGAACCATCTTCTAAGTAATAAATTAG
This sequence comes from Prenolepis imparis, assembly GCF_030444845.1. Classification (NCBI taxonomy): domain Eukaryota; kingdom Metazoa; phylum Arthropoda; class Insecta; order Hymenoptera; family Formicidae; genus Prenolepis; species Prenolepis imparis. The sequence continues at coordinate 25,848,933 of NW_028141159.1, forward strand.
CACAAACCTACAGTTGGTTTGGAAAGAAACATAAAAAGAAGTTTTATGAATTAAAATTAGCGGAAATGTTAATTGGTAAAAAATTAATATTATCTAAATAATTAATTTAAAAATTAAATTTTTTACGCTCTTTCTGTCTAGATTCCGGATTTTGAATTGTAAATAAAATTAAATAATTAATTGATTTAAAAACATATTTTTATTTTTATTCAATTTATATTCTATATATTTCAGTTGCAGGAGAAAGATACAACGAGTCGTTTACGAGAAAGGATATAGAAGAATCTGCACAAAAATGGCTACGAAGAGCAAAGGAACGGTTCGATGCAAATGAAACGAAATTGGCAAAACGAATACAAAATGAATAATTTTTACAAAATGCATTAAGATAAGTTATATAATCGACTGATGTGCGTGATCAAAGATAAGTTTTATTTATTGCAATATTTTAATTTTTTTTACTTTTCAGTTTAGTTGTTCTCTGATCGACACGTTATATTAAGAAAAAGATTGATTTTCTATAAGATTTAATTGAAATGTATAACACGTTAAACAATGTTTAGATTATTTACGGACAAAAAATTTATAAGATTTTTAATATTGTTTACATTTCATATAATTTTAATTCCGAGAGAGAATTTGTATGTTTGTTCTGCGCACATAGATTGTTTTACATAAAAAGTATGCAGAAAATATTGCAGATTTTGTTACTATATTATATATAGTTTACGACATGTAGTGCAATAATATTATTATCTATTTTTTACCATTTAAGTACATGATATATCAGAGATATAAATGTTTGTATTGACGTGCATAATTAATGATAATATGAAGTTATAATATATTAATTTCATATTTCTGCTGTGAGAGCTCAGTATCAGTCAATAACTTTTATTTCTAAAAGTAATATAAAAACTATATTGTTTTTGTATTAAATATTTTTTAAGAGATTATATTTTTCATAAAATAATAATTTTCATAAAATAATAAATATTACACAAAATTTACTTAGTTGTTATTTTTAATTAAATTTTACAATGGAAAAAGATATCCAAAATCAGTCCATAATAGATCCAAAATCAATCCATAATTGGTATCCAAAATCAGTCCATAATAGATCCAAAATCAATCCATAAGTGGTCCAAAGTTGGGTATATTTCGGACATTCTGTGGACATACCAAGTTGTGACAAATGTACATCTAATGGACGTTCATCGAATGTTCGATGAACCTTATTTGGATATTTTAGGGATATCCCAATGTCCAAGAACGGATATTCATTGGACATACATTAGACATCTTTGTGCTATCTGGGAATACATATATTAGATATACATATATCGGGTGTTAAAAAAGTATCGCATATACTTAGCCATTCGATAGAGAATGGAAATTTAAGAAAAAATGTCTAATATTATTTTTCAATGCAATGAATAGTTTCGCCGCAATTAATTATTCTAATTAGTCAATTTTTAGACATAAAATGTAAAATATCTTGTAAAACATTCAATTTTCGGTAACATTACCTTAATACTTTTATGCACAGAATTATGAGACCAATCCAGTAATGTAGGGAACACAAAGTTACCTTTAAGAAAAAGTGCGCAGTTTGCATGTTGCAAATTATATACTATTTTTTTAAACAATTATATGTTTTTTTACATTAATTGATTGGTCTCATTATTCTGTGCATAAAAGTATTAAGGTAATATTACTGAAAATTGAATATGTCACAAGATATTTTACATTTTATGTCTAAAAATTTATTAATTACAATAATTAATTAAATGGTATTAGACATTTTTTCTTAGATTTCCATTCTCTATCGATTTGACGTCATTAAGCATATGCGACACTTTTTTAACACCGTGTATATATTATTAAAAAATAAATTATATAATTTATTAATTATATTTTTAAATTTTTTAGTGAAATAATTGGTTTTATAGATGAAATGGAGGGTCCAAAAATAGTTGGATCAAATCAACGTTATCGTTTATTAAAATTTATTTTAAGTAATAATAGTAGACATAGGATCCAAGTTGTTGCTTGGAATAAAGAAATTGAAAAGATTGAATATTATTTAAAACCTAACCGAGTTAGTTGATTATATATATATATATATATATATATATATATGTATTATTAAATCTTTTTATAATTTATATACAGTATATACAACAGATATAATTTACATATATATTATACACATAATTTATATAAATATATTAGTACTTAATAATTTTGCTATTAAAGAATTAAAAAATGCTTTCAAAAAATTTTAACAATACAATAAAACAATTTAACAATAATAAAAAATAAGAAAATTAATATGTTATTATATATAATATTTAGATTTTTATTAAACATTATTTACTTTTTAGATTATCCATATAGATGGAGGGAAAGCAAAAATTCCCAAAAGTCCAATTTTTAATAATGGAACACTTCCATTTGAATTAATAATTCATTCTAACACCATTGTCAATAATTTAGGTGTATTTAACATATTAAAATCTTTAAATGTAAGTCAAGCAAAATTAATAACTTTTGAAGAAGTTCCTGATAATATAAATACTTATGTATGTAAGTATTAATATAATTTTAATAAAAATATTAATATAACTATTTTAATTAATATTAATATATATACATATATATATATATATATGTATATATATTAATATTAATTAAAATTAGCTAGACAAGTTAAAAGTGTGTTGCATACAGGATGTCCCAAAACACATAATCAATCTTTCAGGGACAGATTCCTAGGATCATTTGGAGACGATTTTTCCTTAGCGAAAATGTCGAGGCACTAATAATTTTCGAATTATAAGCGATTGGAAATAAGGGGTTTTTCGCAAACTAAGCCTTGTAAAAATAATATATTAACAAAATCACATTCTTCAATTAATTTTAAATAATTTACTTTAGTTGAATTTTAATTTAAAGCTTAATTGCAAAAATATATGATGACAAATATTGGAAAAATCTTGATTAATTATTCAAGTCGCTAGTAAATAAATAATACGAGTTTAGAATAATCGACCCAACTAGCTTGAAAATAATTTCTTAATATTCACAACGTTTCGACCATGTGGTTGTGGTCCTTTTACGAAGGAATATACTGAAATTTTACATATACGATCCCCTCTGTCCCCCCTAAAGAAATGTAGGCGAGAAAAAATATAGATCCGAAAGTCATTGTGAATATTAAGAAATTATTTTCAAGCTAGTTGGGTCGATTATTCTAAACTCGTATTATTTATTTACTAGCGACTTGAATAATTAATCAAGATTTTGACACACTCCTGGACCTAGATATGGAGTATACACATCTATTATATATCGAGCCTTTATATTCACGCCGGCGGAAAAAAGGCGTTATTTACAAATAGTTGTTTATCAAGGTAGAGAAGAGTATAGAGTCGAAGGGTCTGAATAGCTCAGATGGTGAGAGCAGTCGCCCGGAAAGCGAAAGGTCTCGGGTTCGATTCCCGATTCAGCGACTTTCGGATCTATATTTTTTCTCGCCTACATTTCTTTAGGGGGGACAGAGGGGATCGTATATGTAAAATTTCAGTATATTCCTTCGTAAAAGGACCACAACCACATGGTCGAAACGTTGTGAATATTAAGAAATTATTTTCAAGCTAGTTGGGTCGATTATTCTAAACTCGTATTATAAATACTTATGTATGTAAGTATTAATATAATTTTAATAAAAATATTAATATAATATATATATATATATATATGTATATATATTAATATTAATTAAAATTAGCTAGACAAGTTAAAAGTGTGTTGCATACAGGATGTCCCAAAACACATAATCAATCTTTCAGGGACAGATTCCTAGGATCATTTGGAGACGATTTTTCCTTAGCGAAAATGTCGAGGCACTAATAATTTTCGAATTATAAGGGATTAGAAATAAGGGGTTTTTCGCAAACTAAGCCTTGTAAAAATAATATATTAACAAAATCACATTCTTCAATTAATTTTAAATAATTTACTTTAGTTGAATTTTAATTTAAAGCTTAATTGCAAAAATATATGATGACAAATATTGGAAACTTGCAAAAAATTATGGCCTTCCTCGACATTTTCGCTGAGGAAAAATCGTCTCCAAATGATCCTAGGAATCTGTCCCTGAAAGATTGATTATGAGTTTTGGGACACTCTGTATATGTTTTTTAAGTTATACGTGTATATATATATACATATGTACGAGGGTAGTCCCAGAAGTACCCGACCTGACGTATAAATGGCGGTTGTTGTCTAAAAAAAATTACTATGGTAGAAAGTACCAACCTTATAAAGCTTAAGTTTCAAGTTTGAAGACGCTACGTTGTTTAGTATTTGTTTGGCAGCCATCAATAGTGAACGCTCTCAGTGAATTTGTAAACATGGAAAAAATTGGTCATCGTTATGTGATACAATACTTTCATTTGAAAGGTCTCAGTCCAACCAATATCAAAGCCGAGCTAGATTCTACTCTGGGGGAGTCTGCTCCTTCGTTTACAATGGTAAAATATTGGGTGGCAGAGTTTAAACGAGGCCGTACGAGCTGCCAAGACGAACATCGCAGTGGTCGACCAAATGAGGTGACCACGCCAGAAATGGTGAAGAAAATCCACAAAATGGTATTGGATGACCGTCGACTGAAAGTGCGCGAGCTAGCAGACATGGTAGGCATTTCAAAAAGTGCTGTACATCGCATATTGACTGAAAATTTGGACATGAGAAAGCTGTGCGCAAGATGGGTGCCGCGTTTGCTCACAATGGAACAAAAACAGCGTCGTGAGGATGTTTCAATCGAGTGTTTGGCGATGTTTCACGGCAATAAAGCCGAGTTTTTGCGTCGATTCATAACCATGGATGAAACATGGGTCCATCACTTCACACCTGAGACGAAGGAACAGTCAAAACAATGGACTGAAAGGGGAGAATCGGCTCCAAAGAAGGCGAAGACAGTTCCATCTGCAGGCAAGGTCATGGCGTCAGTTTTTTGGGATGCGCGTGGGATAATTTTCATTGATTATCTTCAAAAAGGGAAAACAATCAACGGCGAGTATTATGCGAACTTATTGCAGCGTTTGAGTGATGAAATCAAGAAAAATCGGCCGCATTTGGCGAAAAAGAAAGTGTTGTTTCATCAAGACAATGCACCAGTTCACACATCCGTTATCGCGGTGGCCAAAATCAATGAGTTAAAGTTCGAATTGCTTCCTCACGCACCCTATTCGCCAGATTTAGCCCCCTCGGATTATTTTCTCTTTCCAAACTTGAAAAAATGGCTCGGTGGTAAAAGATTTGCCAACAATGAAGAGGTGGAGTCTGCGGTTAATGGCTATTTTGAGGAGCTCGACGGTTCTCACTATAAACAGGGTATCGAAGCTATTGAACATCGCTGGGAAAAGTGTATCGAGCTAAAAGGAGACTATGTTGAGAAATAAAGATATTTTTTCTCAAATTTTTTGTGTTTTCTTTGTTAGGTCGGGTACTTCTGGGACTACCCTCGTATATCTAAATTAAATTTTAATAATTTTAATCTTATAATCTTAGATATCTTTATAATTTTAGTATTAATTTTAACAAAATTGCACTATTCTACAGTAATACGCGGATATAAAGGAAAAGATAGAGAGAGAAGGAATGATTTCACCGAGTCAAACAGGTTTTAGAAAGGGGATGGGGGTTATGGACAATATTTATGTACTGAATTATTTGGCGAACAAGCAGGTAGGAAGAAAGGGGGGAAGGATGGTTGCGGCATTTGTGGACCTGAAGGCGGCGTTCGACTCGGTGGACAGGGAGGTGTTGGGGGAAGCGATGAGGGAGAGAGGGGTTAGAGAAGGGCTAAGGGTGAGGATTGAGGAGAGCCTTAAGGAAACGAAAAGTAGAGTGAGAGTGGGGGAAAGGCTAGGGGAGAGTTTCTGGACGGCAAGAGGGGTAAGGCAGGGGTGTCCGATAAGTCCATATCTGTTCAACCTGGTTGTGGCAGATGTGGAGGAGGTACTAAGGAAGGGAGGATGGGGGGGAGTAAAATTGGGAGACGAGAAGGTTTACTGTCTGGCGTATGCGGACGATATGGTTTTGCTCGCAGAGGATGAGGAAGGGATGATACATATGATGGGGAAGCTGGAGGGGTACTTGGATGGAAAAAAGCTGGAGATTAATGTGGGTAAAACGAAGATGATGAGGTTTAAAAGAGGGGGTGGTAGAATGAGGAAAGTGAAGTGGTGGTGGAAAGGGAAAGAGGTAGAAGAGGTGAAGGAGTTCACGTACTTGGGGTACAGGTTGCAGAGAAACGGGGGTCAGGAGGCACAAGTGAGGGAGAGGGTTAGAAAGGTGGCGGCGGTTATTAGACAGGTATGGGATAGGTAAAAGGAGGTTTGCGGGGGACTGGGAGAGAAGGATTTGGTTATGTGAGAGGCTAGTAGGAACGGTAATGGGGTATGGAGCGAAAATATGGGGCTGGAAAGAGAGAAAGGAAGTAGAATCGATGCAGGATAGATGGATCAGATGGACATTAGGAGTGGACTGGTGCACGCCGGGGTACATGGTGAGGGAAGAGATTGGAAAAGAAAAATTTAGGTTGGAAGCAGGGAAAAGGGCGGTGGGATTCGAAAAGAAGTTGGAGGAGGGGAGAGGGGGAAAGCTGGCAAAGAAGTGCCTGGAGGAGATGAAAAAGAGGATTAGGGAAGGTAGAGAGCTATCGGGATGGGAGGAGGAAAGGAAAAAATTCTTTGAGGGAAGGGGAATGGGTTTAAAAGAAATGGAGGAAAGGAGGGGGAGAGGGGAAGAAGTGTATGAAGGATGGGAGCAGCGGGATAGAGAATTGCAAAGAGAAGAAAGATGGGAAAAGATTAGAGAGTCCAGGTATAACAGATGGTATGGGGAGATAAAGGAGGAAGGAGTACCGGCATATCTAAAGAAGGGTTGGGGGGAGAGTAGATGGAAGAGGGTGATTAGGCACAAAATGAACAATGAGATGAGAGGAGCAAAGTATTGGGAGAAAGAGGAAAGGAGGATGTGCAGGAGATGTGGTGGAGGGGAAGAGACATGGGAGCATGTGTTGGGGGAGTGCATGGGGGAGGAAGTGGAGGGGGACTGGTGGGTGAAGATGAATAGGATACTGGAGAAGGAAAGGGGAGGAGAAAAGAGAGGAAAGGGGGGAGAGGGTGGAGGAGGGGAAGAAGGAAAGTGGGAGGATGAAAGGATGGATGGATGGAGAGTGGATGAAGGAATCGGAAGTCGAGGCGGTTGAGATTAGGGACAGATCTCTCTCTCTCGATAGGTTGGAATAGGGTAGAAGTGTAAGATAGTGTGTAAGATAGTTATAAGGAGATAATGTAAATAGTTGTAAATAGTTGTAAGTAGATGTAAGTTAGAGTAAGGAAGCGACAGATAAACAAAGAAGAGAAGGAAGGCTCGATAGGAAAGGAGAAAGGAGGAAAGGAGAAAGGAGGTAAAGGAGAGGAGAAAGGAAAAGGACAGAGGAGGAAAAGGAGAGGAGGAGAAAAGGGAGAGGAGGAGAAAAGGGAGAGGAAGAAGTTGGGGGAAAGGAGGAAAAGAATGTTGTTAGTAGAATGTGAGGTCGCATATGGCCAGGAGAGGAAGGAAAGATGGGAGGTGTGAAGGTTTGGGTACGCTCCGTATAAAAGCGCCTTTAATCCCTAAGGGGACAAATAAATAATACAATACAGTAATACGCGGATATATTAAAACTAATTTTAATACACTTAATAACACTTATAAAAGTTATGGATGTGGATCCATAACAGATGGATGTTATAAATTACAAATCCAAATTATGGAGTATGAACAACATTCATATTTCGAGAAAGGAGAATACATAGAAGTAAAGGGTTATGTAAAAATAATAAGTAAGTTATTATCAAATTTTAATAAGCAAAATATTATATTTTAAAATAAATTAAAAATATTAAAATTAATATATTATAGCAAATTAAATATTTAAATAAAAAAATTAATAATTATTTTATAAAATATGTAATAATTGTAAAAAATAGTAATTAATATAAAACATTTCAAAAAGTAAAAATAATTTAAATAATATGTTTATTTATATTTTCATCTTCCTTAATTTCTTATCTTTAATTTTATCCTAAATTAATTTTTTTTGTATTACAGATGACATATTCTTTATTGAAGTCGACAATATATCAAATATAAAATTATTAAATGAAAATAGACGATTATCCTTGGCAGAGAGTTTGAAGGCAACAAAAACAATACTAAAAAGAACGCACACTGATGCATCATATATTGAGAAACAATCAACCTCGAAACTTCTTAAACAATAATTTAAAGATATATATAATATATTATTAATCTTATTCAACTTATATAGAGTTGATTTGATTAGATTTTAGTTTATTGTCATAAAAAATTATATATATATATATATATATATATATATATATATAATATTATTAATCTTATTCAATTTCTAGTTGAATTGAATTAATTATATTTCAATTTATTTGGTTTATAAATGTTTATAAAGGTTTATAAATTAGTTATAACTTTGAAATTCAATTCAGTACATTTGATGTTTTTTCAGTGTATTTTATAATTAAAATAAAATTCTTTATTTATAGTTAAAATTTATCAATATATATATTTTGTGTACTTTCTATAATAATTTTAAGATTCTTATTTAATTCTTATCCGTTTTAAAAAATAGTATATATAATGCTAAAAAATAATAATAAAAAATATTTTTAGCAATATTTACTTAAACATTTTATATCGATTTTTATTGATTTTTAATATGATATTATTATTTACTTAAATTAAATTTTATTTTTAATCACTTATAACTGGAAAATTATTGGAATAAGACATTTAAAAAATTATTAAAAATATAATAACATTAAAACATTCAAAAATAAAAATATTATTACCTGATACTTCTTCTATCTTTCCTTCAGTCTTTTTCTCTATTTCTATCTGCCTCTCTTTTACTTATTATTCCTTTTTTTAATTTTAAATTAAACTTCCTTCTCTTTTTACTCTTTTTCATTTTTACTCTCTTCTTCTCTTTTTCTATTCTTGTTTATCTATTAATAATATAATTAATAATATAATTCATCATTTCTTTAACTTTAAATAAAAATTTTAAATATTACCTAATTAAAAATATAATAACATTAAAACATTCAAAAATAAAAATATTATTACCTGATACTTCTTCTATCTTTCCTTCAGTCTTTTTCTTTATTTCTATCTGCCTCTCTTTTATTTATTATTCCTTTTTTTAATTTTAAATTAAACTTCCTTCTCTTTTTACTCTTTTTCATTTTTACTCTCTTCTTCTCTCTTTCTATTCTTGTTTATCTATTAATAATATAATTTGTCATTTCTTTAACTTTAAATAAAAATTTTTAATATTACCTAATATTATATATTGACAGCGTATTAATATTACATGCAATATTATATACATACTTTTTTATTCCTTATTACTGCTTCAAATTTATAAATCTGATTTCTTTTATAAATTTTTTTCAGTAACCTCGTGTAATACGATGGACACTCATACCAACACACATACCTTTATCACTTTTAATAATTTGACACGATGCACGTGAAACTGTCAAACTCGTCGCAGTCTCGGTCACTCGGAATCGACCACCAATCACATACGCGGAAAAGGGGCAACAATACAAGCGATTCCAAACACACACTTCATGCGTATCATGACTTTTTTTATAAGGGATAGATAGATAGATAGATAGACTACACTACGCAAAACAATTAGGAGAGCGCTTTAAAACTTGCAAGTTTGTATGTATATAAAATATATAATATATAAAATATTAAAGGTTTAAATATTATTAAAGTTAATAATCTTTTAAATATTTTATTTAACGCTAAAGAAAATACAAAGAATAGACAACGAAAAAAGATGGAGAGAAGAAAAGAAATAGAAAAAGAAACAAAAAGAAAGCTATTATTTAGAAAAAAAAATGAGAGAGAGAGAGAGGGAGAGGGAGAGGGAGGGAGAGGGAGAGTGGGGGAGAGGGAGAGAGAGGGAGAGAGAGGGAGAAAGGGTGAGAGAGGGAGAGAGGGAGAGAGGGAGAGAGGGAGAGAGAGGGAGAGAGAAGGGGAGAGAAGGGGAGAGGGGGAGAGGGAGAAGAGAGGTGGGAGAGAGAGGGAGAGAGAGAGGGAGAGAGAGGGAGAGGGAGAGAGAGGGGGGATGGAGGGAGGGGGAGAGGGGGGGAGAGAGGGGGCGGGGGAGAGAGGGCGGGGGAGAGGAGAGAGGGAGAGAGGGAGGGGGAGAGAGAGAGAGCCGTTTGATCTATCGCACGTTCTCGGCGGGCGCGCGTCGGTAAGGCTGGAGACTCCAGCCTGGAGTCCCATGTATTGATATTTTCCGCGTAACGCGTACCGCGTAACCAATCAGAACCGTTCCGCGTTTTCTTTACGCGGAATTGAATGTTCTGATTGGTTACGCGATACGCGTTACGCGGAAAATATCAGTCCATGGGACTCCACCCTAATAAGCACTGTATTTGAATCGCGCGGAACGGTAATTTGTATCTTCGCGTAGTCTGCAGATATTGATTTTTATTGCACAGCTGATTTTTATTTTGTCAATTTATTTATTTTTTTTTAATTAAATGTTTTCCGTAAGATTAAAAATTTGTTAATATTAGCCTATCGCCATAATGTAGAATGTGTGCGTAATACATACGTACATAAGAAACGAAAATAAAATCAGCTGTGCAATAAAAATCAATATATGATAGATTGGTAAGTGTGTATGTATAATTAATTACGGGCCTGAGCGTGCGAATTCTACGCGATGTATCATTGAGTACATTTATACGGCACCCTTAATCGGGTTTAATAACATCCGTAGTTGTAAGACTGGCCAATCACAGCCGTTCCATTCTTCAGGGAAATGGCTGTGATTGGCAAGTTTTACAACTACGGATATTATTAAACCCGATTAAGGGTGCCATGTAAATGTACTCATAGGCAAACTTTCATTGCTTATAACTCAAAAACTATTACAGCCTCAATAATTTTGTCTTAGAATTTTTGACTCTATTTCACCTCTAGAATACGTTCATAAAGTATTGTAGGGAAAGTTGTGAGATATCTGGATAACTGACAACATCAACTATTTGCATTGCTTTTATGACTATTATTTTTCATTGAAAGTAAGCATTTTCACTATTTTTGTCCATAAGAAACTATAGTGGCCACAATGAAAGATATTTCATAGCTGTTCGGCATATTTTTTTTAAATTCAGGATACTTAAGAGTATAAAAAACATAAAAAGTAAATTTTTTTGTTGTTCTTTATAATTGTTCTTTTGGATCAAAGTAAAAAATGAAAAAATCGCTAATGTTTACGTTATTTTCATTCATTTGAATAATATCTATATGTTTTCTAAAAAAATTAGCAATTATACTGTTTTATAGAGCAAAGTTTCAGCTTTAAGAATCTGTTTTTTGAATTGCGATACGATGATTTTTAATGGAATTATAAGCAATCAAATTCAAAATGCTAATTTTTTACTTAATCCGCGATAACTTAAAACTTAAACAATAAACATTTTTAAAAAACGATTTTGTAGGGAAACCTTTAGCTTTCACAAGAAAAGTCGAAAATTGTCGCAAATTTTTTCTGAAAAAGTTACAGGCCCACAAATTGAGACGTTTCATTTTGTCTAGCTCGTGGTTTTCTTTATGTGAAAATTACGAAACTTATAGAAAATAAAAAGCATAAAAAATATAGACTTTTTGAAAGTAGATATTTCAAGCTCTTAAACCCTTTTTTTATTTAAATTTTATTCATTTGTACCGAAGTTATAGCTGAATTTTGCCTACTTTTTCAGAAAAATTAAGTGTTCTCTTAATTTTTGTGAGCAGTATACAGGGTGGACAAATAACTCTGTCCCCCTGGAATATCTCCGTTATTTTTAAAGATACAAAAATATTGTACTTACAATTTGTACGGTATCAAGAGAGCCTATGCTACTAATAATTTTTTTGTATTTCAAGGTCATCTCCATTTTATCCTTAGTGTAATAGCGATTTTAGACAATTTCAACGATTTTGAAATCTCTGAAGCGCTTCCACCTACAAAAAAACTATTAGTAGCATATTATGGCTCTCTTGATACCGTACAACTTTTGTAAGTACAATATTTTTGTATCTCTAAAAATAACGGAGACATTTCCAGGAGATGATTCCAGGTGGACAGAGTTATTAATCCACCCTGTATATTATACAAAAGCATTGTTGTATTTAAGAACAGGAAATAGACAAAATTGTTTTAAAAAACATTAATAAAATAATAATTGAGTCATTAATTTCCAAATTGGATCTGTTACGTCCTGTGGACTCCACGATTCTTTTCTTTCGGAGAACGCAAAGCGATATTTTAAATATCGCAGACGCGCAGATAAACCGACGATCTGACAGGTGAGGCAAACATATTCCGAGACAGTTCCATCATAAAAGTAAAGAATATATACAGAACTTGAGAAGCAAACAGATTAACTCATAAAATTCAAAACTGTAACTCGTAACTGTATACTCTAAGAAGATAAACTATAGTCGACAATTCTTTAAACAAAACCAACACTTGAAAACTAATAAAAATTTTAAGAGAGAGACTAATAACAGTAATCGATTCCAAACAATTCTCGTCTGACAGATCATCGTTACGCGATATCGGCCCGAGACAAACTCAAGAAGGTAATAAAAATATCAACCACACTTGATAGCAACAAATTCTCCATTGGTCGAAACGTAAGCGCCTAAACAAAAGCCCTGACCAACCATGATAATTGTGAAATCAAAAGCGACGCCTCCGGGACCCTAAGGGCGTCATTGAAAAATTTCCTATTCGTCAGGAAATGTTAACAAACCAATGGAGAGGAGGAGCAAGGAGGTTGATAGACCCGCGACATCCCTCGGGAGAGCAGATTTTACTCCGGACTTTTGAGCGTAATTTTCCGCACACGACCTATCCGGCCTCGTACTTATGTTAGACTTTTTCGGACTTTTCGAACACAATCATTTTCGAAATTCAGCCTCGCTCAAACTCAGATTCCGACGTTCGTTTGGTGCGTGAGTGCAAGAACATAGTTCAATTCCGATAGACCGCATATACAACCAGACCAGAACGATCCAGCAGCCATTGTTAACAACGCACCTCACAAACAGTAAGTCAAGACACATACGCATAACAAAAGGAAAATGCAAAAATAAATATTTCACCCACCGTACCGAAATAATTCTTGGACTCAAGATAAAACCATCTTTTTAAATTTCTTTTTGCGCGAGTTCTATCCTATCCAACCCTAAACCTCTCTCTCTCCCTCACTCTTTCTTCCATTCCGAAATCACTCAGGATCTCCCGTGACAACGGCGAGATTCGTGATTTCGTCCATTCTGGAAATCACTCAGGATCTCCCGTGATAACGGCGAGATTCGTGATTTCGTCTATTCTGGAAATTACTCAGGATCTCTCGTGATAACGGCGAGATTCGTGTTCCCGTTTTCCATAACCTTCCCCTATTCAACATTATCCAGTCTCTTCTCTCTCTCACTCTAAAATTATACATGCGCAGAGAATAGGAAATAGAATTAATAATGGCAAAATAGAAAAAAAATAAGTATTCCAAGAATTATGTCTAACACACACGAACACGTTTTATATATCTATTATTTGTTTATTGAAAAATTATTGTAATTACCAATCGGGACCCTAAATTTTAAACAATAACTCCCCTCTCTGTCCCGATTGAAGACCTCCGTACTCATGTATCACCCGCGATCCACACTCACTCACTCATACACAGGCGCATCTATTTGTTTTCTGACTTGCAGAGCAACACTATTAGAATAAGGAATAATAATAATAATATATATGTGTAATAATTCCGATAAATCTAATTTTTCTTTTCTTGTCCTCTATAAGAATAAAATAAATTAATTATCTTCGTGCCTAATACTCTTTAATAGACCCGATCTCATTACTTCCTTTCCCGAAGTCGCACTAGGCCTTGTCCCGCATAATAAAGATTAAATTTTTTTACCGAAAAGAGGCCACCGACCGAACGACCCTTTAAATAGAGTAAAAGCGACCTTCCCGGTCGTTGACCTATTTAGGCCTTTTTTTTTTTTTTTTTTTTTTTTTGCGCTGTGGAAACCTCATGGTACCACTCACCCCCCGGGTAGGGGATGAGGGTTATGTGGGACTCCTTGTCCCCCATCGCCGATCCACGTATAGATCGGCGGTGGGGTCCAAGACTTACCGCACTAAAACCACAGCGGGTACCTTCGCTGGCGCTTATGAGGATGGCAAGGAACTGCCGGAGCATTACATCTTGCCATCCCCTGGGACCTATTTAGGCCTAAGCACGTTCGTTCGAGTCGAACAGACGGATAGTCTGCCGTCGTTCGAAGTAAGTTTAGTTACGCCCTTCCGCTGACTCTTCCTTCCACGAGTCTGGACGTAACAGGTCATAGAATTAAGTTTCATTTGAAATGGAAAGAATGGTTGGAAAATAATTCATTAATTATTGAGCAAAGAGAAAGAAGATCGATCAATCTGTGACACTTACAATTGACCAAAACAACACAAAAGATGAAAATAACACAGAAATTATTCTTGATTTGAATTTACCAGTTACCAGTTATCGGGACTGCAAATTAAATTAAAATAATTAGTATAGATGCTTCTGATAAAACAGAAAAATATGTAAATATCAATTATTCTGCTATTTGTTCATATATACATGTCATAATTTATTAAAATTAATTCCTCACAATTTATGTAGGACCTAAAACGAATATTATCTGAGAGTATCGAGGAAAGGAAGTACTATCATTTTATAAACAGAATGGTCAACTCATTGATCGTCTCTCTTTGTAATTATGTCGCGGATTGCGTTCTCTCTGTCGAGCTTAGTGCAGATGTCGATAAAAGGTACATTCTTATTAATATTAATTTCAAATAAAAATAAATTAATCGTAAGGCTCGTATGATGCAAAGCAAATAATTGAGAAATAATATAAATATAAAACCAAGGCCAACTTTCGAGCATAAATAAACAGGATGTAATATTGATTAGTAATTTATTTCAAATATTACATAATACGTATACGTTTCGACTTACTTAGTCTTCCTCAGTACGTGAGTAGAGTTAATACAAAGAGAATATAATATAAAAAGCAAATATAATATAAAAAAATTGTTTAAGGTTCCGCCGAGCGAATGAGTTGCCATTATATGTAAGCTTAGGTAGTATACAGATAATTTATAAGAAACCATGGCAAAAAGGTTGTAACAATCCATTTGAACTTAACAAGTTTAAAAATTTTATAAATGGAACGCGTACGATGGTGATGATAAAACCCATTCTTCGTTGGAAGGCGAGAATAAGTTAGTTCGGTAAGATCAAATATTAATGTCATTGTATAAAATTGGTATGTTCCATGATATTCGATTGATACTTGTCTTTAATGATAAACTGGAATTGTGGGTAAAAAGAAGCGTTAAAATTTTGCCACGAGCTCAATATAGTGAAAAAAGTCACTTACAATTATATCTTGAGATATGTTAAATTTCTTGCCATTAGCCTCTCACTTACAGTGTATCTTAAAATCGACTGTGGGGAGCATATCTGAGTACCAAACAATAACTCTAAAAAGTACAAATCATCGTGTGTTAGTTATTTCCTCTAGGATGTCAAAATAAACATTGTCGAATAATTCTGTGTCCTTGTTTAAATTAATGCCGTTTTTTTGTTCTTTAATGTGTATCATTTCGGAAATAAGTCTTTTTTGATAATTATGTTCAAAATCTAAAATTTTAATATTGTTCCAATTGAATGTATGTTTTTCACTCAGAATATGCTCAGAAATTACCGAATGTCTTGACGAATCTAATTTAATGTTATTAATGTGTTCTGTGAGTCGAGTGCGTAATTGTCTTTTTGTTTGTCCGACATACGTTGCATTACAATCATTGCAGTTTATTTTGTAAATAACATTTGAATTATGTGGATGGTAGTTCCTATCCTTTTGTATCTTGACAAATTTCTCTAGTTTATTAAGACATCGATAACCAACAGTCATGTCCAATTTTTAAATCGATGATGCAATTAATTCAGAGATTGTATTGATGTAGGGAATAACAAAGAATTTTTTATTGTTGTTTTCGCTATTGTTAGATTGATTAATGACATTCAAGTTTTTATTTGTTATATTCAATTTGTTAAAAATAAGATTCTTTATTCTTCTATTGATCCATTTAAAAGTGAAGTCCAGGGGGTAGCCATTGTCGAGCGATATGTTAATAATTATCTCCAAGTTTTTTCTATGGAATTGAGGGTGTGAGAGCAATAAAGCTCTGTCGACTAAATTGTATATTATTCCTATTTTATGGCACATTGGATGGTTAGAAAAATATGATAAAATTCTGCCTGAGAAAGTTTTTTTATGAAACCAATCTATGTATAATATATTGTCTATTACTTTTAAATGTAAATCTAAAAAGCTTATGCAGCGGTCCTCCTCATATTCTACCGTGAATTTTAATCTTTCGTGATAATCATTAAATTTGTCGACAATGTTCGCAATTTCATTCGCCTGAGTTGCTAATATAATATCATCCACATAACGGTAGTAAAATATTAAGCTCGTTCCTAGACTATTTAAGATTGATTCCTCTAAATCCTGCATCACTAGATCCGCGACTGTGGGTGATAATGGGGATCCCATAGGAGTCCCATAAGTTTGTTTATAAATTGTGTCATTGAAAGTAAAAAATGTGGATGATAGTATAAAATTGGTAGCTGATATAAAATCTTTTTTTGGAATTTTTGTGTGGAATTCGATATGATTCCATCTATTACTGATGCTATTGATTGCAAGATCCAGAGGGATGTTAGTGAAGAGAGATACGACATCTAACGAGACCAAAATGTCAGAAGGTCCCAATGTTTTACCAGACAGTGTTCTGCATAAATCGAAGCTGTTGTTCACATGGCTACTGGTTTTTGGTAGACTCTTTAGTAATATTTTGTGAATATAAGAAGCCAGGGAATATAGTGCTGTATTGATCGACGAGACTATGATTCTGAAAGGAACGTCGTTTTTATGGATCTTGGGGAGACCATAAGCTTTTGGTAGGAGCGAATCGCTTGAATGTAGTGTATAATATTCTTTTTTAGTGATGTATTCTTTTTTTAGCCATTGTTTTATCGTGTTATTTAACTCTCTTTCGATTCGTAAGGATGGGTTGCTTTTAATAATGGAATAAGTGTTGTGATCTTTTAACAGGTCTTCCACCTTTTCAATGTAATATGTTTTATTCATTGCAACGGTGACGTTGCCTTTATCCGCTCGTGTAAATATGATGTTTGGATTATGGCGGCAAAATTCTGTTGTTGATTTGTGCATTGTTATTAATTTTTCATGTGTTGGATTTTTAGGGATGTCTTTATGTAAGTAGTGAGAAAATTGAGGAACCGCAACATTTCGTATCGTTCTGAGATTTTTAATATTATTGCGTTTTGAATTACCTTCGATGTCCTTGATGAATTCGTGAATTGTTACTTTTTTATTTTTATTGATTGGAAGGCTGAAATTAGCACCTAGTTGTAGAAGATTGGAGAACATTACTCGGAATAACTGAATGCGATAGATTAACAAACCATTTATTATTTGTGTGATCTAAAGGATTTACTAATCAACATTACATCCTGTTTATTTATGCTCGTTAAGTTGGCCTTGGTTTTATATTTATATTATTTCTCAAATATTAATTTCATTACTAAATTTTAATTTGAAAAAATATAGTATTTTTTAAATTGGCTCACTTTTTTAGCTGAAAATATTATCGAGCTATTTCCTAATAAACATATGGTACAGTTTTACTTTTTTATTAATTTTTGCTAAATATATAATAATGTATACCATGCTATATAATACTTTCAATACAAAAATGTAAAAGAATACAATTTCTAAAGTAAAATTATTAAATTAATATTTTAAGAAACTCATTAATTAAATCTGGATTGATCAATAAATATAATTCTACATCTGAAATTTTGCCTGTTAAAAATATTGCGAAAATATTGAAGGTAACATCCTCATACATAGATTTATTTAAAAAATTAAAGCATTAAATTCATTGATATGTTGTATATTCTTTAGAGCAATATCCGCAAGACATAATAGATCATCTTGATTAAAACATAATATACAACCATGATCAAGAGTTCTTAATTCTTGGGAAATAACTTCAAAAGCTAGAATTGAACAGTTAAGGCTCCTGGCTCCTCGCCGACCATGTCGGAATCGTGACGTCAGAGGCGAGAAAGCACACGCTAAAAATTCTTGAGTGCCATTTTTAAATAAAAAGATATTTTAATAAAACAATACTACAAAATTCTTTGGCACACTTGTAAAATTGTCCGAAAACTATCTTTTTCCCTTTATAATCAATCAACAACTGTAAAATGACCGTAATATGAAGTCCAAGTCGTCTGGTCTTTGCGCATGCGCAGTCATTCCACATGACAAAGTCCGATATCACACTCATTTTACGGTTGTTTATTAACTGTCAAGGGAATAGCATAGTTTTCGGACAATTTTATAAGTGTGCCAAAGAGATTTGTAGTGTTGTTTCATCGAAATATCTTTTTAGAATTTGTGAATTTAAGAATTTGTTAAGAGGGAAGAGCAGAAAAAGATTTAATATTCATGATTTCATCATACAGTATTCTGCTTTAAATACACTAATAAGATATTCATTGGTATATATGTTTTTATCAATGTGTTATTGTTATTAATATTTGTATTGTCTTATATAAAATTATTTCTTTAATTATTTATTTTATTTAATTATTTCGGTTTGAAATAGATTTAGATAAACTATCTTGGATCTGTTCAAAAACGTGAATCGCCAAAGCTATATTATTTTATTTTAAAGAAATTACAAAATAATAGTATTATATATTGCATGAACAATCGACAATAGGTTAGAATTTTTATTATATACAATCAATTAAATTTTTTGGTTACAGATTGGATATGTTTTATATACAGGTACGTATATTATGTATATTGTATTGTAATACAAATTTATTTTTAAATATAGAGAACAATACAGTGTCAATCTTGATGTTATTAAGCAAATTGTTTCCAGTTAATACTGCTATAAAGTAAAAAGCAGAAAGGAGTTGGTCAGTGGTAATCTTCGCTTCAAGAAATTACAGAAGACTTTATTTTTCATATAAAAGTGAGTTAATATCTCAATAATTAAAAATATGAATAATATATATATTTATATATATACATTATATATTATTTATTTGTCATATATTTAAATTTAAACATAAAAATGACAAAAAAAATTTAAAAAATTTTTTAATTTATAAATTATAATATTTCTGCATATACAGGATGTTTTAAGAGTAAAATCAGCATTCTATGACATAATTGTACACGCATCATTTTAAGCAAAAAGTTTAGAAAAATGTGCCTTATTCTGCACGATTATAAAAATGCCTGTTCAATATTAAGAACGAATATATTTATCAACTTGCAATTAATAGAAATGTTATGAAACAATCACATTAAATTTTCGTCGTTTCTTGTTATCATGGTTATGAATGTAAACATTAGGTCACATATATGATAAGTTATGTGTTAGTTTGAAATTTTTGGTTCCTGGTATAATTATAATAATGTTTCAAGTTCACTGTTAAAATTATTATTAATTAATTAAAATTATTATTTAATAATTATTATTATTCAAATTTATTGTAAACAAAATTTAATGTAATTGTTTCATAGAATTTGGTTCTATTAAGTTAAAAAATGGATTCGTTCTTAAGATTGAACATGCTATATCTTTATAACCGTCCATAATAGGACACATGTGTATATAAACTTTTTTGCTTAAAATGATGTGTACGATCGTGTCCTAGAATGCTGCATTTCTCCTGAAACGCACCCTCTATACTATAAGACAGAGTTTTCCAAATCTTTTTAGCTTACCGCCCTTTTTCAAACATAATTTTTTTCAGCGCCCCCCTCGGGAAATCTATCTCTATCTCTTATCTTAACTAATAATATAATTGTAAGCGTAGTTGAAATAAAACAATTTGGAACTGAAATTGTAAAGATATAATCAAGTGGATAAGTTTGCTTAAAAAAATATTTCAACGCCCCCGTACTACCCCTAAAGCAAGCAAAGCCCCCACAGATCCCTCCAGCGCCCACAGGGGGGCGGTAGCGCCCAATTTGGGAAACTCTGCTATAAGACATATTATAGAGTAATTAGCATATTTTGTTCGTTGTATTAAGAAATAAAAGATAATTTTACGTCTATAAGTGTACATATACATATCGGGTGTTCAAAACGTTACAAATTTTTATTGTCAAAAATATTGTTTCCAGAGAAAAATGTTTCGAATAGAAGTTGAAATATTTCAAAAAGGACATAAGTTGATGTTATAGGTATATTTGTAAGTGATGGTTTTAAGGTCATTTTAAGGTCAACTTGATTTTTTTAAATGCACAATGGTAAATATTGACAAAAGGGAACCCAGCCCCAATCACCTTGACCTTGACATATGTTGTCAAGGTCATAGGCCTGAGTAACCTCCAACAAATTTTAGCCGTCGCTCCTTCTTAAGAAGAAAGTTATTAACAAAAAAAGATTTGTAAAAATTAAAATTTGTACGTAGTCTAAAGGCTCATTCAGACAGGACGCGTCAAGCGTCAAGCAGCGAGCAGCAACCATTCAACAACCAATAAGCGAGGTAATATTAGCAATGGCGTAAAAAATATTGCCTCGCTTATTGGTTGCTGCTCGCTGCTTGACGCTTGACGCGTCCTGTCTGAATGAGCCTTAACAATGAAAAACTTGATGACAGAGTTCATAGAAATAGCTCTACCTATACTATATATCTATATATACCTAAATAAACATTCAATTTTTTATATAGAGTGTTCAAAAATAACATATTAATATGATGAATTAATTATTTACTGAATACATTTTGTTCATTATTTCAAAAAAAGCATCAATACGTTTATCTAAGAAAGTTTACTAAACACACACACACATACACGGGGGGGTGCAAGGGGGGCCTTCGGCCCCCTTCCCGCACCCGCCCCAACGGTAGGCAGGGTGGACCTCGCTTTACAACTTACAGCATGTGTCCATTGTGATTGAACTCTTCGCAATGCATCCCCTACCGGCGGGGAGGGTGCGGGAGGGGGGCCAAAGGGCACCTTGCACCCCACCCCCGTGTGTGTGTGTGTGTGTATGTGTGTGCATATACGTTTGTGATATTTTATATCTTCTTTGCAATTTCTTTTATTAATAACTTTTTATTAAACAACAAGCGACGGCTAAAATTTGTTGGAGGTTACTCAGTCCTATGACCTTGACAACATATGTCAAGGTCAAGGTGATTGGGACTGGGTCCCCTTTTGTCAATATTTACCAAAAATTGAATGATTTACGAGATATTTTATATCTTAATTTGACATGTTTTTTTATATAAAATACAAAATATCTCTAATATCTGTAAAATATTTAGTTCTCGATAATTTTACCTTAATATTTTTATGCATAGAATAATTAGACAAATCAATTGGTGTAAAGAAAACGCATAGTTATGTTTAAGAAAAAATATACAATTTGTAACATGCAGCTACATATTTTTTAAACATTCCTATAACATCAACTTATATTTTCTTTGAAATATTGCAACTTTTATTTGAAGCATTTTTCTCTAGAAACAATATTTTTATAGTTAAATGTGTAACGCTTTATTTTGAACACCCGGTATAGTTATAAATTGTTTTACTTTATTTGTGCAATATATGGTGATTATTATTTAGTAAATTATTATTTGCTATTATTACTATTTCTTATTCTTATTTTTTATTGTTTATTTCTATTAATTATTATTTTTGCTTATTTATTTCAATGAAAATTGTATATTAGCTTCTAAATATATAATAATGTGTGTAGACCCCTGAGATTCAACCATCTTTGGATAAAAGAAGAAAAATTAAAAAAGTTTTGGTTTAACATTACCTCAAACAATTATTGTCGGATCTACATTACAAAAAATTCATCAAAATATTTTTGTTTTCGACGATGCCTTATATGAAGTGGAAACGTCGTTAAAGACTATCGACATTACTTTTAAAGCTTTCCATACACTTCACGCAAATTATCCTGTAAAACACAAATATTTAGCATCTGCTAATGTGGTGAATAAAATTGTAATCGTACTTTTGATCAATGAGCAATTTTAAAAAAACATTTAATGAAAAAACTAAAATAATATTTTGCCAAGTAAGAGGTAAAATATAATATCAAAAAAGCAAGAAAGCAAATTTTTTGTTGTTGTTGTCTTTTTCTTCTTTTTTTACACGGGGTAATCTTCATGGATACCCTCCGATCCCCGAGGAAGTAATACCGAACTCGTACGGCGAAAATCCCGCGAATGTTTTACTCGGACTCTGTTTACGCGAGATGCCCTGCATGATTTGCATCGCTTTGGGACAGCCCGCATTCAATGCAACATTCTTAAATAGAATTGCAACAGTTCGAATTGATAAAAATAGCAGATACATATTTTAAATCATAATTTGTCGTTAAAAATTCGACTATTTTCAAATTGAGATAACAACGAAAAATTATCGTATCGAGTTTCGCCAAAGTGCATTTTAAAGAGAAAATTTTGAATTTTTACGTGATTTTTATCCCATTGAGCTACGTCAACTGATTCACGCCGTGCAATTCAGGAAAGTGGACCTTCTATTTATCAGTTTTGTAGGTTCTTACTCTGTCACTTGTCAATGCAAAACTGATCATTCCACGTAATCGGAACTAAAATTTTCTTAAACTACAGACTTCAAGCTTCATTTTCATTTTTTAAACACCTTGATATAATAATTATTAGCTGAGTTATAAGTTTTTAAACTTTCACTATTTTTTATTACTTTTCAAGTGTGCCGCTTTTTTTTTGGCCGAGTTTATACATGTATATATAACTCATGATTGACATGCAAAAGTCATTGTCATATAAGCGTGTAAACGAAAGACTTATTGTTCATAGTTAATTTCCCTATTTTTGCAATTTACAATGAGTTATATTAGAATCCCACCCTTTGCTTCATAAGGAAAGTCCCTTAAGGGTTTCTGGGCAAAAATCAAAATCATCTCGATATATTAGCACATAAATCGAAAAGTTAAGCACAGAGAACCCAAAAAAAATTTGTTTTGAATTCCATATTTTCAAAAAGAATTCTTTTTCCATCCCATTTCTGTTCTAAAAGCATTCTTAAGAATTCCAAACGAATTCACTTTTATGTCACCAATTCTGAGCCCTTTTTCGAATACAAAAGGAAATCTTTTTATATTCTATAAGAATTCTATTTTATATTTTATAAAAATTTGAAATAGTATTTTAACAGAGCTCCATAAGAGGTCGCTTTATTTTCTTTCTGGATTTAAAAACTGTTCTTGGATAGATTGTAAAGGATTCTTTTGCGATGCTTCGAATAAAATATATTTTACGTTAAAAATATGTTTTATGGAAAAATGTATTTTATACGATAAATCTTTTTTTAATTCACGCTATATAGAAATATACTGCAACAAAAAATGACAATACGGAGAAATCTAGTAAAATATTTGTATTATAGTAACAAACTGATTTATCGTATAAAATACATTTTTCCATAAAATATATTTTTAATGCAAAATATATTTTAATTTATATTTCTTAATTTTAAAGAATAAATCATACTTTGATTTTTATTACAAATTAAATATTACTTTTATTAAAAGTATTATATGTTTGTACATTTTTGTACGTTTTTTATATTCTTTGGTTTCAAACCTAAATCACATTGTTTCCATTAATCGTTTTAATATCACAGATTGATTTACAATATAAAATAATGAGTATATACTTTTATCAAAACGACGTACACAAATTAGAATAATACATTAACAACAAAAAGTTCAAATACATTGAAAAGAACAATACATATATGGCAATGTTCAAAATATTATAAAACTAAACGTTAAATAAGAGTTAAGCCACACACAAAATAATCTTGAAAATATTCTGTGATAAACTTTGAATCAAAAACAAAATGTATGAATCACTATATTATATTTTAATAAACTATGAAAGAAAAAATAGTTTTTATACCGTTATTGAAAAAGTAAAAAAAATCAATTTTTACTTTTTAATCGGTCATTAGCGTGCTCCAGCCACTTCTTTATTATTATTTCAATATCGTTTTTAGGGACGCTTTTTATTTTCGAAATAGTTTCTGTAAGAGAAAATTTTCTAATTAGTCATATAGATATGACAAAAGAATTCAATATTAATATTTGATTACTGATTCAATAAAAAATGATGATTTGAAAAGAATGGATATTTTTTCAATTAATCGCTTATCACTGTGTAAAAGCTGATTGTGAGAATATGCAGACAAATTTGCATAGCGCATAAAAATACGCATAAAGAAATAGACCAATCCATTTCTTTATGTATATATATTATACTTATGTTATGTTATGGATCTATGACAATTTATTTGGATATACCTTAAATATTACCTATAAAATATTAAACCGACAATAAGTTGGGAAATTAATATCTCTCGAAATTTCCGCGTATTCTTTTGACCAGACCAGGAATACTTCAAGGCTACCTAATTTATATAAAATAGCGTAATGTGGTTCTTGCACATTTGCCTGGATCAGATCCTCCAATCATTTTCATTTCATGAATCTGTAAAAAACAGGCAAATACGATTATTATTATTATTATTATTATACTGATATTGTAGAATATTGTATACATACAGGAAATGACAAATGATTTCCTTACGTATAATTTTTGTAGTTCCAAGGATGTAACAAAATTTTCTTGAAACTGACTTCGTCAAACTCTTGGACAGTCCTTAAAGGAAAGTTTGGCAAAAGATTTTCTCCTTCATCTAGTTGCATGTCTGTATGACGATCCTTACGCGCGCGCGCGCGTGCGTGCGTGCGTGCGGCGTGTGTGTGTGTGTGTAGTCGTGCGAGTATAGTATATCTCATAGAACACAATAGCATGCAATAGCAAAAAATCTCGTTATATTGTTATATATAAATAGAGCAATTTTCCATTTGTCCAATAGCATAAAGTTAAAAATTAATAACTTACAACGCGCGCGTGTACGATTGCGTTCTTGCACTTGGTGATTTTGTGCTAGGCGATCTTCCGCATTTTTGGCAAGAACAGGATTCGCGTTTGTTTCCAATTCAGCATTCGCAGCTGCAAGAATATTTCAATTTTCTAGATAAAAGCTTGATATTTTATATGAACTTAAAACTACTTTTCCAAAATTTCATTATTTTCAAATACTTCTGTTGATACAAATGAGCTTCCACAGTCTAGAAATATATTAATTCATATAGTATTCATATTCATATTTATGCGAAAATCACGTGCAATTAAAAATAAATATAAATATATATATATATATATGTATATATATGTATTTAACATATAATTACCTGACATATTTGTTTCATTTCTGTCTTGTGAATGTAACGATGGTGTATTTATCAACAAAGTTTGATGTTTATCCAAATTTTGTTGCTGATAATGAGATAGTGATAGCCAAAATGAAGTTGTAGCACATTTTTCTTTACATCTTTCGGTTTCTGCAAAATACAAAATATTTCGTTAAATATATTTGTTTTCCTGTATTTGAAAATAATTGTATCATACATTAACGACATTACCTTGCTCTTCTTCTGACGTGTCGTCCAAATATGCTGGCTTTTTCCTATGTCGTTTTTTTTCTACTTGATTTAGAAAGAGAGCTTTTTCGCACATATTATCAGTATCATCATTTGTAGATGCGTTAATACAATGCTCTTCTATTTGATTAGCTATATGAATAGTCTCTGCAAAATAATTAATTTTTTATTAATGATTTGTATAGTTAGTTAATATTTTATAAATATTTAATATTGATAAAGACGAACCAAAAGGTCCTAAACGTTTAGGGCATTTGTACGTAAGCCAGTCAGATTCTGGTTGTAGATTATGCATTTTGTGCTTATTAAATTTAACGTTTTTTGGAGGCCAAAAAATTTCATTTGATTCTACATTCATCCAATTTTCTGGTACGAGATTACAAAAGTCGTCAAAAAATACCACATAATACCGCATGTCTGCAAATTTGTGAATCAATATCACCTCATAAATTATTTTGTAAAAGAGGCATAGCGTAAGTGATATTTTCGTATGTCACTAGAAATCCTTTGCGGCTTATGCATTGTGCAGGTCACATATGTACAGGTGACAGATTTTCGACTTTGTATATATTCAAGTTATTTGAAGAACACGGATAATTTAAAATATCGTTTTTCTGTAGAAATTGACGACCAAGAATAACAATCACATTTTCTATTAATCCAATATGCTTGATCATCACGATAGTTGCATCAGTCAGGAAGCAACAGTTGTCCGGCCTCTTATTCGATAACTCAAAATTGCGGAATTGTAGAATTTTGTGCTTGCTGTGGCAACCCAAAGGAAGTTCTGTCACAATTGGATACTTGAGTAGAGGATACTTAACAATTTTTGGATTCTTCTTCTTTTGCAGATGCTGATCGCGATTGTGCCCTTCGCTCAATCGTTGATGAATTTGTTGCAAGGAATTTGCATGTTTTCGTAGCATTCGCTTTAATATTTGCATATGATTTTCAAAATCAAAAGCACTATATGAGTCTAATGGACCTTAATACATCTTTACATCTTCATTTAAATGAATAAGATAGTGAAAATTACTTGTAACATACTACTCTCCATACAATTTTTTAAATTCTTGTACGAAATAAATGAGCAATTCTTTAGCATAAGCGTTGTTTCTGTTACAGTCTCGAGAGTCGCACAATATTCGTATAGCACAATTTAAACTAATAAAGTGAATTAAATTTTCTTCAGGAAGAAAATGTTGTAAGATAATCGGTCCAAGGTACAATAGGAAAAATTGAAATTCAGTGCCTTTCCAATGACATAACTCCTGCAAGTCTCGAGGTTTTCTATTAAAATCTGTTGGCACCCATTGTGCGACGACAACTATTGAATCTAATAATTTTTGTACAGCTTGAGAACTAAACTTTGGACGTCGACAATTATCTAACCAGCTCATTAACAGGGATTTCATGACACCCAACAATACCATGTGTAAAAAGTCCAACGGAAATTGTTTTACCATATCGATTGGTAACGATTCAAACGGTGAAACTGCAATATGGTGTTCTTTATTCATTCTACTTCTGAAAGTATCGTCTGTTCGTAGTGGTGCTGATTTGGTAAGAAAAACCATTCAATCTCTAAATTCTCCTTCTACAATACATTTGTCGCAACTGAAGTATCCATTAAACTGCTTAGTACATTTAACGTAAGATCGTGCAGGACTGTCGCAAATTATGCATCATAAATTAACCTGGAATCTTTTTCCATCTATGACAACTCCTTCATTTTGTATTCATTTATAAACGGTGTCAGGTAGGTGTGAACTGAAGATGGTATTTTATTACCATGATAAATTCCAATAACGAATGGCGTATTCAAAGAGCTGTGAACAAATTTTCCTAATATAGGACATAAACATGTTTTAGAAGATTTCGCTATGGGTAAACCATCGATATTTATATCAAACATCAATTCCGTTTTATCGATATAAGTCGAATCACATAGCTGGTTTTCGATGGTTGTTTTTAATCCATAATGAAGATATTCTTCAGGCGGACGAGGACTAATTTTTAAATTAGAAGTTCGAAGTGTTCGTAATAGAAATCGAGAGTCTTCAGTAGGGATGGGCGATGTTCAAAATAAAATCGATTTTAATAACATTAATTTTAAAAAAACCGATTCTGAAAATCGATTTTCTATATAAAATTATCGACGATTAATCGAATAAAAAAATTATTGGTGAGTATTATTGAATTTTTATGCTTTTTATATTTTATTTTATATTTTTATATTTTATTATTGAATGTTTTATTATTGAATTTTTTTTCATATATACACTTGTTTCTTATTATTTAAGACTCCTAATACTCGATTGCCAAGTCCGTATTTGTACGACAGCGCCACATTTGGCAAAACTATAAACTATAAAGCGTGAAAATGACATAAATTATTCTTGTGACTTATAGCGTCATTTATCATTTTAGTGCAGTGTTTATATTTTTAAAATAATTGTTATAGTGTTAAAATATACCGAAGACTCTCATTTTGTTATAATTTAATATGTAAAAGCAAATATTTATTTCATTTCGATGCCTGTCAAACAGCGGGTTTTCGTCCTTGATTAGGCTCAATTCAATTCGACATATACAATGTTATTTATTGTTTACCCAAGCAAAAGGAGAGTTTTCGGTATATTTTACAAGTCGGTTCTATCGGTTACAAACCCTATTTTATTGAAAAACGTTTCTATTTTAGCGTAAGTAGCAAGAATTTTCATGGTATATTTTCTCGCTTCTGACGTCATCAATTCAAGATGGCTGCAGTCAGTATGCATAGGAGCCTTACCCAGCGAGAAATGATTGGCCGAATCGACGTTAATTCGACATCAAATCGATCAAATCGACGTTGATTCGACGTCGAATCGATTCGATCACCATTTCTCACTGGGTTAATACATTCCAGTTGTGCCCAAAGTTCTTCTATTTGAAAAATTATTGTTATTATTAAGCCATTAATATATATACCTATATATACAGGGTGTCCCAGATCACCCGTACACCCTTTTTAAAATGAAAATAAATGGCTTTTATCAAAAATCGCGAACATTCTTTAAGTAAATCGGGTATGTTCTATCGAATGGTGATATTTTTAACTTTTGATTCCGACCGGAAATACGCCATCCGAACCGGAAGTTAAATTTTTTGAGGGGAACATGGTACTTTTTATTACAGATTCGAATTGTACGTGAAAAAACGTTTTTTCTGAAAGTGCCTCTGTCAACCTTAAAATTGACCTTGAAAGTAACTGTGATGAAATTATGAACTTTAAATGTTCCTGTGGCGTAACAATTTTAAGGTTGACAGAGGCACTTTCAGAAAAAACGTTTGATACAAAAGTTTCTTATTTTTTCACGTACAATTCGAATCTGTAATAAAAAGTACCATGTTCCTCTAAAAAAATTCAACTCTGGGTTTTCTGCTTGGCACAGTGTAGAGAGGTGCCACTGATTTCATGAGCAATTTGAAGCTCTCGTTTTGCACTGTAGATAATGGCATTTTATTGACCGCGATCATGTACAAAATGGCATTTGTAATTTTGTTAGAAGTCTTACCTTCTGTTAAAATAAAACCACAAGTGTTTTGCCAAATAATCAAAAATTAAATTAAAAGATTTCTTTTACGGCATACATACCTAAGAACGATTTTGTATGCTCAAATACTTCGTTGATTCTAGTCAACTTTTCCTGTAATCAAAAGTATTTGTTATTTTTGTTGTACTTTTGTTAAATTTATGAATCAGTCATTTTACGATTTGCTATAATATTGTTTATTTACTTGTTATTATACACTTTTTTATTTTTTACTTGTTATTTATATACTTTTTTATTATTTATATATTTATATTTATTTTTATTCTATTTTATACTTGTTATTTATATACTTTTTTATTATTATTTTTATTATATATATTTATATTTATTTTTATTCTATTTTTTACTTGTTATTTATATATTTTTTTACCTGTGGTTTAAATTTTACTCGTTTCGGCTGTGGAGGATCATCAATGGAATCATTACTAGATCCGGAAGTTACGTTAGCTTTTCGCTTTAGTTTGTCAGCTTGGGGGCAAAACAATGCGTGGCTTGCACTAAGGTGCTGAAACAAATTCGTTGTGTTCGCGCCATGTTTGTATACTTTATTGCAAATGTTACAGCGGGCTGTAACATTACTTTCGCTTTCAAAATATTGCCACGCTGCACTCGATTGTTTTGACCTTTTAAATATCAAATAATAGTCAAAAACAATCTTTTAAAACGACCCCTAAAAAAGTAAAAATTTGCAAGGAATACTAAAAACAACTTATTCAGATTTATTCTTTGTTACGCCCGAACTTTTTGGTGAGGCTTCAGTCGGCGTGATCTCCTCTTGGGCTACCACTTGAGGATCTCCAGCATCATCCTCTGTATTTTTGATCAATGTACTAAAAAAACAGATATTATAAATTCAATAAAGTACACAAGACCATAGATCGTGAACAATTTTTACACTCACTAATCCACATCATCAATGGATCGAAACAGTGTTTCGATTTCTTCGTCGTCATTAACGATCTTCCCACTTTCGCACAGATTGTGAACGTATTCGAATGCCTTATCGTTATCTAAAATTAAAAGTACGCATATAGGATATATGATAAGAATACAATAATAATCTAACATCGATCCGAAGATATGTATTTGTTTAAATAAATACGAAATATGTATACAATTAAAGAAATGTACTTTTCAATGAAATATATATGTAATATTGTAGATAATCCTCGTACATGAAATTAATCCTGTTTGTTGATTCTAAAATATATTGTGTGCGTCCTGGATTCTATGATATAAAAGTGTATTTGTGTAAGTGTAAAACATTATCGTCATGTTATTATCATCGGAAAACAAACAAAATTAGGGGGTTTTTGTGTTCTATTCATCGGTTGGTGAAATAACGCCTTCAACCTCGTATTGAGGTTATATGACGTCCTATTTCTGAACCTTTTATTCCTTTATTTTCTCTAGTATTTCCTAGATCACTTTTCCAATCTTTCTAATCATACAATTAAAAATGATTATAATCTTCTCCCATTGATCGTGTTTGATTAATTCAATTAAATTTTCACTTCCTCTCATATTCCTCCTCTCCAATTCTATGCCCAAAACCTCTCTCTCCTCATCAAACCTATGACACTGCCAAATCACATGATCGATATCCTCTCTCTCATAGCCGCATCTCGCATCCTCAATATAATTTTTTCTTGCCAGAGATTCATTAAGGTTATAATGATTAGATCTAATTCTATTTATGAACGTAATAAAGTATCTATCCATGTTAAAATTATGAAACCAAGGTTTTTCAATTTTTCATTGTAGAAGTTCTTAAAATAAAATACACCTTTAAAATTCGACTCTAATTTAATTCTATGTTGTGTATTTTTCCATGCTTCTTTTTTAAACAACTTTCTAGCATCTCTAATTGGGACCTCGATAAATTGGTTAGATTCTTCATTTGCCGCTTCTTTAGCTAGTTGATCCGCAATCTCATTTCCTGTAATGCTCTGATGTGACGGAATCCATATGTATATTATCCTCTTCTTATAATTATTTTTAATTATATTATGTAGAGTTTCAATTTCTAGGATATACTTATTCTGATAAACATTTATAATATTTTTTGTAATCGCTTTTAATACAGCTTGACAGTCTGTAAATATAACAATATCATTATTTATATCATACATATGATCTGATCTTCGAATCACTAATTCCAAAGCCACTTTAATTGCAAATGCCTCAGCCGTAAATGTTGAACACATTCTAGGTAAACTAATGCCATATCCCTCTTCCTGATCCTCGAATATCACACTTGCACCCGTAGCTATTGCTTTTTTTGGCCTAGAACCATCTGTGTATATCACTGTTGGATCTATCTGTATATTGTATTTCTTTTTAACTTTAGCGATCATTTCAATGTCTTCTTTATTATATCCTGTTATTGCCTTTGCCCTCCTAATCTTCGGCTCCTTGTGATTTCTCCATTGATTACCCATTAATAAATCAATTTCTATTCTATCTGTCAGTATCTCAAATTCAGACTTCCAAACATCAAATGTGGATTCAGGAGTGCCGAACAAATTTCTCATGTTAATAATATATTTCCATGCTTCACATATAACGCTTTTTTTAACTAATGGATTTCTATATCTCGCATAATTTTCCTTAGTATTTAATTTCTCTAAACTATTCTTGATATTTATTTCACCATATTTTAATATCTTACAACAAAAATTTTTTGCTAACGTATTTGCTCTGTCTAACAATAAAACAACTTTAGCTTCAGCAATTATCACATTATTTGGAGTGCTATTTCTATATCCTAACGCAGTTCTAACACCTAAAAATTGAGCTCTTTCTAGTTTCAAGATTTGACATGAATCTTTAGGAGCATATACAAACATTCCATAATCTATTGTAGATCTAACAATACTCTTATATAACATTAATGCAGTATTTACTTCAATACCTCTTGAAACTTTGCTTAGATATTTTAAAATTGAATTGGCTTTATAAACTTTACCTCTAATTTCATTGATCTGTCTATTAAATTTAAGCCTATTGTCAAACCATATTCCTAGAAATTTCGCCTCTCTGCTATTGGGGACTCTAGTCCCTTTAATTCTAATATATTGTTTTTTATCACAAAAACCGCTTTTTGAAAATTCTACAAGTTTAGTTTTATTTGGTGCAAGACTTAAATCTATTTTATCTAAGTTTTTTGATATTCTATTTACAGCAACTTCTAAATTTATCCTATTATCTTCTCTGTTATTACTACATATGTACAAGGCTATATCATCTGCAAATTGTAATATTTTAATCTTAGCTTCTATTCTATCTGTGATTTTGTTTGTATAGATGGCGTACAATAATGGACTCAACACCGCACCTTGAGGCAAACCTTTGTATACATATCTATGGACTGAACATTGATTACTAATAACAAATTCTGTTTCGCGAGATTGCAACCAATTATGAATATATCTTATTATCCCGACAGGACAGTTCTCATCTTGAAGTTTTTCCAACATTATTTCAAAGTTTACATTATCATAAGCCGATGTTATATCAAGAAATGCCGCCAGTGTATACTCCTTATCGTATATAGAGCTTTTTATATCTGCTACGATCTTAACCAAGTTTTCCGCACAGGATCTACCTCTCCTGAATCCATTTTGCATACTATATAATATCTTCTTTTTTTCCGCCCACCATATAAGTCTTTCATTTACCATACGATCCATAATTTTGCCAACGCATGATGATAAGGCAATAGGTCTTACTTTTTCCTTTCCAATCTTGTCAATAAATATTACTTGATACTTAAACCAATCTATAGGTAGTTCTCCCTGATTCCATATTTCATTATATATATCGAGTAATATCTGTTTCGCCCTTATAGGTAGCTTCCTTAACATTATGTAATCTATGCCATCTCTCCCTGGAGCAGATGAGTCACGTCTTATCATGTTTAATGCCCTATCTAACTCCTCTATACTGAATATATTATTTATTCTATGCCATTCATCTACATGTTTATAATTAGTACTTGTTAAATCACCAATTCTTTTATACGAAACCCAAGGCGGTGCTATTTCTTCTATAGTTTTATAGATTTCCTCTTCTCTATTTTTTGTCTGCCACGTGTTCCATTTAATTTTTTTTAACGTTTTTAGAAATCCTCATCGTATTCCATACGTATGATAAACTAACATTCTTATTAATACTATTGCAAAATTTAATAAAAGAATCCTTCTTCTTCTTCTTAATTATTTTCCTCGCTAAGGCACAACAACGTTTATATTCAATAAAATCATGTAGAGTTTGAGAATTTTTCCATTTTTTAAGTTTTTCTTTTCTTAGACATATAGCTTCGTCACATTCAGCATCCCACCATCTGACTGGATGACCCTTCTTTGAATTCTTTGATTTTTTATATTTTGTATTATATTCTCTTTTATTTTCAGGATCCTCAGGCAATCTTTTACCCGATGCTAAATGAATCGACGTAGTTAGCGATTCTATAAATTTTTTATATTCCACTTCTAAAGGTGAGTCCAAAAAATTAAGTTTCTCAAAATTCTTCAGACGCATACTCTCGGATACACGCCAAGTATATTCATCCCATTTTGTTTTTTTTTTGATGAAATTCTATTAATGACCTTCCTGTATCGTTGTATATATAAATCAATTTTGATGCTAATTGGAAAATGATCTGACTCCCATGTGTCCTCAAATTGCTGATAATCAATAATTTCAGTTAGTTCATTATTAGCAAATATTAAATCTAAATTGGACGATAACTGATTGTTGTAACTCATCCGAGATTTAGTATCGTTATTAATGCATATATATCCATTATTATACATTGTAATATATAAGTTCTCAACATTACTATCTGTATTTC
This sequence comes from Prenolepis imparis, assembly GCF_030444845.1. NCBI lineage: Eukaryota > Metazoa > Arthropoda > Insecta > Hymenoptera > Formicidae > Prenolepis > Prenolepis imparis. Next base: position 25,883,257 of record NW_028141159.1, read on the forward strand.
TGCAATTCCATGAACTATGATGTGCGTTGAAATCTTCTACTATTATTGAATTGGTTTCTTTCCCTTTAAATTTAAGGATATCTTCCCAAGCTGTTCTTGCTTCTACTCCATAAGGTTTTCTATATACAGCTATTAAATTGTACTTAATCATAGAGTTTTTTACAGTTATACCTATTACTTCCATGTTGACAGAATTCAATTTCCATGGTTGAATAATATCAAACTCTATATCATTTTTAATTATAATAGCAATTCCTCCAGAATTACCTTGATTCCTACTTCTAACTACTTTATATCCAGAAAAATATATAACTTTATTCGGATTCAATTTAGTTTCGGTAATTATACTGATATCAAAATTATTAATGTGTCGTTCTACTTCCGCTTTTTTACTTATAATACCTCTAGCGTTCCAAAGCATTAAATTAGCCATTTTTTTCAAATAAAAATAAATAAATAAATAACTACCCAGGTAGCAGACAGTCGTCATAATGATGTGATTCTTACGTCATTTTATGACGTAAGAATCACATCATTATGACGACTGTTACGTCATTTATTCCTAAAGTTTAACGTAAAAATGACGTATTTTTCACGGTCCTAAGTCATAGACCAGGGACGTCATTAGTAAAGTCAATAAGACGTTATTTAACTCTCACAGTGACGTGAGTAAAATATTCCTAGGTAGTAGAATAACGTGTTAATGCCATCTTAATGACGGTTTAAATCGTCAATAATACGTCATTAAGACGTCTTCAAACATATCATCCTGCTACCTATATAGGTACTTTACTGACGTACAGAAATCCGTACGTCGACAAACAATTTTAAAGTTTTAAGTCTCATTTAAAGCCAAAATAACGTTGTATCAATGATGTTGTATTGGCTTTAAATAAGACTTAAAACTTTAAAATTGTCGCTTTTAATTTGGTATAACAAAAATTTAAAGTTATAACAAAATAGAAAATAGAATTTAAATATTTTTAATTAAAATAGAAATTAAAAACTATATAATAACGTTTTACTGTGACATCGGACTATTTTAGAAAAATTTATTTTCAGGATAGGTTGCAATTGCAATACAAACAATCAAATTAAGGTATCATGTACAAAATATATTTCTTTTTTATTACAAAGAAAATGGCACATTTTGAAATTTACAACAATGTTGAAACTTTAATAATTTTGCGGAACATAACTTTAATGAAAAACGTTATTTTGAATGTAATGATATTGTTTTGATATACATATATCTTAATCTTAATTAAAAACTAAAATTACATTGCAGTTCTATCAAAGAATAATAAAATATATGTATTTGAAGGGAAAAAAAACAAAAATATTAAAATTAAATTCATTGCACAAAAATGATGCGAGAATATAAAAATTAAATATTTCTTATCATAAACATTGCTTCTTAATGTTATGTATGAAGAAGAGGAAAACACACCCAATTTTTATCATGTTTAAGCAGTAGAAGAACACATTTCACTTTTATATCATTAATATCCCATACTTGTAATTGTTCAGATAACTTTGTAACACAAAAAATGTTTAATTTTTTAGAATCAAACGGATACAAGTAGAGTGATTCAGATGAAATGTATTGCTTTCCAATTAATTTTGTTGAACCGTTTGTAGTTAATATTATGTTATTAATCTGTACTACTTCATTATTTTTACTTAAAAAATGTGAATCAGCAAAACAATGTGAATAGGTGGATAAAACGTAGTCTCTAATAGTAATCTTCTTAAATTGTTTAAAAATATTTATAATACTTAATAATGGGCCATTATTGTGTTCTAAAAAATGCTTAAGAATTGGATAATTTGGTTTATGGTAAGGATTATTAATTAAAAATATTTCATGTAACCTACGACATACTTGTTCAAGTGGTTTTCGAGATGATTTTACTAATTTTTTCAATGTGCCTAAATAACTTTCATATGGAAAACAGGACCAATTATCTAAAGGTCCATACATTTGTACATCACTTGTCAAATGACACAATATGTGCACATTGTAGGCATAAAACTCAAGACCATATATTTTTTCTGCATGATTAATAAAAGTTTCAAGTAATTCCTGCGCTAATGATAAGTCTAAATTATTAATATTGTGTTTCGAAGTGAGAATAGATATGGCTGAATGAAATAGGAGAAAATGCTCATAAACTGATATATCAAGTATATCACGTAAAACAACAGGTCCTAGGTAAAGTAAAAAACTCCTAAATTCAGTTGCTTTCCATCTACACAAATCTGTTAAGCTTCGTGGTTTTCGATTAAATTCAGAAGGCATGAATGAACCAAGTGCCACTAACTTTTTAGATAATAAATCAGTTAACCGATGACATAACTTAACGTTAGATTTACCACTTATCCAAGTATGTAATAGTTTTTTTGTAACACCTAAACACACTCCATGCATATAATCAAGGAGGAACTGTGTAACCATTCCAAATTTTAATTCAAGGAGGGGCGAAATGCCAACATGATGGTCTTCATCACGTTGTAAAACAAATGACTCATCTGTTCTTCTTCTTGCATTAGTATTTCTCAGAATAATACGCCGTTCAAAATATGTACCACTCTCTTCACATTTTTCGCAACAAGAATATCCATTATGATTTTTTACTTGTTTTATATAAGCCCGAGCCGGAGCATCACATACAAAACTATGAATTTTTATATTAAAGTATCTATCATTTACTTTAAGTCCATTTTTTAACAATAAAGAAAGTTATGTTATGAAATCTGCAAGATATAAATGTAAGGGAGATGGTTTAGACTCACCATAAAAAACTCCTATAACAAATGGAGACATATTTTGCACATTTTTTACAAGACCTAAAATAGGCCATAAATGTTTATTTGTGCTATTAAATAATGGGAGACCGTCAATGTTAAAACTTAACTCTATAGTAGTTCCAACATAAAATTTAGCAATGTTTTGTAAACTCTGTGTTAAGTGTTAAACCAATATGACAGTACTCTCCTGTATCTAATTTCTTTGTATTTATAGATATTGGAGTTTGCAGCAAAGTTTTAGAATTTAAGGGCAATTCAGGATGAAAATTATGCAAAATGCAGCAAAGTTTTAGAATTTAAGGGCAATTCAGGATGAAAATTATGCAAAATATGTAAAAGATCTGTTAAGGCGGAGTGAGTTATGTTATGTTTAATAACAGCCCAGTGTCTTATCAACTCACAAAGATTAGAATCAGATGTGCTTTCATCCTCTATATTACTAATTACATTATCTAACTCGCAACTTAAATTTAAGGAAGACTGATTTTCAGTACGCTCAATATCAACATTATCTAACTCGCAACTTAAATTTAAAGAAGATTGATTTTTAGTACGCTCAATATCAGAAGTGTCAATGTCATCGTCAAAAGTGTCATTAGATACTATTTCTTCGTTATTATTAGAATCTTTTTCTATTTTATCATGCTTTACGTTCTTTTCTTGATTATGCTCTTGAGAATTAGACACAATCAATTCTTTAAAAAATTTTACCTTCTCATTGGCAATTCTTCGATATACCTGTAGTTCTCTAACGCAACACTTTCTATATGACATTAGAGACATGGTGCAACTAATTATTGTTCTTCTTCTTTACACGTTGAGGAGCGTGTTTTAGCCAGACTTTTATTGAATTTTCAATAGCTTGATTGTTAGCACCCTCTGTCGTAGATTTAACTGCGTCTGAAAAAAATTGAGGTCTTCATGTATACAAAATTACTTCAAATTTTTTAATATTTTATTAAAATGTAACAGACATAAAATTATTTTAATTATTTGGAATTAAACATTTTTATTTAAAAAAATAAAAAAAATTTCTTACTTATATCTTTTATCAATAAGGAAGAAAATGGTTTCTTTCCTAATCTTTTTCCATAAAAACTATAGTTTTGACATAATTCATCTGAGAACAACTGCTTCAAAATTTTATTTGTTTTGCTTGCAATGTCCCGACCTCCTAAACTAGACAGAAATGAACACTACAAACAAATATTTCAATTAATTGTCAGTAAGATTAGAAAATGTTTTTTTTTAATGGTCTAACATTATTATGTACAAAACTTAAAAAGTTATCCACATAAAAGAACGAAAAAATTTGTATAATATCGATAAAAATTATGTAAAAATGTAAAACCTTCAGAAGAAAATTCCTTTCTTGCATTTTTGCAATTCTATTTTCTTGAAACACTATATTAGACATTATTTTATCAAATATTTAGTACAATATTTCCCATAAAGATCATAATATTTAAATTATTTCTATTATAAAATCCTAGAATAGATTATCCATTTATTATTGTTCATTTAAATAAAAACCTTACAAATACAACCTTACAATACTTATTACTTAAATTTTAAAAATTAGTAGTTATTATATTTGGTTTTTTATAGGTCTCTTTCCAGTATAATGGTGTGTATAACTTTTTTTCTGTACATCACAATATTATTTTCATTTTGAAAAATCACCTTATATAAATAATTATTTTTCTTTAAAAAATCATGATTAAATCAAAACACATGTTCAATATTATTATACAACATAAACATATTTTGCATATATTTACCAAATTATGTGAATTATCTTCATCTGTAATGAACCTTTCCAAGAGATCTACACTTTTATTTGTTTGTAATGGTAGATTAACAGGTAAATTTGTCGGCACAGAAAAAAAAACAGCACCTTTTGCTTGAGGAGCTTTTCTAATATAACCTAATATCTGATTATTTTGTTCTTTAATAGTGATAAGAATTTCTACTATTTTTTTGTTTCGTGCTAAAAGAGGAACACAAATAAAATATGCATAACTCAATAACTGTATTATGAATACAACATAAGATATCTTATTTTACCTTTTTCATCCAGTTCATTATTATTCAATATTCTGTTTGGTGTTGAATTCGACCGAGAATTCGACGGTATGTTATTACCATATTCAGAGAAATCTGCAATTATGACTATACATAATTAAACACTTCTCTAATATATTACAGAAATTTCATGTTTTACCTCCTTCATTCAGTATATTTAATGTTGAAACATTATTCTCAGAAGAGCCTGGAAATCCATTATAAAAATTAGGTAAAAATATAAATAAATTCTAAAATCTGCAATTATGACTATATATAATTAAACACTTCTCTAATATATTACAGAAATTTCATGTTTTACCTCCTTCATTCAGTATATTTAATGTTGAAACATTATTCTCAGAAGAGCCTGGAAATCCATTATAAAAATTAGGTAAAAATATAAATAAATTCTAAACAGATATATATTTTATACGTTATTGTACAAGATATAACGATTAAAACAATTCTTTTTTATTGGAGGTGGTCGATCAAACTTTGAAATTGCACAACTTTCCTCGGTTGAATCATCAGAATTACTATTATCATCATATAAACGCCGTGGAGGATGCCGTTTTCTCTTAATTGTGTCACTTTCTAAATCTGTATTTAAATCACTCGTAATTTCTGCCTCTTTAGCTTTCTTATGTGCTACATCTTATTATCTGCAAAATATAAAATACTGTTAGTTGAAAAGGATGATCGAGTTATATTGCCTTAATTATAAATATATGTATTAATATTCATTGAAGATTTGTATACTTTGCATAAGCGTTAAGTATAATGTCTCCAAATATATACATGTGGAAATAGAAGATGTTAATGAATTGTGTGTGTGTGTGTGTGTGTGTGTGTGTGTGTAATAGAGATAAATAATTAGTTAAACTTACTTGTTTCATAAAAAATTTTTTGTACTCCATACAATGTCCATTTCTCTTCATTAACTTCTTCATGCTTTTTTAATGCCTTGTTATAACTATTTGTATTTTTGTATGGTGGCCAGAAAACTTCTCTTTTACGAGGCGTCAGCCAAGTAGTGCTGACAACGGCCAAGTTTGCGCCACATTTTTCATCAAACTGAATCACCGTAAACATATTCGATTTTGTACATCTAATAAGTTATAATACTGATAATGAAATCTTCCGCGAACACGAGACTGTTCCATCAAGAATACAATTATATTTGATAACACTGTTGTAAAATATACTTCTTTTACACGTACATGCAATAAAACCGAAGATCTCGTGTAAGGTACATGTTTTAGTGGTGGAAAAGTACAAACGAAATATAACTCACCAAAACTCATACAGTCAGGACTAATTATAAATTATACAGATCGCAATATTGCCTGTATACAATTTTACACAGTGTACGAATTAAGCAGTAGCACGAATAATCACCATATATATTGCTCGCACCGCTCGCGCGAAACAGGAAGAGATTAGGTTAGGTTAGGTAGAGAAAGACCGCTCGTGGCGCTCGTCCCTTTGTCGAATCGAATTGTATTGTTTTTTGTTTGCTTGCTTTCGCGCCAATACTGGATGAAACAATTCGAAACAAATAGACTGCGTTCTGTAATTCTTTAAGATTAATATTCTTGCCTTTGGTTCTTCCCCAGATTTAAGTGAAACCAATCGTAATAAATAAGAATCATTGAGCGCTCACTGAGCTCTGCTTTATCGTCTCAAAGCTCAGGCTTTGCGCACAGTGGAGTATATATTTGGAACAGGAATATAATTTATTAGGATATAATAAATATCATTAAATATAATTTATTAGGATATATAAATATAGGAATATTCCTATAATAAATATTGAATATTACCTGCAGATAGTAGGATGACGTCTAAGACATCTTAATGACGTATTATTGACGTTAAGGTCGTCATTAAGACGTTATTAATACGTCAATTGACGTCACTCTATTACCTTGGTAGGATCTATAAATGTAGGAATATTCCCATAATTATATATTATCACTGTTGTTAAAATATTATTATAATTGATTGTTACATAAAAATACATCGCCAAGAATAGCAAACATTATGTCATCCGAAAAAGAAATTTTCCTACAATATGTAGTCAATTAAACGTCTATATAATGTCATTTTACAAAGTCTTTTTGACGTATTAAAACATGACGTTAAATATACGTCACTTAATCGACGAATGACGTCACTGACCAATTATGACCAAATATTGACGTCAAAATAACGAGTGCTTGCTACCTGGGTAAATATATTAAAAACTGGATAATTAACTAAATAAATAAATAGTCAAACCTACAAATAAATAACTATATAAATAAATAACCATAAATAAATAAATAAATAAATTATGATTAAACTCAATTAAAATTCTATTCACATCTATCATTCCAATATTTCTTCTTAATTTCTTCTACTATATTTTTTGCTTTACTTAAATCCTCTTTAAATTTTTGCTCTCTTCTTCTCAGTTCTTCATTATTCATTATTATTTCCTCATCTTCTTTTTCCACTTGTTCATCTTCATTTGATTGCATGTGGCGACTTATGTTTTGCACACAGTTCCACATCATTTTTTTAAAATCCTGTGGATATTCTAAACTATCCTTATATTGTGTTAATATTTCATTATTATCTTCTTTGTTAGGATGTATATCCAATCTATCAATGTTTTCCCAGCGAACGTTATTATCATTTTCCAATTCTGACTTTTTACTAAATTGTCTAAGCGCTACTCCTCTTTTCTCTCTAGTGATATCCTCTCCTCTATTATTAAATTGCCTGTAATATTCTTTATTATCTTGCTTCCTTTTACCTGTATTTTCCTTCTCCCTACTCTTAAAATGACTAACCTTCTGACTTGCTGGCATATTTATCTTATCATACCGAACTACCTCAGAATAATTGCGTACATTACTCTGTCTATCATCATTTCTCATCGAATTTTCTTGACTTCTTCCAAAAAATTTATTTCTATCTCCGATTTGTGGTCAAACTTCCGGTTTACTGTATCTATCGTATTGCATTTCTTTATTATTTTCTTTACCATTTATTATTCTCTCTGCTTCAAAATATGAAACATTATTATAAGCCATAATCGTTTTCACAGCCTTATTTTTTTCATATATCGGACATTTTCTATATGTCGATTTATGATCCAGCCCACAATTACGGCACTTTATTAATTTAGCACATTCACCATGAGCAGTTTCTCCGCAAATTATACATATTGTCTGGCTTTTACACATACTTTTTATATGACCATATCTAAAACAATTGAAGCATTGTTTTACAGGCTCAATATATGGTCTTATTTTTAAGCGATAACGAAGATTTTCAAATATTATGATATTTTCTTTAAGTTTACTTCCCTAGTAATTATAATGTTATCAGTATTCCTATTCTTCATTATTTTTTCTTCATGACTCCAAACTCTGCGACTCATCCTTTCCATTTTCATGATTTCCTCCTTGTTTATAATTTCTTGCCACAGCTGTGGAATATCGTAAGGCCAATCTGTAATGACACCTCTACAAAAAACTGATCTATTATTAATAAATCCTATAACTGATTTATCCTGAGCTGTTTCCATAGTATCTAAACAAATGTTTGCCTCATTACAATTTGTAAAAATTGCTTCAGCTAAATTAAATCTAAGCATATTAATTCTTAGCAGATAGATCTTATTATTATTAAACCACGTTAATATTTTTAAATAATTTTTTCCCTTATTTGTTGTGATTTTATCTATAGCTAGCTTACATGTAACCTTACATTCCCCTACCATTGTATCTTCAAACCTGCTTTGTTTATTATTTATCCCGTCTGTTATTCTATCTGTACTGATTTCATTTTTATTAACCAGTTTACCTTCTATATTATGGAATATTTCTAAATTAGTTTGTGTTGATTTAGCAGTGTCATTCCTATTATTTGCATCTTTCTTATCCTTATTTTTAGATTGATCTTCTATCAGTGGATTATTATTTGTATTATGCCTCCTCATCTCCCCTTCTATCATAGAATAGCTACAAGACGGAGTCTCAGAACTTATTAAATTTTTCGTAATTTTATCAGCCGTTGAAACATCCTCCACAACATCTTCAAAACTCTCATTATTACTATCTTGCATCTCCTTATCACTGTCTGTTATTATTTCTCTCCTTTCCTCTACGATTATTATTGGTGACCTTGATCTGTTTCTTTTGTCTCGCTTGCCTCTACCTCTGCCTTTTTCCATATTCTCTGTACTTGACCACTTTTACACAATTCCCCCTTCCGACAGGGGGAACTAATTAATTATTACTAACAAATTTGTTAAATACAAACTATAGATCTATGCTATATAACCAAATTACTATATACTACAAATATATACACTTTATATAATACTAAATTTAATACGCCTATATCTCCGTATTCTCACAACGATCCGTCTTCCACGTCAGACAAGATCCAATTCTCAACAAACAAAATTATAGATGTTGGAGGTTATGTGATACACTTAATCGAAAAAATATAAATTTTATAGTTAGTACTTACCGTTCTGATATTCATCGCTGACTCGCATTAAACTATAAAACACGAAACACACAACAGCAATTTTCGATTTTTATGAGACAAAATCGAAATATTGGCTGGGTTCCATAAAAAAAGCGCATATGTCATATGTGCGCATTATCTATAGTACACGTTACGGTTACGTATACTATAGATATATGCCCTTTACGGAACCCAGCCATTATATCCTTCCCTTTCCTACACGATATCCGGCGCGGTGCGCGGCCTACAACAGCCAATCAGAAACTATAATATCTTATATTTTTTGCGTCACTGGGTACGTCACAGCCATTTCCCTGAAGAATGGAACGGCTGTGATTGGCCAGTCTTATTACAACTACAGATGTTATTAAACCCGAATAAGGGTGTCGTGTAAATGTACTCTATATCGCCATATAATATATAAAATCTAGTAACGTTGCTCAACTGTTGTGTATTCTGAACGCATCCATGACGCAAAAAAGATAGTTTCTGATTGGCTGTTGTAGGCTTAGAACATATATAAATGGAAGGGGAATAACAGGCTGAAATTTCCAAGGAAGTGAGACAGAAAATATGGTTGCCTCTCTCTCGTGAGTTACTGCTCGAAAGTGTGTATGCGCGGCTATTTGACCACGAGAGAGAGGTAACCATATTTTCTGTCTCACTTCCTTGGGACATGTTTTTCTGTCGAGAACAATAGGCATTCCCCTTCTATTTATATATGTTCTAAGGTTGTAAGCTGCGCCAGATGCCGCGTCGTGTAGAAAGGATATAATTATTTCGATTTTGCTTCGTAAAAATCGAAAATCGATTAATCGACCGACAAAAATATCGACGAAATATAATCGATTATTTGAATCAAAGTATCGACACCTCCGATTAATCGAAAAACATCGCCCATCCCTTTAACTATAGAAATATGGACTGCCAGTAGCTAACTTCAGCTTGTAGCCAAGATGTGTAGCGCCACCATCGACCAATTGAGTAATGCGGGAACTAAAGGGACACTGTCGACTTGTGATTGTTCAAGCGTCTGCCAAACAGTTCACTAGGCCTGCGCACAATAGAGAAAATATTAGAAATAAATATTAAATATTAGGAATAAGAATTATTCTAAAATAATAAAATAAAAAAACTCTGATATCAAAATACAAATTCGGGTATAAAGGACTAGTAAGGGCTAATAAACTAGTAAGAACCTTTTATACCCGAATTTATATTTTTATATCAAAGTTTTTTCGATTTCATTATTTTAAAATAATTCTTATTCTTAATATTTAATATTTATTCCTAATATTTTTTCTATTAATCACAAGACTTTACACTTGATCGAATAACGACTGTTAGCACATTAAATTATCATTATATTTAATTTTTAGACGATATCAAATTAATTGTCTGTTTTCCAAATATCTTGCTATAATAAAATTAATTATAAAATTAATTTTTCAGTTAATTTTAAAAATTAAATTGTGTTAGCAGGCCCTTGATGATTAAACAATTGTGAGATGACGGGCTTTTAGTATGCATTAGGGATTCTTACGGCAGGAACTGCAAGGAGACTTACTGCTAAAGTCCGTTGTCGGCATGTCCGGCATTCGCATGGTTTGAGGGACGAATGAGTACCTTTAATTAGTTATATGCTGAGGATGGTTCAAATCTGAACCGAAACGTTCAATAAAACTTTCATAAGAAGATAAACTGTGCAATTTTTACCGCACCCGGCTCTCAATGAGCCCATCATCTCACAATTGTTTAAAAATTAAATGATTTTATTATAGCAAACAATTTACATTGAGACAACACAATTCCTTTCTTAGACATAATTTAACAAAACCAATTATTCTTAGTGGTCAGTAAACATATCTGCATATAATTATACAAAATGTTAAAAAAGTGTCGCATACGCTCAACGCCATTTGATAGAGAATGAAAATCTAAGAAAAAATGTCTCAGTCGTTAACTACCGCGGGAGTGACGAACCGTGGGATCCTTATCTCTGCTGACACACACACCCACACGCATCACGTACACACTTAACATTGACGTATACATACACATGATGTGCAAAATCCAACCGAGTAATCTCCCCGTGGTGCACATTAGATAACGCGAATACCGGCGGTATTGCTAAAAATCTTGCAAAATGCAGGGGTAACTTTGAAATGCGATAATTCGGCTCCTAGACATGATAGAGCAATGTTTCTTGCTTTAAAGGGGAGGGTTCCTACTTCAAAGCCAATATGGTGGCATTTATGGTTCCATCCCTGCTTTTTCCAAGGATAACTACAAAGTCAAGAAATTTTCAGAATTTTTTCGCCATCTGATTTTAAGCCTCACACGAAAAACAGTTCGAGACGAATAATGCTATATTACCCACTTTAAAGTTGAGGCTTCACCCGTTAAAATGCGCCCAGAAACATTGTTCTACGATCTCTCTAAGCCGAGATATGGCTTCTTAAAAATCATCAAATTCTGCTAGTTTTAAAGCGCTCCCTTAATTGTTTTGCGTAGTGTATATTTGTAGTGTATTAACATGTATATATAGTATATTTGTAGTGTATTAACATGTATATATATATACATCTCAGACAGCACAGAATATTTATAAAATATTTATAAAATATTTATAATAATTATTTTAATATTTTACAAATATTTATCATAAATATTTTATAAATGTTTTTGGGGTCTTAGATTCAATAGATCATAAATATTTATCATAAATATCAGAAAAATATATATCATAAATATTATAGTAAATATTATAATATATCAAAGGATCTGTTTTAAAAATAATCGACCAAACTAGCCAAATTTTATTTATTTATTAGATGTTAATACGACGTTTTGATCATATGGTTGTGGTCCTTTTCAAGTATAAATTTGATAAAAATTGTTCGAATTACATCATTAGATAGTGTGGTGTCGATATGAAACTTCATCAAAGACTGAACATTTTTAAAGATTAGAAAACCAAGCTATACGACCTTTATTATTTTTTCGTAAATATTATTTAAACTGTCTGTGTCCTTATGTAAATTGATTGTGTTGTCGACTTTTTTAATATAAAACATTTCCGCTATTTCTCGCTTTCTCACATATTTCTCGTTATGTAGCAACTTAGGTTTTGTTCAATCAAAATCATGTCCATAATCTGACCTATGTTTACTTATTACCGAATGGTTAGTTACATGCAATTTTATATTATTATAATGTTCTTTAATTCGATGATTTTGATTGGACAAAACCTAAGTTGCTACATAACGAGAAATATGTGAGCGCGAGGAGGATCCCGGGTCGGCTCTGAGGGCTGGACCGCAGCTGCTGGACGCGCCGCTGCCTACAGGAATGGCGCAATACCAGGCGGCGCAACAACCTTGCCTTTTGCTTCCGGGCGCGGAGGTGAGTTGCGTAGGCATGAGAATGCCAGAGTTTATTCCGAGCGACCCTGAACTGTGGTTCAAAATAGTGGACCGGAGTTTTCAAGCTGCCGGAATTACCACTGATACAATGAAGTTCGATTACGCGCTTACGGCTATCGGTCCGCGACATACTCTCGAAGTGCGCGATATAATAATGAATCCGCCGGAACGGGCGTACGAGACTTTAAAAAACGAGCTTATTAAACGACTGAGCCTGTTGCAGGAGCACAAAACGCGGCGACTCCTCGAGCACGAGGAAATTGGTGACCGTAAACCGTCACAATTTTTGCGGCATTTACGGGGTCTCGCCAGTAATGTAATCGGAGACGAGGTTTTGCGGACCGTTTGGTTGAGCCGTCTACCCATTTATATTCAGCCGCATTTAGTGACTCGGACTGGGGATTCGTTGGAGATACTCGCGGACATGGCGGATGCTATCGTGGAGGCGACCAGGGCACCTACTTTACAAGTCGCGGAGGCTGCCCGACCGACGGTGTTAGCGGACGCAGAAATGAATGGAGTAGCCTCATTGGAGGCTAGATTAAATTTACAAATGACGCAGATGCGTCTCGCGATGCAGCAGGAATTCGCGGAACAGATGTCAAGTCTCAGGAAGAGTATCGAAGCGATAGGAAAAGGAGCGCCGCGCCGGAGCGGCGGCGGCGGCTTTCGTCGCCGTCGGGAGCGTTCCCGGTCGCGTTCGCAGGGCCGCGGTCATGTGTCGAACAACCTGTGTTACTTCCATTGGAGATTCGGACCGGATGCACGGCGATGTGATTCCCCCGCCTGGAGGGCGCTACGACAAGAAAAAAGTTAAAATGATTTTCAGAACTTGTTGCCTAATCATGACACATTTGAGATTGATTAATTTCTCAATACGCACCTTTCCAACTGTTACAGAAAAGTTTTCGAAGATGCAATACTTCTCGTTTTTGTGACCGCTGTACGTATTTAAGTATCCCCTTCCCTTTGCTGTAATCCCAGAGCTTCAGTGTGTTGTCCAACGTTTCTGCTAGAATGTATTTGCTGTTCGGTGAAAATTTCACAAACGACACTGGATTATCACTCGTCTATCAGAGTTTTCAGACGTTGTCCTGACACGATATTCCAAATTCGACTGTAAATTGCGCATAATATATGATATCAATTACTAAACAAATAAATTTTCTTAGAAAAAAATATGCGGCACTGTTCTTTCCAAAGATTTTGATGTTGCGATACTTACCACAATCCGTCGTAACTACTCGAAACAAAGAAACTATCCTTAATAACTTAAATTTAGTGCGGCTCCCGACTGCTTTTGTAAATTGTAGAATTAATAATAATAATAATTACAATGTAAAAAAATTTTTAGTACTATTGAATTCTAAAATCTGAAATCTTTGTAAATTATATAGCGCTGAAGATGTGTGATAAGAATAAATTTAAATAAGAATAAATTATATAATAAACAACAATGACTTATTTGTGTGTGGTTTACTATTTTATTTATAACTTATACTTTATTTGATATTTAACAATTATTACAATATGACATACACGTATAGTTTTTTTTAAATATAATATTTAATAATAATTTGTACTTAATTGTATTAATACCAATAAATATTATTTCAAATTTTAAAAGCTTATTTTTACTTTAATTTTTCATTATTTATTTATTTTTTAATTTTTGTTTTTTTGTAGTTTTTTGTTTACTTTTTACTCTTTATTTGTTTACTTTTTTATTTGTTTACTTTTTACTCTTTATTTTTTAATTTTTTAATTTTAGTTTTTTGTTTACTTTTTACTTTTTATTTTTATATTATTTATCATTATTAGCTTTTATTCACTTTCTTATTTTATCAACAATTATAAATATACTTATGAAAGAAATAATAGTAGGATGGTGGAGCAATAAAAAAGTAATTATTATGAAAGAAAAATATGGTAGCGTAGAAATAATATGCATTAAGAAAGTAATCCCAGTAAGCAAGGAACATTAGATTAACATTTTGAAATATTGATTTTATATGAATTTTATTAACGTTTTTATATAATATTTTATAAATGTTTTCAAAATATTATTTAATGAAATGATATTTCTGAATGTTTAAAAAATGTTATAATAATATTATTCCAAATATTTTATAAATGATGCTGTTATACATTTATTGAGATAAATTCAACATATCTACAATATTTGCAGAATATTTTATTTTATCTTTTATGTAATGTTAAAATAATAAGAGTTTTGTGTTGTTATAATGTTTTCTGTATTACTTTAAAATATATGTTATGCAATATTACAGTAATATTAAATAATAATACTTTGTTGCTTATAAATGAACGATTTTATTTCTATATAATCATGATTGATTTATTTGTAATAGTAATCAAAAAGCAGATAAATAACTCCAAAATAAAGTTTAGATTTTCAATACTAACAGTGAATATTGCAACATTAACTTCAGTAATAAATTAATTACTACATATAGATGAATAATTTTACATTCGTTGCGATTTATTTATAATTGCATTATACACAAATGCAATTTTGCTGTATAAAAGCTGCACTTATACATAATGCGATTGACCGCAATCCATGAATTAAAACACTCGATCGCCTCGTACTAAATACCTGCGGTGTCTTGTTCGAAGCTTAAAGCTCACATGTGAGGGCACCTTAAATCTTGCTCAATCACGTGTGTGCTTGCGTGTGCTGTGCCGATGCCGACACGAATCGACGTTAACTTAATCCAAGGTAATCCTTCCTTTTCTAAGTAATAATATTTATATAATAGTACATAAATAATCAAATAAAGTTGGAAAAAATATTGTAACGTAAATTTTTGATATTTTTTACGTATACTTGACTTATATTATTCAATCATTGTCGTGCTTGATGAAATAGGTTAGTTTGCTAAGTTGCACGCAAAACATTAATAAATTCTAAGATGTGGCATTCTAAAACGCGTGTGTTTACAGGTTTATATGACTTAACGAACGGATTTAACAAACTGAATCTTTGTTTATTTCAATCTTATGTGATTTAACCTGAAAGCCATTTCAAATATTCCAACTAAATTTGGCTTATAATTAGTTTATCACAAGTTAACATTTGATATATGCAAAATATTGATATTTTTTATCCTAATACATTTGCATGTGTTACAGTATTGCCACAAAAAATTTCAAAACTTGAAAAATAAGGATTGGTGAAATATATATTAACACGTGGAACAAAAATTATAAGAGAGGTAAGTTTAATAATTAAAAAAAAATAACATGAAAGCTTTCTAATTATGGGATGAATTTGTTTACTGTCTATTTAATCTTTTTAAAAAAATTTTTTTTTGACTGAATAAGAGGAGAGCACAAAGATTTTTTTGCACATTTTAAAAGTCCATTATTAGTATATAATTGAATTATTTCATTGTTTGATTTTTATTATATAAGAAGATTTAACTATAGGCAGATGTACGCATGCTACTGATTTCTAACTAAATTTATTTTACTGTTAAATAGATATGCATAAAAAATGCTTTAAATTTCAAGTAGTCTTAATTATCTCCATTAATTTATCTCCATTAATACGATATATAACTTCATGCGATATATAACCACAGTATATTTCAATATTTATTATTTTTTGTCAAAATATCCCTTTATACATAATAGCCTCTATTTTATATATATGATCCACACAATATATTTGAAACTAATTACAGTATTGAAAGATAGAAGTGATAGAGGGTTCCAACAAAACAGAATATTCCATATTTTTTGTCAATAAAATATTAAATATCTTTTATAGTATAAGCTTTATTAATATCTCAATGCTTTTTTATAGAAAATAAAGAACAGAAAACGATTTGAAAGCATGGTTTCATGAAAAAAAATTGATTTTCGTGTCTAGTCTGATTTTCCACGTACAAGAAAATATTGCCATATCAGATTATGTCCCCTTTTGTCGGAAGAATTTTCAACTGTATAATATTTTATTTTGATTTCACGAATAGTCGTGAAGATATTCGCGTTATTTGAATTGGCTTTTATTTAAAATGGGCTACTCTATACATTATATTTTATTGTTATTTTCATTTTTGATATTTTTTCTGTATGATATTCAAATTTTTAATGAGTTTTTGTATGCACATTCTTTTATGTGTACATATGTATATATGTACATACATAATGTATAAATATACAAAATTAAACTTCTCAAGAGTTTTGTCTAAGTTGATAAAATGTACATAATATTATTTAATATAATTATTATAATTTGATCTTTTTATCTATTTTTATTACTTTTTATTTTTCAGAAATAAGTAAAAAGTATACCATTATTTTTTCTAAATAATGTACTAATATATATAAAATATTTGTGGCTTTTATATCTAAAGAATCTAGCTCTCAAAACAGAATTATCAAGAAGTTCAAAAAACTAATTTTTTTAAAATTATATTCTACCCCTAAATATTAATTATGGAAAGCAAACAAAATTTAACGCATAAGGTAAGAGTTCCAAAATTAACAAAAATGTATATATTCTCCGATATTTTTTATTATTTATATTTTGATAAATGAGATGTCAATTGAACTATTATTGCAATGTGTATCAAGTCTACAAAAGAATTATGAATGAGATAATATTATTTGAAAAATATTCTTATGTATAATTGTTGTAATTTTTTTAAAAGTAATTACTATTTATTTTTTTACCGAATAATTACTATTTATAAAATAAAAAATAATTACTATTTATATTTATACCGACTAATTACTATTCATATTTTTAAATTATTATTATTATTTTTAGTTTTATAAAAAATATCATAATGAGAAATATTTGAAAAGACTCGTGCGTAACAATATTCGAAAAAATGCTGTAAAAACTAGGAAAAATAGAACCGTTTCCAGTAGGTATATATCACGGAGAAAGTAAACCTAGTAATTCTAACATGTTTCTCTCAACATTTATTGAAGAAATAAAAATTTTACAAAATGAAGGTTTAAATTTCAATGGCAGAATTGTAAAAGTGATAATTAGTAAAATTCTGTGTGATGCTCCTGCAAAATCCTTTATACTGTGTATAAAGAATTTCAATTCATATCAAAGCTGTACAAAATGTTGGGCTGAAGGTTTATTTCAAAATAGAAGAATGACCTTTCCAGAATTAAATTCAAAATTGAGAACGAATGAGGAATTTTATTCTCAAATTGATGAGGATTATCACAAAGAAACATCTCTTTTATGTGATTTGAAAATTGATCTTGTTAAATCTGTCCCTTTGGATTACATGCATTTAGTGTTACTGGGAATTATGAAACGTTTAATAGCATTTTGGATTAAAGGAAATCAACAAGTTCGTCTATTAAAAGAGGATATTGATATTATTAACGAAAAATTGAAATTAGTATACAAATCAACTCCCTATGAGTTTTCAAGAAAACCAAGATCAATAACAGAATACGACAAATGGAAAGCGGTTGAACTGAGAACCTTTTTACTTTATTATGGTCCATGGCTTATGAAGCCATTTTTAAAGGAGCAGTATTTCCTCCATTTTCTTTCTTTACATTGTGCGATTCGGATTTTGATATGTGACGATTTAATAGAAAAATATATTGATTATGCTAATGACCTATTAATATACTTTGCAAGTGAGTTCGGCGATTTATATGGAAATGAGTACATCAATCACAATGTTCATAATATTATACATTTAACATTAGACGTGAAAAATTTTGGTTCATTGGATAAATTCAGCTGTTTTCCATTCGAAAACTACATGCATAAAATTAAAATGATGTTGAAAACGTCGAATAATCCATTGGCACAATTTATAAAGAGAGTTAATGAGTGTAATAAATACGCTTCACATAAAATAGATGAAAAATTTCATGTTAAAGAAAATGGTTTTGCCTTCATAAATAATACATATGTAGAGTGTTTTTCAGCAATTTATTATAAAAATTTCAAAATTGAGACTAAAGAACCCAATTGCAATTTCCTTTTAAAAAGCAATGAAGCCGCAAAAGTAATTAATATTTTTCGATTTCATAACGAATTTCGTATTAAATATGTAAAATTAGAGTTAATACCGTATTTTGAAAATCCCATGGATAGTACCATATTTTGGTGTAGTCTTGCTCACGTAACTGATGAAGAAAATATTATTTCTATTGAGGAAATATCACGAAAACTTTTAAAATAGAAGACTATTTTTTATCCATATTGCATACAAATTAATTTTTAAGGTGAGACATGTTATGTTACTTCATACCATCTTAAAATTTTGTCTGTGTTTGTGGGGGGGAGGGGATATTCCAATCGCATTTTACAATTTTTATTACAACTTTTAATTTTAAATTTATTGAGCTAATTTTATAATTAAGTTCTTATGAACAGTTTTTACATTATTTACTACTTTTTTCGTGCTTTACTGCTATTTTGTGCTTTAATATCATTTTATATTACTTAATATATATAAAACATTATTTATCAACTTTTTTCTCTTTAGCAGTTATTTTCTACACATTGTTTATATCTTTTCTTATTCGGAAAATTCTTTATTTCTTGTATTTAAAAATCAAAAGCAATATTTTTGTTATTTTAGTATGCACTGGTACAATTTGAGCATATGGAATTCTCAGTAGTTCCTATATTCTGGCTAGAAGAACCAAACTATTGTTATTGGCCTCACGGAATGAAAAATATAAGAACTGCAATAGTTAGAGGAATACCAGTGGAAGATAATTGGATGAAATATAAATGCAATGTTATTAGTAAGCATAGTAAGTACAGTTAGATTGATTAACATATAATAAGTACTATTGCTAACGAAAATTTAGAAAAATTTATTCAAACATCTTTTGTTAGAATATAAATTTGACTTTTTGTAACATTTATAAGAAATATGGATGAATCAAATTTAAACATAAACAAGTACATTCAAAGAATATTAAAATTCATTTGTTCTACATTTTTATAGTACTTAAATGTTTATATAAATTTCCTTTCTAATTTGTATGAATAGAAAATTGTATATTATATTTAATTGATGTAATGATTACTTCTTATTTTTAGTTACTTATGAGTTAGTTTTAGAGGCTGAAAAAACCGCTGTTGCTTCGTCAGAATCTGAAAATGAACGATCAGGAAAAAGAAAAGTTAAATATAACAAACATAAGCAGGATTATGTTGATTATGTTGGCCCTCCAAGAATGGTCTCCTCATACAAGAAATCAGGTGACACAAGTACTAGTACCGCAGGTAAATTTTTTTATTTGGTCGCAAGTATATCATAAGATTTAGATATAGATTATATAATATATTTATGTGTTATTATATGTATATAGGTATATATATGATTATATTGTATATATGTACATTCTGTTCAAGTATTTTGATTACTTGTATCTTTGATTATTTATTTGTGTTTGTATTGGTTTGCTAAATGTAAGTTTATTTTTAAAATTTTACTTATTTCATTGAAATAAATATTAATTAAGAATATGTATTAATAATAAATAATCTTACACTTAATGTTAAAAATAATTAATAAGAAAAATATAAGTTTTTAATTCTAAGTATTTGTTATATATAATAAAATTATATATATATATATATATATATATATATATACTAACAAACAGAATCTAATATTAACTTTGATTTATTTTCTAACAAAATTTTCAAATTCGATAAAATTTTTTTCATAACAAGCATGTATATTAAATACATAGAATATATCAAATATGTTCATACATATTTTTATATTGTATAATTTTATTATTCCATATAATTCTTTACAATATTATATAATTCTATAGATTTAAACCATGTGAATTTATAAACGCTCTATTTATACATGCTTTTATATGAAAAATTGTTTACCGGTAAAATATGTTTGAATATATTTCATTTTACAAAATAATTGTATTCTATTTTTAGAATCATTGGAACAGAATCACCAAAATTCAGAATTAGATAATGCAGAAGAAAGCGATGGTAATGCAAAAATTATTTTAATAAAAAAAGTAAAATTTATTAATTTTATTAAATCTTGCAGAAAATGACATATTAACGGATGATATCAACAATGCGCCAGTAATTATTGCACAAGGGACAATAAATGATGATTTCATAAATGAATTTAAAGAAATAATGAAAGATATTCAATTTGAACTAGAAAGTATGAAAAACAAACAGGAGGAATCACTTTCGCAGATTCAGGAAACTGTAAATATGATCCTGGCTAAAATTAATAATGAGCAATATCGCAATAAGGAAGACATGATAATAAAAGATAATAAGATTGCAAAATACCTTCCATTAAATTCGATTGAAAATTTCCTTGAGTTAGAGGATATACTGAAAGATGATGACGAAGTTTTAACGCAAGTAGTAAGTAAAGCTAGACATCACACAGACGCACGCTATTAAGTTCTTTTTCTCTTTTTTTTTTACTAATACAGTATTAATTAACCCCTTGATACACACAACTGTCAAAATATGCAATGACATATGTACAGATGTTGCTCATATCTACAGACTATATTTATATATATATACATATATTTTTTTTTCTTTTCCTGATAAAAGAAATATCTTAGACAAATAAATCGATATTCCATTAGATTTTATAAAGATTTCTTTTATTATTTTCAAAAATTATATTAATAATTTTAATAATTATATCAATAGTATAACAAATTTTTTTATAGGTTAATAAAGTGTTACTAATTGGAGGAAAAAATGAGAAAGATTTTCTTCGAAGAACCTTAAGTGCAATCTTTACTGATAATTTAGCTTCAATATGCTCATGGACAGGGCAAAAAAATAACTTTAAAATTAAGGATACATATATTATAATAGGTATCAAAAGTAAGTACTTTTGTATATATGTACATACATGTATGTACACGCGCAACATATACACACATTAATTGACATGTATAGTTATTCTAAATCTTAAAATGAAATATATCAATTGGAATAGCAAGAGAAAAGTTACATAAATAAAATAAAGGCTATTTTGTATTATGATGCAATTAAAACAAAATTACATTTTATGATTTACATTTTTCTTATTCTAGAAGCTTTTAGAACAGCATTTCCTCGGGTTACGGAAAGGGATTTCGAATTCTCAATAATGGAATGGTTTAGATTTGCCACCGTTCGTAAACAAAGAAAACAAAGAGTTTAAGAGAAATAAGACAACATAGAGTGCAAGTAGGTATGTTATTTGATTATTTGTCTCGATAACTTTATTATTAATTATTACTGTAGATTTTAAAATCTTGTAAGTGTAATATACTATTTTTATTTTTTAGGGAGAAAATGTGGGAATTAAAAGTTAGCACTTTTTAAAGTATAAAAGAATAAATTTTATTTTAATGTTTTATATTTTTAAATTTTATTTGATGTAAACTTGATATTTCAATTTTTATATTTTATTGTATTTGATTCAATGCCTTTATAAAAATAAAATATATGTTCTGTATCTTCTATATTTTTCTTTTATTTCACATATCCATACCTAAATACATACAGAGTGTTCCAAAATTTGCAAATCAAAATACTATATAAACAAAAAAGTTATCGAAAAACAAAGTAAAATAGTTTTATTTGTAGATTTTTATTTCAAGAAATGATTTTTGAGATTTATATTTCAAAAACTATTTTTTTAAATAAAAATGTACGAGTAACTATTTTACTTTATTTTTCGATAACTTTCTTATTTACTATAGTATTTTGATTTGCGAATTTCGGAATACCCTGTATGTATGTATGTGTATGTACACACACACACACACACACACACACATATATATATATATATATATATAATGTCATATACATTTAAATATTTTAGTAACATTAAAAATATATTGAAAAAATGTTGAAAAATATATACTTGTAATAGAAATAAAATATTTCTAACAATTTTAAATAGATGTTAGAATAAATATTGTTTTAACGTAAGAAAAATATTAATACAACATCATTTGCAATGTTATACAACTCTCATTTCAACGTTTTTAAAACCTTTAGATGTGCGTCAAAGTTTGTTTACGATGACGTTGTATACAACGTTACGAACTACATATTCTGAAACGTTACATGTTGTTAAATATCATTTTAGTAACATTGATGAAATGATATTTTGCTTACTGGGATTATTATGATAGAAATATGGTAACATAGAATAGTGCAATAAGAAAGTAATTATTATGAAAGAATTATGGTAGCGTAGAAATAATATTATGAAAGAAATATGGTAGTGTACAAATAATTTATTTACTTCCTTATTTTATCAACAATTATATACTTATGAAAGAATTATGGTTGCGTAGAAATAAGAAGGTTTTAACTATGAAAGAAATAAATCACATATATGTTGTATCGCATATGACATGTATGTAGTATGTAGTATAATATTGCAAAATTCTATTATTTCTTTCATAAATATATATATATATATATATATACTCGTCAAAAAAATTATCGCAACACGTAATCAATATCAAAATTTAGCATAAATTCAAATAAGCGTATCTCCGCGAAAAATTGTCGTATTTCAAAAATTTTTGTTTTGTTTTAAAGGGTAAAGTCTCTACTTTAAGGAACTTTCGTTCGATTTTGATTTTATTCTCTCCCCCTTTCTCCATCCCTTTAAAAGAAAGGACGTGTTTTTTTTTCAAAAAATTGCATAGTTTGACGAACTCTACGGAGTGTACTAAATTTTTTCCGCAAATATCATCATTACTATCGTAAAATATGGACTTTTCTCTACAAATTTAAAAAAAAATTGAATACCGTACGATTTTTTTTCGCGAAGTTACGGCGTATCAAAGTTACCTATGCATTTTTGCCTATATATTCAATTACCGCCAACATTAGCATTACCCGATGGGCACTACGGGGAGGTTGCTGGTCGGATTTTGCCCATCGTGTGTGTGTGTGGGTGTGTGTGTGTTGGGGCAGGGATATATGTGTTCGTATTTAAAATTGTATATTTCTGCCTCGTCTTCGGATGACCTCTTGCAGGCGCTCACGCATATTAATGCAGGCTCTAATTGTGGGTTGCAGAATTTCGAACCATATTCGATGTAGGGCTGCTTCCAATTGCTGGAAATTGGTTGGTAGTCTTTCAAAATCATGCAGCCATCTTCACATAAAAGGTCATCCGAAGACGAGGCAGAAATACACAATTTTAAATACGAACATATATCCCTACCCCAACACACACACACACACACACACACACACACACACACACACACACACACACACACACACACACACACGCGATGGGCAAAATCCGACCAGCAACTTCCCCGTAGTGCCCATTGGATAATGCTAATGTTGGCGGTAATTGAATATATAGGCAAAAATGCATAGGTAACTTTGATACGCCGTAACTTCGCGAAAAAAAATCGTACGGTATTAAATTTTTTTTTAAATTTGTAGAGAAAAGTCCATATTTTACGATAGTAATGATGATATTTGGGAAAAAAATTTAGTACACTCCGTAGAGTTCGTCAAACTATGCAATTTTTGAAAAAAAAACACTTCCCTCCTTTTAAAGGGATGGAGAAAGGGGGAGAGAATAAAATCAAAATCGAACGAAAGTTCCTTAAAGTAAAGACTTTATCCTTTAAAACAAAAAAAAAAATTTTTGAAATACGACAATTTTTCGCGGAGATACGCTTATTTGAATTTATGCTAAATTTTGATATTAATTACGTGTTGCGATAATTTTTTTGACGAGTGTATTTATATAATAATTGCAACTACTTTCTACTTTGTTACGCTACAGTCTTATTATTTCTTTTATTACAATAACTACTTTTCTGTTACGCAACCATTTTACCAACTTATCAACAATAACAAGAAAGTAATTGCAAATATATAAATATATACTTATGAAAGAATTAGCAGAATCTACAGTTTGCAATACTATACTGCATACATCAATGTGAAATACAATCTGAAATGCAATAGCACATCCCATACAGCACAGAACATTGCAGTTACATTGCGGCAATGTTACAATCTTGCAAGTTGCAATGTAACGTTGTAGAGACATTACAGAAACATACAATTGTAATATTTCATGAGAATGTTACAGCAACATTCCAGAACATTACAAAAGCAATATATGTATATACATATATATTCAATTTTTATTTATAGTCGCTAAATTTGTTTATTTATACCGTTATGACGATCTTAGATCCAACCATAGGTATATAGGAAATATATTTTTATACAAAATATATATATATATTATATATATTTATTATAAAATAATTTATTTATAAATATATAAAATATATTTATTTATAAATTATATATAATAATATATATCTATATTTCTATGTGTATGGATCTAACGCATCATCATCGATGAATAAGACGGCAAGTTAATATATTAATTATTCTGCTGAACGCAAGTTATCGAAATCGTTCATGTGATTGGTAACGTACATACTCGCATGCGCATTGCGTACGTGTAGAAAGTTCGGGAGAAGACTACGCATGCGCATTGCGTATGGAAAATTTCGAGTTCCGGTTCCGAGAGGACTGAGACCCCAGCAAACACAAAATATAGTTGCTATATACCGTAGAAGTCACATGTAATATAACAAATGTTACACTTTATTTATATTATTGTTATATAACATTTCTTTATACATGTGATATAATTGTATTATATAAATGTTATATTGCTTTGTTTTTTACTAGTTATAAAAACTAATGGCAATATATCTTTAATGTAACACATGTTATAGAACAAGCGTTACGTAAGTATTATATTGATGTTATGTGACATATTGTTTATTTATAATAAAATATCTATTTTATTTTCAAAATATTATTTAAAAAATTAAGTAAAATAAAATTAACTATAATATGCAAAATACGCAATTATATATTAAATCATACTGAAAATCTTAAATATGTACAATGAATATATAATTATGGATTTTCAGTACTATCAGTAAATTTCGAAATACAGTGATGTAGGCGCATATAATGGCTTATAATTTTGCGTATAGATGTGGAAATATTTGCTGCGCGGCAAAAAACGCGGGAAAAAAGCAAAGTCGACTTTCTCATTTTATGAAAAAGCAATCGTAACTGTTGCGCGCGCAGCGACTACTTCGTTGTTAATTGGTCAGGGCATGCCTGCTCATGCGTACAGTTGTCCTACGCTTGCATTTAATGAGCCGATTGGCTCAGGTGCGCGTAGTGGGGCTGTATCTGGGTAAGAGAGCATGGAAATATATGACATGCGGTATGCGGAAGCCAGGTAGCCGATAACAGCCATTACGTTTAACATATTCTGTTCCCGCGTGTAAATGGTGTAAGACGTACTCATGTCTGCAATTTTTCCGAGATTTCGCCTGGTTTTTTGATATTTACCAGTTCTAGTGTCTTCATATTGTGTTTAAAAGTTCAAATATACTTTTATATGTAAGTAAAATTAATCTAATTTATTAATATCATGTATAAGGGTACATATTCCACTTAACGTCCGCAACACTCGCGCAATCATTTCATTTTTGTTCGCCTGAAGTTAAACAAATAAGATGTATAATATACTCGTGAATGTTACGGGCATTAAGTGGAATATGAACGTTTACACACACACAAGCATTTCGGTAACATATGTTACGTAAACTTCAATCAACGCACAGAGAAAATCGTAACGTAATGATGCTTTTTCTACTTAACGATTTTTGTGCGTTAGCTGAAGTTCCGCAACATGTTATGGAAAAGCTTTTATAAAAGCCAATATTCCACTTAACGTATATACGTATATATTTTTAACCTACAATTGTATACAAGTATTTTTATATAGAATTTATGTTGCAGCGCTCAGTATTCGCAAGGATGGTTGTAACATAGCATCTAATACACTTCTAGAGTACAGAGACTTTACTTTTATGAAAACTTGGAAAGCGTGTGCAATTCTACTCATCCCACGAGTTCAGTTCAGACATAGTTTTATGTGTAAGTAAAATGAATCTCTTTTTTTTAAATTACTTATAATCAGATACGCATACGCAACACACACATTAATGCAATCTTAACTTGCAATTGTATACAAGTTTTCTTATAGTGTTTTTATATATTTATGTTACAGCGCTCAGTGTTCACAAGGGTTGTTGCAACGTGTAGTCAACGTATTGCCAACCTCTAATACACCCTTTGTACATAGACTTATTTTTATAAAAACTTGGAAAGCGTGTGCAATTCTCCTCATCCCACAAGTTCAGTTCAGACATAGTTTTATGCGTAAGTAAAAAAAATTAATCTATTCCTTCAAATTACATATAGGCTGACACGCGCGCGCGCGCGCATAAGTAGTAATACTATGAGAGTTCTAACTCAGGTCCTCTGAGGGGGGTGCGGGGCGCGGGGGGTTCTCCGCGGCGAGGGGTATGACGTCACGCGGGGCGGGGGTATCTCGTAGGCGCGGGGGCTGACGTCACGCGGGTGGAGGGGGATGTTTCGACAAAAGAGGGGGAGTTTTCTGAGTGCAATATTTGTAGATGGTATCTTTACGACTTTTTTATGAGGGTTCTTAGACATTTTCCCCAAAAAGGTATAGAACAAGCGCCGATGATTAACAATTTTGTACCCTCGTTAATATAATTTTATTACGGAAGCGCCGATGTCCGGCTGCTCGTCAACGGAGCGTTCTAGAATCCATTAAAACTATGTTTTTCATTTTATAGACATTTTATCATTAGGAAAGGAATGAAGATTTTAGGACCGACGCTGCGACGAACATGTCAAACTTGATTTAATAGGCCTCTACCTATTTGCGTTGACGTTCGGCAGCTTGTACCCTCGCGGAAAATCTCCCATAAAAACGAGAGCGAAACATTTTTCTTAATATTTTTTAAGGAAGAATGCAACGTATCGGTGCCAACGTTCGGCTGCTTTGTACCCTCGCAGAAAATCGGTCGTAAACGAGAGCGAAACATCTTCCTAAATATCTTTTAAGGAAGAATTGCGATAATTTTGAGAGGGATGGGGGTTGAAACTTATGGAGAGAGTCTGTCTCCGCGTCAAAAAGTCTTTAGCATTCGACGAGTTAAAGTGTCCTATGCGAAGTGTCAGTGGTACAGTGTAGTGAGTTAAAAAGAA
This sequence comes from Prenolepis imparis, assembly GCF_030444845.1. Taxonomy (NCBI): domain Eukaryota; kingdom Metazoa; phylum Arthropoda; class Insecta; order Hymenoptera; family Formicidae; genus Prenolepis; species Prenolepis imparis. The sequence continues at coordinate 25,911,241 of NW_028141159.1, forward strand.
ATGGAAAATGATAATAATTTCGAAGCGATATTAGACGAGTCGTCTGACGAGTCGTCTGACGAAGATCACGCGCTGTCGGATGACAGTAATTATATTAGTGATTGCAATGAGGATCTTACGGATATTGACGACAAGGTAGTGGACAATTCACAAATCCTTGCGCTAAACGGACGTACAAAAGTTTGTACAATATACTTTTATTATTCGACGGGTACTGATCAAGCTCTATGTACTACATGTATGATCTCTATTCAAGACTTCGGGCACATGTATGCTGTTCGGAAGCATGTGATTCAATTACACGACGCAGTGGAGAGTCGATCGTGCTGCAATTGTAGAAATCCATTGTATATAATAATTCCATGCAATATGTGCCCTATTTGCACACAATAAACTTTGAGAGATTGTGCTGGGATACTTAAAGTGAGAATTCTGAAAGTGAAGATGGCGTCTCAGGAAAGATTGAAGAACATTCCAGTGACTTCGATTGTGCATTATTTAAGAAATCGCGAACTTGATGTGCAAAAACCTCAAGCAAGAGATGTGACCCATTTTCTGCAATCTCATGAAAGGCAATTATTGGGAACTACCGTATGTCACTGCGTCACATCATCTAAACACAACCGAATCGCGTGTTTTCAGCGTCGATATGAAAAGGTATTCCATTTTTTAAGTGGAAAACCGAAAGTTAGTAGGAACCCAATGAATATGACATTGCCACCATGGCCATTATTGCTATTACCATCCAACTCAGATGTGTTGCCATCCGAATCGGAGGAGTCGCCAGAACATAATATTCTGAACTCAGACTTAGAAATCGATGAGTCGGATGTGAGGGACGAAGATTGAGAGTGTGTTGTAAGTATTTCTTTTTAATTTAAAAATTGTTAAAATAATTAATAAAAATTTTTTTCTGTCACAGAAGAGACCCCTCGCAGTAGTCCCACGGCCGTCGTCTTGCCACCCCCACCATCGTCGGCACAGCCGCCCGACCACCTCACCACCGTTGCCGCCACCACTGCCCAGCCGCTGCTCCTCCGCTTGCCGCCGACGCATTAAAAATTTTTATATATTATAATATTTATATTCTTATCTTTATATTCTTATCTTTATATTCTTAGTGTTTATATTCTTATCTTTATATTCATATTATATTATTATATTCTTATATATTCTTATATTTTAAATTTTAAATTCACATTCATACGCGCGCACGCACACACACACACACACACACACACACAAAATTATAAATATTACGCATACTCATTTTAAGAATAAAAATTATTTTAAATATTAAAAAATATATAGTTTATTTTAGAATAATTCCTCTTTCCATCTATATTAAGAATATTATTATAAAAGAATTATATATTAATATTATTATAAAATAATTATATATTAATATTATTAAAATATTATTAAAAATTCTCTCTCGCGTTCACCTCGCGCTCTCTCTTTCTCTCCTAAGCGCTATCTCTAGCAGTCCCTAACCTCGCGTCATCTCTCTCTCTCTCTCTCCTCGCCGCAACATCTCTCTCCTTCACGTTCGCCTCACACCCTCTCTTTCTCTCGCGTTTCACCTCGCGCTCTCTCTTTCTCTCCTAAGCGCTACCTCTCTCGCAGTCCCTAGCCTCTCGGTCCCTAGCCTCGCGATCCCTAGCCTCTCAGTCCCTAGTCTCGCGATCCCTAGCCTCTCAGTCTCTAGCGTCACGTTCCCCCTTCCCCGCATGACGTCATCCCCCACAAAGCCGTGCAACGAGCTACGTATGAGAGCTGGGACTGGTTACGGGTGGGAGAAAGATGGAGAATGGAAATGCATGCAAAGAAATTACATCATAATTTAGATTTAAAAACTCTTTATTCTTCTTTTAAATATTTTTTTTCTTACATATTATGGACTAAAAACTAAAGCTGCCAGCTCGCAATCGATGAGCTGATGCTTGTTGAAGGCGTCGCTCGCGCGTATTACATTTGATACTTCTTTAGGATTCGTTACATTGGACGCGATATTTGAAAATTGCGTAAACTTGATATCGACTGTATTGGTAATTTTAACCAATCGGTCAAAAGTTACATCAATGCAAGGATCGAGATCGAACATACGGTGTAACGTCGATTCGATCATCATCATGCATACATTTGAAGATTCAAGACTTATTAACTTGGCGTCGTTAATCGTACGAACTCGCACTGTTAACGGTCCAACGCTTATAAAACTGTAGGCATCTTTAAAATCGTTTCGAAGCAGATTCTGAATATTGTGACGTTGCTCGTAGAGTCCTTTCCACGCTTCGAGAGATAGTATCAGTTCCTTTCCTCGATGATCTCCTATGGCGATTTCCACGTAACTCGGTGGATCCACTTTGATACCAATTTCGAGGAATTTAAATTCCGTAGCTGTCAATGCGTATCGTCTGCCTAGTATACGAACCGCACGACGCTCCAATGAAATGCTGTAAAAATGAAATTAGTTTGAAAATAATACAATTTGTAAAAAAAAAAAAAAAAAAAAAAAAAAAAAATATAAAGATAGAAAGAAGTTAAACTTACTCGTCACATTTATTCTCAAACGATGGAGTGTCATCACGACTCGGGACGTAATTATTTACAGGTCTGCCGGAGCCACTGCTTCTTTTAGCGTAGTACATATTTCCAGATTTTAAAAGTGAACCACCAGTATGAACGGTTAACGCTACACTGATCGTATAAAATTAAGAATATACGTGACGCTTATTTTTAAAAGTAGTGGGGTAAATGTGGTGGGAGATTCTAGAATACTATTGGCGCTATGAAATTTAGGAGAAGGGGAAACGGCACTCGGATAAAAATAATTCTTAGAAACGATTCGTGAGGAAAGGATTGGGGAAGGGGAATAAGAGATAAAACACATTAATGTTTAAATATTTTATTTTTCCAAATCTTGCAATTCTTTCTGGCGTTGCGACCACCAGTTAAATATTTTGAATACATTTTGTAATGCGCAATTCTTAACATGTTTTCCACATCGCATAGTGTTTTTAACATCTAGATTATTTAGAGACTCAATATCGTCGTAATCAGCATCCAAGGTCTCAATAATGAAACCGTTTCCCGCATCATCCAATATATCGGCTAACCATTCTCGCTTCTCAAGTCCTTTTACATATACGAGAATGGATTCTTCTTCTTCTTCATGTGGTCCACCAATGATAGCTGTTGTAATCAAACGCTGAGCCATGCTGTATGGAACGTTTCCATCTTCCCATTGCAATCCATGATGATTTCGAGTCAACCATGAGGCTTGGTGTCTCTCCGATTTTATGAGTACACTCCATGGTACAGGACATGCGAAAAAATAATGTGACAAAATAAATCCTCTTCTCAGGATTGCCGCTTCCTTTACAATGAATTGTTTATTGAGGATAAACCCCTGTAGATCCACAAACGTTGGTACGGACATGACGAGATCTCTCTCTTCGATGTATCAGTTAAAAAGAAGAATGGCAACTATCTCATAACACTTTGATTTATATTCTGCTATGCTTCCCCCTCTCTCTAAATTGTTGGTGTGTTTAGGTGATTTTGCGCACAACGTTGGTCAACGGGTTGTACTGGATCACGCGATCATGTATGATGAGACAGTACGCAGTGGTATTCATCGGCACATTCTCCTTACACTCGAATTCCAATCTCACATCCACGGTTGCGCTCTTGACCGATTCGTTTTGTCGAGAACAATCGATGATCACGAACGGACCGTTACGTAGAAACATTGAGACGGTGAGACTCGGCTCGAGATACTCGTATCCATAATAGTTCTTGCAGAAACGCGCATACGTATCGTACAGAATCGACCATCTGTTTTTATCGAAATCCAGATTCATATCGTCGTACGGATAACATTCCGAGTTCAGATAGAGTTTCACATTGGTCATCTTGCAATCGTCAAATCGACTCATATCCTCAGACATGATATTTTTCCGACCTGTCTGCAGAGCGAAGATAACATATCGTGGCTTCTCCAGCTGAGTCGCTGTCTTAATGGCCCATGAATGCTTGGTTGTACGCTGCAATAGCGGATACTCATACAGATCCCACGAGCGAAAACCCATGCTGAGGTAATGTCCGCTTTCCAGAGCGCGCAGCATCGACAGCTTCTTAATCTCGCTCAACAACACATGCGGCATTCGCCATTGTATCTTGAATATGTTGATCACAGGCTCCAGCGTCGAATCTCCAATCAGACAATTGTTGTCGTTGCGCGATCGTATTAAGATTAACTCATGACGAGCGTTCATCACCACTCGTCTGTAATCCTCGCAAAATCCCAATAACATGTAGAGCGGTACGCAAAAATTGAAGTTTCCATTCGCAGTAGTCGGATCAGTCCAGCCGGCGTTTCTCATAATCACGCTTCTATCGGATGATATCGTTACATAGTTTTTGAGCAAACTTGTTATTCCCACGTTTCTATTGCGATCAATCTCCACGCCATCGAGTTCGTATCGAATCTCATCGAACATGAATGCGACACAATTATTTCCCAGTATCACAGCAGATCCTTCGGCTGGTTTATTTATCTTTAGTTCTCCCTCGATGTATAGGAAACTTTCATACGGCAACGTATACAGATCCTGTTGTTGTATGGGTATTCTTATCTCATCACTGTGTCCGAATGTTGTGTTAGCGAACGGGTTGTACGTGTGAGTCTCGATCTTGACGATGCGATCGTCGAAGATTGGCTCGTCTCCAATGTTGAGGATGTCGGTCATTGTTCAGATGTTTCGCACCGCGAATCCCAAAGATTGTAAAAACGCAACGTTTGATGCGTTCAGTTTCTTTTTCTTACTGCAACCGGATGATTGGATATTAGTGAATGTCGACGTTGTTGTTGTTGTCGCTGGCTCCGTAAAGATTGTGTTATCTCTCGTATCTTTCGATCCGTTCAACACGAGCATCTCATACGCCACACACGTACGTTATCGCTGTCGTCGTCGTACGTGCAATCTAATGGTGATCTCTTCTCCTCGAAAATCGAGCAATCGTCTGTCCTGGTCGACAACGCGTAACGTTAAATCCGTAATGCTCCGCACGATGATCGGCAGGTAAATGATGTGCGCCGGAGTTTCCGATATCTTATATCCTGGTGGTACCCTCGGTGAAAATTCATGTATCGTATGAACGAGTTTGCCGTTGCTGTACGCGCCCGCGGTCACATTACATTCTACGCGGATAATGTTCACGTTGATAATATTAATCGGCATGTCCGACTTGTACCATTTTCGCGGCTGCAGTATACAGTTCGAGAATCCCAGCAGCGATCCAATGTTGTTAGGCTTGCTAAAATTCATTCTGTAGGCGCATTTGATCTCGCTCCTCATCGTATTATAATTAGCGCGGAGCACTATCGGATATTCTCCATCTTCAAAGTCACCGTCGTCATTCGTCCGAATATGCGTGGTGTCAGCGTGTTTTTTATCATCGTCATGAACAGCGTGTCGCGGACGTTTTCGTAAAATTGCATGTTTCAAAAACTCATGTATCGCTTGCAGCTCGTACGATCCCTCGGGAATCGTAATTTCCGCGTCATCTTTGCCAAAGTAAAATTTATTATTCGAGGAATTCACGTTCGATATCGTGTGATAAGTCTCAAAATCCGCTAGACCTAGCTCGTATTCATCGTCGCTCAAATCTACGGCGGGAAAGTAGTTTGCCGCGAGAACACTACTCTTCCCGGTCAGTGTGAATGTCATAGACATATCGGCAAAACTGTTTAACGAATACTGAGTTAAATAGCGCAATGTCAGTCTTTAAATTCACATGCATCGACCGCTCGGAGAAACTGTAAGCACAATTGTCCACAGATGCTTTGATTGTAAGTTTGAACAGGTGTGTAATTGTATTGTATCTTTGTCACATTTAAATATCGCACCAATTCATTCGGCGGTCGAAGATTGCAGAAACTGTCAAAATATATAGCGCGATCCCCTCTCTTTGCATACGCTACCCAATGAGTACCCGATCCTTTAGCGTTATCCAAATTTACGATGCCGCTCTCGTTTCGATATATACCACCGATCGGTAATGAATCACGCATGAAAACACCTCTAAAATACGGAATGTGCATACGTTTTGCCAGTTGTAGCAATTGTATGTTGGTAGTTACGCCCTGTGGCATTTTTAGCGTCTCTTTGATGTTTTTTTTTTTCCCTTTTTTCTCGTTGAAACTCCTCGTCCGCGTTTGTATGGAGCGAGATACAATCCGTGACCTTCCATGGCGCGATTGTGACGTAGCATCTCTTGCAACTGACGTTGTGTGGCTTTTCCGTCGTTTACCATCTTTGCTACACCAGCCGCTCCACCGACCAGAGATCCGAGCGCGCCCAACATTGGTAGAATCGGCAATACACCCCCACGTTTCGCTACCGGAAGTATTCGCTTCTTCGCCATCTTTTTCTTCGTCTTCGTCTTTGTCGTCTTCAGGCCCATACCGAACTTCGTCTTGGCTTTCATCGCTGCCCAGACAGCTGTGGCGGCGGCTCTCTCACCGAGAGTCGAATCTCTCGCAACGATGCGAGTTTGCGCTTCCTTGGCGAGTATCCTATCTGCCGCGTGTCTCTCGATGAGATCGTTGCTTCGAGAGTACGCTATATCGTGTTCACGGCACGCTGCGTCCAATGGGTTGATACCTCGATCGCCTCTGGCTAATCGCTTTTGTAGTCGCGTGCCCGGACCGCAAAACTGATAGCCGGGGATATGGAATTCGATCGGAAGTGCGTTTATCGCGAGATTTAATAGGCCTCTACCTATTTTCGTTGACATTCGCTGCAATCCTTTATCATCGGCGCTGGACCGTCGATGTGCGTCTGCTGCCACGGTCGATTGTAATGTTCGAAACAGATTGGCGATAAGTTTGAACCTCCAAATCCGCCTTTATATGTTCCGGAAGCTTGTCCCACACGCAGTGGACGTAATTGCCACACATTCGCAATAAAACTGTTTTCGACACAAATTGTAGCTGTTCGGCGCTCAAATTACAAATATCGTAAGGACTTGATAGCAAGACAAACATTTTTTCGTTACTGAGCGATTCGTGGTTCCGCGCAGCTATAAATAGGCAAGCGTTCGATTCAATCGGGGAGTGGGAAAATGAGATTCGTGCGACAACCTTTCGCGATACGCGTGACGAATTACGACGCCAGATTACGATCGATGGGGGACAACGCGGAGATGCGTAGACACGGTACGATACTGCCGACTACTATACGCGCGATCGTTTGCGGCCCCTCGAATTGCGGTAAAACTAACGTGTTGATTAGTTTGATAGAAAGCCCGCACGGCGTCCGCTTTGAAAACGTGTACGTGTACTCAAAGTCACTGCAACAGCCAAAATATCAGTATCTGGAGAATTTGTTGACGTCGATCGATGAAATCGGCTATTTTACATTCTCCAATAACAGTGACGTCATTCCACCGAGCGAAGCATGTCCAAACTCGATTTTCGTTTTCGATGACGTGGCGTGTGACAAACAAAATACGATAAGAGAATACTTTTCAATGGGACGCCACTCGAACGTCGACTGCTTCTATCTCTGTCAGACATACGCAAGAATACCGAAACATCTTATACGCGACAACGCAAACCTGCTAATCTTGTTTAAACAGGATGGTACCAACTTGAAACATGTGTACAATGATCACGTGAATACTGACATGTCATACGAGGATTTCAGTGAATTATGTCGTACTTGTTGGCAGCAAAAGTATGGATTTCTAGTGATAGATAAGGATAGCTCGCTTACGAACGGCCGATACAGAAACGGATTTAACGTGTTCGCGATACCGCAAAACAATTAGTCGTTGCCGATGTTCTGTCGAGAGAGGTGAAACACGAGCGTTCGACACTCTATCGACATGGCTGAGAACGATAATATTCGCGAACGTGAAAAGATAGCGAAGGAGATTGCGAAAACGAGTGAAGCAATCCGCAAGAAACATCGCGCTTTGAAGACCGGTAAGATCGATGACGATATCGCGGTCAAGACCCATTTTAGACCTATTATTGAGCCGCTACAAAAGATTGTCGACAACTCGATCGCGGTGAAAAACGAGCCGGAAAGTACCGCAAAGATTAAAATCTTACCCATCAAGCGGTACAAGGAGGAGGAGGAGGAAGAGGAGGAAGAGGAGAAGGATGATGCGACACCGAAAAAGAGGAAACGGTCAAACCCGAATCGCTCATCGACACCGCGTACATCGAATGCTTTATTGGATGAACCGATGATAAGCTCTACACCGTTCGCGACAACGAGAATCGTACAACCTATGATACCCGAAACACTCGCAAACGAAAATGTTTTCGAAACCTCGGGCAGCACGCTCGAAACATCGTTTGTTCGAAACACATTACAAACGCTGGAAGGTCAAGAAATGTTGCGAAAGCACTTGGGACCACTGGGACAAGAGTACATGAGCACTCTCCTCGGTGGCGACAAAGAAAGGAAAATCGATCACGTGTACGGTGTCTATTTCGACAAGGATGAAATGCGTCTCGGTAACAAACGATTCGACATTGACAAATATGACTCTATAATTATAGATGAAGTGAGGTACATTGGTACACCAGGATTATACGAATTGATCTTCAAGAGAATTCCCGATGATGACATTTACACGGAGGATGATATGCGTAAATACAAGAGTATATTATTGGCGACGAACGCGCATAAACGCAATTATGACACACAAGGCCAATTACGAAGCAACAGGGGATACAAGTACAAACATATAATCGCACCATTGATATCGATTGAAAAGAAAAAATCTGGAAAGGGAGTATTCATGCCTCACGCGATGGCGCTAACCGACAATAAGATCGATTACATACACTGGGATGACCCCAACGAGCTAGTGGATCGGGTACGATTGCTGGACGCTTCGCGCCGAGCTGGCCACAACGCTCACGACAATGAGATCCTGTCGATCATCGAGGAACTTCGCGAAGCAGGCATTATTATAAATTGAATGGTGTCTCGACAAATCTAATCAGTCGATCAGCGTCACTCATCGGTGGAAAAAAAAAATGCCTATCAACAAATTTGGATTATTCGAACCAAGAAATGAGGTCAGGAACGGCTACGAACGGGTCAGGAACGGCTCAAGAACGGGTTAGGAACGGCTACGAACGGCTCAAGAACGAGTCAGGAACGGCTACGAACGGCTATTGAAGAACGACAAACGAAAATGAATCATAAAACGAGCGACAAACGGCGATCGAGAAAAACCGACGAAGCGATGAAACAACATAGTTTGGAGAAACGGCAGTTGGTGAACGAACTGCACGCGCCGGCAAGGAAAAATTTTCCCCGAAGACACGTCATAGTGCGGGGATACGATGACCTGTGGCAAGCTGACATCGTCGAGATGCGTCCGTACTCTCGTTTCAACAGAGGTTACCACTACATACTCACCGTCATCGATGTGTTGAGCAAGTACGCGTGGGCCATACCACTCAAGAGTAAAGGTGGAAGCGAGACGGCTGACGCTATCGCCGAGATAATTCGAGATAGCAAGAGATGCCCGAGAAACATGCAAACCGATATGGGGAAAGAATTTTATAACGCCGACGTGCAACGGCTTATACGGAAACATAACATCAATCACTATTCTACATATTCGGTATTGAAGGCATCGGTTGTGGAGCGATTCAATCGCACGCTGAAGAACGACATGTGGAAGATGTTTACGCTGAACGGAACTTACAAGTGGATCGACGCGTTGGCGGAACTCATATCGGATTACAACGCGCGCAAGCATCGAACGATCGGCATGCGACCCGTCGACGTCACCCCCGCGATCGCTGATAAACTTTTAAAAACGGTATATAGTAACATAAAGATTGCCGCTCCGGCGAAATTCAAAGTAGGTGACCCGGTACGCGTTAGCAAGTACAAGAAACTTTTCGAGAAGGGTTACACACCAAATTGGACAACCGAAGTGTTTAAAATTGTTAAAGTGCAGCGTACTAATCCCGTAACCTATCTACTCGAGGACTATCGCAAAACATCTGTCGCTGGAGCGTTTTACGAGCACGAGTTGCATAGCGCGAATTATCCGGACGTATATCTCGTAGAGAAAGTACTGCGCAGGAGGGGTGACGAGGTTTACGTAAAATGGCTGGGATTTGACAATTCGCACAACTCTTGGATACATAAGGACAATGCAATTTAATTCATACAAATTGTATTTATTAATTACTCAAAAATTAAAAAATATATAATGTGTACAACAAATAAAAGTATTTGAAATATTACAATATACATGAAATATGTGAAATACAAAATCTTTATTAATACATCCTTTCCGTTCCAATATATGAAATACATACACATATGTTACATAACATATCGCACATACATTATATTACATTATATTTTATAAGGGTATCTGATAATGTCCCCATGGTAATGTGTCGGTCGAATCAGGTATGATATACCGCTTATCGTCGTACGGACTTAGAGCAATTTTTGTCTCGCAGATGGTGTATACTTCATGCAATTTCGACCTAATACATGACTGACTACGTGTCATTTCAATCTCGTCGTTCAGGCACCGCGTATAATCGTCGAATGTTATCGTTCTCGCGACAACGTTACTTTTGACACCTTTAACCTTTTTTGTATCTTTCTTACCATCTACTCGCAAAGCGTACATTTTTGCTCTAAGTCCTACAAATTCAGTCATTATCGCGCCATTATTTTCATCCTTCATTAGACCTGGCACCTTTTTATTCACAAGCGGTATACTGTACGCGTTGTCAATTGGATAATCGCTCGTATCGAATCTAGCGATATCGCGTTTCATATTTTCATACACGTCTTCGCATTTAATATGATATATTAAACTATCTGTATCGGTGTACATTACCCGACATCTGTCACGATAGAGCGGTGACATGTACTCGTGATGAAATTCGTACAGACACACTTTCGATATGTCGAGTATACACATACCAACATAGATTGGTTTGTTAAATTTTACTTCTAGTTTACGTAATTCTACGGCAATTAAATTTTCTGGAAAGACGCTCCTGCTATGGAAATTTGGTTTCGCTATCATCGCCTCTGCTCCGTATCGTCCGTCCCACTTTGTCAATAATTTTACATCTACATGATTACGCACATTTTCCATCGTTTTGCCAAATACCGCGTTGTTCATCAATTTGTACAAATTTTTCTCAAAATCATTTTTCGCTTGTGTTCTAAATTTTGTATTTAGTTCAATGTAATCGCGGAGCCATGCGGATTGAGTGAATTGTAATACGCGATGTATTTTTGTAACGCGAAGGCCGTGACGTGTGCACTGCTGCAGGTTGCGGTAGTGTATGACGTAACGCTTCTTATCATATAGCGTTGCGAGAAGCTTATCTTCCCGCTTGCCGGGCGGTTTGTCACGTGTTGGGCAAAACGGTAGGTCAGTGTGCGTGTCGTGAAGATGTTGTGGATACTCTAAATCTACTTCGAGGATATAGCCTGTAGGTGAATCGAGCGCTATTGACGAGATGTCAAAGTTAGATACATCGTCGACCCATCGAAAATCGGCATATGGCAACGGTTGACACATTGCCCATCCATACAAATTATTTACATCTAAATACATTAAATATGATGATGGTTTCGATGGATCATATGACTGCATGTACTTGTTATTAGCATGCGCGTATCTTCCTGAACATTGACTTAGACCGCCGCGTATACCCCGTTCAATAAACATAACCATATCGATATCGGTAAGCAGTTCGAAATTTACGCATGTATGTTTTAACATGGCGTCCCATGTATACCCAGGAAGAGTATAATAATACGTAGGGTCGAGTCCGTAACTCGCGATGCAAGTGTCGCGAAAGTTTTCAAATATATCAGCCAACAACAAGACATCAGTTTTTAAGTACAGATCGCTGTATTCACCCAAGGTTTGAATGGAGAACTGCTGCCACACGTTGACGGCGTGTGCGTAGTCGCTCTCGGATACAGTGTCACCGGTTAAAGAACTGTAAAACGATTCGCGTGATGGTAAACGCGTGTCTTGCAGCTTGTCCACGCAGTCAATGTACTCGTACGGAAAGACACCTTTTCGCGTTAATAATTCAAAATTGTTAGCGGATAATGCGGAAAAATTGGAACGCAAAATTTTTAACTTATCCTTATTCAAAAAAGATGCCAATTTGTCAAGACTAGCATTGAGAAATTTGTATGAATCGATGAATCGTAATTTCATGCAAGCTTTCCGATCTTTATCGTCGTCGGTACTATTGACAGTCTTCGTAAATGAAATGTATTTTTCTTTTGTTATTGGAAGCACATCTACGCGTCCTTCATACGCGGTAGCTATTTCTTTTATGATAAAATGTGCGTCATAGCCGGATAGATTATGGAAAACTACAGGAATGACATAAGAGTCTTTGTAGTTTAGATTACAGTTAGAGTGCGCGGGACCCCTGTATCGCCCGGTCAGATGACAATGATCGCGTACGCGTGTATCATCCGGCGCAAACGGTTTTTCGCAAATGTGACATTGCGTGACGCTATGAAATTTTTCCCATTCATCTTGCGTTAATTTTGTCATGTGGACATTATCAGACAAAATACCCTTTACGCGATGCGCTAAATTTTTAAGTTCTTCGGCGAACCATGAAACGCAATCGATACTACGGCGAGAATTATACGCGGATAACGAGTTGTCGTACGAACATTGCACGTAATACCCAACGCTAAATACCTCGTGATGTTGGGAGTATGACACATGTTCCGGCGTCTTCTTCAGCACACACTCCAAGTCGGCGTACACCACGAAGGGAAATCGCTCCTTTTTGTTGTAGTTGTCGAAGTCGAGCCACTTGTCTTTATCGCTTGGTAATCGGATAGCGCAGTCGTTCATTTCTCGACAGTCCGCAATGTGAGCCTCCAATTTTTCGCTCAAATTAAAGAAGTGCAAGCATCTGTGAAAAAAAATTACAATTTTATTTACAATTTTATTTAAAATTATTATATAGTTTGCAATAAATATACATACCGATCGCAGATATATTTTTGACCATTGTGTTTGCTCAGTTGCGTGCTGACAAGCCGAGATAGATTTTTTATATACGCGAAATGCCCAACGCTGTCGTCCTCCTCCACATACAGCATATTTACATGTTTTTCTCTCTTCCGATCGGTGAGCTGTATCGGAAGAATAGATAATTCCTTCTTCCTCTCAATGCCGTAGACGTTGATTGAGATGTTATTTGCCAGTTCAAACTTTTTAATTTGGTTTAACGTCATCGGAAACTCAATGTTTTGTAAATTTAGCACTGTCGTGTAATGAGGATATGAAAATTCCCGTGTCACATTTCTTTCGGCGGGGTACAGAGCGGCCACCACTGACCACGCGAAACATGCATTGTCTTTAGACTGCACGTTCACCACTGCTCTCTTCGTCATAATTTCTCGCGGTAAGTTTAGATAACACCCCGCGCGCATAGGATTGCACTTGTTGACATTGACCGTAAGATCAAGGATTCGTGACAATGCCCATCCGCTATCACGTTCCTGAAACTCTTCGAGAGACGCCAATGTGGATTCGATGACATGCCGCTCATACCACTCGTGTAAATCGGACGTGCGAAAGAGTTCATAATTTCGCGTGTTAATGCTTTTGTTGGAGCGCTTATCACCTGTCACAAACTCACCGTTGAACACGGTATTTACTTTTGCACAGTTGTGTATTTTTATAACATCTTGCACTTGCTCGAGTACTACACTACTAGCGTCTTCCAAAAATTGTCGCGGTTCGATATAGTCTGCGTTAATCACCGCACCTGTCAGTATCCGATTTTCGAACGCGGTATCGATCTCTCGCCAAACGAGTCTTCCCCTGTTATTATCGCCACTGTAATTACCGCCACTGTAATTACCACCACTGGGTATGAACTGTCTCTGCAATCGAGTCTTTGCACCCTCGAGTCGCGCGATTCTAGCAACCAAAGATTGTCTATATCCAATGGAGAGTCGCGGACGCTTGACACGACTGCGTTCTTCGAGCAGTTTGATAAAGTCCTCGCAGCGCAGCGCCCATTCAAAATATTCGCCCAAGGTGGTGACTTGGCGGGACCGCTCCAACAGGTCGCGTTCGTTCTGCTCGATGTTTTCCATTATTTCTTTTATTCACTATTATACCACTAACACTTCTAATACAAGAAAGTAACCACTAAACTTTTTTCACCGCTGCATCTATGCGCTTTCATCCTCCTTATATATATTTCACCTAATTCTATCTTCTTTTCTAACATTTGGCGTATCTCAAAAGATAGTTTCCCGAGATATCGGTTTTATGGATAGAGGAGTAAGGACACAAGCTGCTGAACGTTGGCGCCGATACGTTGCATTCTTCCTTAACAAATATTAAGAAAAATGTTTCGCTCTCGTTTTTATGGGAGATTTTCCGCGAGGGTACAAAGCTGCCGAACGTCAACGCAAATAGGTAGAGGCCTATTAAATCACGTTTAGACATGTTCGTCGCAGCGTCGGCCCTAAAATCTTCATTCCTTTCCTAATGATAAAATGTCTATAAAATGAAAAACATAGTTTTAATGGATTCTAGAACGCTCCGTTGACGAGCAGCCGGACATCGGCGCTTCCGTAATAAAATTATATTAACGAGGGTACAAAATTGTTAATCATCGGCGCTTGTTCTATACCTTTTTGGGGAAAATGTCTAAGAACCCTCATAAAAAAGTCGTAAAGATACCATCTACAAATATTGCACTCATACGTAGCTCGTTGCACGGTCCTTGTGGGAGATGACGTCATGCGGGGAAGGGGGAACGTGACGCTAGAGACTGAGAGGCTAGGGATCGCGAGACTAGGGACTGAGAGGCTAGGGATCGCGAGGCTAGGGACCGAGAGGCTAGGGACTGCGAGAGAGGTAGCGCTTAGGAGAGAAAGAGAGAGCGCGAGGTGAACGCGAGAGAAAGAGAGGGTGTGAGGCGAACGTGAAGGAGAGAGATGTTGCGGCGAGGAGAGAGAGAGAGAGAGAGATGACGCGAGGTTAGGGACTGCTAGAGATAGCGCTTAGGAGAGAAAGAGAGAGCGCGAGGTGAACGCGAGAGACAGAGATAGCGAGAGGCGCATGCGAGAGATGACGCAGTGAAGGAAAAGAAGAGGAATTTTTAAATGAATATATTAATTTAATATTAATTATTTTTAATTATGAATAAATGTGTATTATACATTTGTGTATGTGTGTGTGTGTGTGTGTGTGTGTGTGTGTGTGTGTGTGTGTGTGTGTGTGTGTGTGTTTAAAAGAATATAAATGGATATAAATGTATATAAATGTGAATATATAAATGTGAATATAAAATGGATATAAAATTTTTAAAAAATATATATAAATGAATATAAAAATAAGAATATAAAGATGAAAATATAAAGATGAAAATATAAATGAATATCATAATATATAAAAATTGTCGGTGATGGAGGTGGCTATGGTAAAGCCGACGATTGTGGATGCGAGGCGGTGAGGCAGCCGAATGCTAGGTGCTGTGAGAAGCGGAGGCGACGGCTGGGCGGGGACTCCTGCATAACAGAAAATTTTTATTAATTATTTTAATAATTTATAATTAAAAAGAAATACTTACTAGTTCCAATTTTCCACCACAGGTTCTGGTGGATATGGCTCTAGGCCAAACAGTTCCCGAAGAGCATACATGTTCTCCCATAGCCAACTGTTATTGGCATCCATTTCCCGCGCCTCTGCTATTTCGCACCACATTTCTGCAAACATTTGTCGATGTTCCCACCTCAGCATTCTCACCCACTCTCGTTCAGTTAAACTTTGCTCCACCACGTGTTGCGGCCGTAAATTTTGCACAATGTTATAGATCATCTGAAAAATATGAATATTTAATATATATCTAAACATATTGCAATATTCTGTACAATAGTTTTAAATAAATTGTACAACTTACTATTTCGGGGAGCGTACGGCGCAGAAAACCTCCAGTCATTTTTTTCACTATTTTTTTACACTCACTTCGCTCGGCGACTGTTCGAGACTTTTTGATGTGGAGACAGACTCTCTCTCTCCATAAGCTTCAACCCCCGTCCCTCTCAAAATTATCGCAATTCTTCCTTAAAAGATATTTAGGAAAATGTTTCGCTCTCGTTTACGACCGATTTTCCGCGAGGGTACAAAGCTGCTGAACGTCAACGCTTTTACATTTGCATCCCTATAAATAACGTTTGACATGTTCGTCGCAGCGTCGGCTTAAAATCTTCATTCCTTTCCTAATGATAAAATGTCCATAAAATGAAAAACAGTTTTATGGCTTCGGGTAGCCATAAATCACAAAGATAATCAGTTGCCGAACATGCTTAGACCCCCCCCCCCTCCCTCCCTCCTTTGTCACAACATCCCCCTCCACCCGCGTGACGTCAGCCCCCGCGCCTACGAGATACCCCCGCCCCGCGTGACGTCATACCCCTCGCCACGGAGAACCCCCCGCGCCCCGCACCCCCCTCAGAGGACCTGAGTTAGAACTCTCATAGTATTACTACTCGCATACATATACATACACAAATTTTAAATATTTAATTCTGTAATATGATTATTTAGGATTATATACTTAGAAAAAATATCGATGGACATGTGTTTTTTATCAAAACGGAGAAAAAACCAGTTAATTCGTTCAAGAATAAATTTTTATAAGAATTATATTAAAAGGGACAGTGCACATGATAATGCTCAATCTGCAATTTCATATTCAAAAGAGAAATCCAATATTGAAAAATCAGTTCCTGAATTATCGGAACACATTGTTCTCGAGTCTCCGAATATTGAAGAAAATTGTCGAGAAAATTTATTGCTGACAACATTTGAAAGTGTTGAACAGCATACTATTTCTTTAAATTCAAGTTTCTCGTCAAATGAAAATTACTCTAGTGATGATGATAGTAGTATTTCACCGAATTTAAGTAGTAAATTACAATCTTGGGTTATTGAAGAACAAATATCTCACAAATCTGCTAATGCCTTATTAAAAATACTTCGTGATTGTGGTCATAACTTGCTACCTAATGACATTCGAACGTTAATGAAGATAGAGCGAAAAGCTACGCAACACATTGAAAAAATGGATAATGGTTTTTATGTACATTTCGGTCTGTTAAATGGTTTGCTACGTTCATTGGAAAGATACTTTGAAGAATGTCCAGATTCTATTAAATTATTAATTAATTGTGATGGAATGTCATTATCAAGAAGTTCTGGTAGCCAGTTTTGGCCTATTTTAATATCAATATATACGAATATTCGTACAGAACCTTTTCCCGTTGGTGTATATCATGGCTTTTCAAAACCAAAAAATGCGAATACTTATTTAAGTTTTTTCATGAATGAGGTGATAGAGATTCTCAGAAATGGCATTTTGTATAATGATAAAATATGTAAAGTATCGATTGCAGGCATTGTTTGTGATGCTCCTGCAAGAGCTTTTATAACATATACAAAAAGCCATTCCGGTTATTTTAGTTGTAATAAATGCACTCAGGAAGGAGAATATATCAATTCTGTCATTTTTCCGGATGTAACATTTACGTTAAGGTCTGATAAATCATTTCGTAGTAAAGAACAAGAAGAACATCATATAGGTGCATCTGTTTTGGAAAAATTAGATATTGATATGGTAAATCAAATTGCATTAGATTATATGCATCTTGTTTGTTTGGGAGTAATGAAACGACTTCTCCTATTCTGGGTAAAAGGTTCGAAGAATATTCGTTTAAAGGTGGATCGCCAAGAATAAATATGCAAGACGTTATTAGCAGTAAGATCTTCAATTTCATTAGAATTTGCAAGATTACCACGAAGTTTAAAGAAATTAGACAAATGGAAAGCAACTGAATTTCGTTTATTTTTATTATATATTGGACCTGTTATTTTAAAATCAACAATGTCTGATGTATATTATACTCATTTTCTTACGCTTAGTATTGCTATAAGAATTTTGTGCGATTCTAAATTATGTATAAAAATGAATGATTATGCACATAATTTATTAGTTCATTTCGTAGATAATTATAAAAATCTCTATGGCCGAGAATATATGTCGTATAACGTTCACAATTTATTACATTTAGCAAATGATGTTAAAACTTTTGGCTCTTTAGATAAATTCAGCTGCTTTCAATTTGAAAATCATTTATAAAGGATAAGGCGAAAAATTCAAAACTCAGGAAAACCTCTAGAACAATTAATTAATAGACTTAGTGAAGAAAATCAATTGCCTATTATAAAAAATTCTATAAAATTATATAGATGTGTTCATTATTCGAAATCAGGAAAAATTAAATCTGTAGAATTTAACGAATTTATTATTTCTACAAAAAATCCAAATAATTATTGTTTATTGAAGGACAATTCTGTTTTTATTGTAAAACAAATTATTCTTTCAAACAAAAAGTTGTCTATTGTTGGCGATCAGTTCATTAAACTTGAACCATTATTTCTACAACCTTGTAATTCATTAAATTTGCAGATTTGTGTAATAGATGAAGTAGATAATGAAAACATTACTGTTCCAATAACTGAAATTAAAAAAAAATGTTTAAAATTCGTATATTTTGGATGTGCTAAACCTATAATTGTACCCATAATTCATAATGAAAATAATTAACTATAAATAATCTACATAACAATAAAACAAAGACAATATAAAAAAAAATTGCACCTTATTTTTGTACCTGACTACCTTTATCCATTTTTATATATCAAAGCCTCTCATTATTACTAACAATAAAACAATTATTGTTAATACTTGTAACATACAAATATAAGTACTTATTAATTTATTTTCTATATTTATCATAATTTTTACGCAAAGAAAGTCAATATGCTCTTTTATAAAAATTTAATTGTTAGTTTATTGTATTATATATAAATATAAAACGTTACAATTCAAATGCGAATACTTTATATTTGCTTATTTTAAATTTTTTACTGAAATTATTTTTATTTTCTTATTTCGGCTTTTTATTATTCTTATTTCGTCTATTAAAAAGGATTTGTAATTACTATAAATGTTTTATATTTAAAATAAAAAAAATTATATATTTTAAAGCAAAATTTATATTGCTTAAAGTAAAAATTATCTAATTAAAACCTATATATTTTATAGTAAAAAAATTTTTTAATTCATATATTTTAAAATCAAAATTATTATCTTGTATAATATTATTTTTCTTATTTTAATTGTTAAAATTTATTACATATAGTTTTCTGTTTAGGTTAAAACATGGCTTACGCAGTAGTTTATTTTATTGATGATGAGCTTACATCAGAGGTTCCAACAAACTGGTTACATAAAGATGAAAGTGATTTTATGTGTTGGTGGCCACCATCAAATACAAAGAATATAAAAACACTTATAATGAAACGTGCTGAACCAGATATTACAACTTGGTTACTACTACATGTAGAAAAATATTGTGGTAAGAATTATATATTTTACATATAAATGTATTTTTAATATATAATAAATTTAGTATAATAAATATAGTATAATAAATATAGTAATATAAATAAATATAATATTTGCATTCATATTTGTTTTAGACACATTTGAAAAGGCACGTAAAGTCGCAGAAGATGAATATTATACCTTCGCAGAGGATACACAGTTGGGAAAAGGACATCGAAAGAAATGTCCTCCAAGTCGCTACATTAATACTATTCCTTCATCTGACTCCTTGTCAGATGAAGGAGATAACGAAAATAATAATAAAACGAAAACTAACTCACAATCAGTTAATGTAAAATACAAAAAAAAGTATAACCAAGATACACATACTATTGATATTCAAGAACATAATAATAATACAATAATTGAAAGTTGCACAAGCAAATTGCCAGAATGGCCTTCTTCTTTTACAGTCAATTCCAAAAATGAGAATATTATGCCTACAGATGGAATACTTATTTTCGAAAATAGTAAGTATTTATGACATATATAAATAAAAAAGGTACAAAATAGAATATATACATATAAAACATTTTTTTCACATCAATTTTTCAAGTTGCAGCAAAAAATCAATGTGAACTTGATGAACCTTATGATGACAATCATAACAAAGACTTACAAAAATGTGTTCGAGATATTAGAGGTAAATTTATAATAAATATATTTATGTAAATAAATTATATTAATGTAAAAGTTGAAAAGAGAGAGAGAGAGAGAAGTACAATTTAAATCACAATAATTTATTTACAGGAAATACAGAAACATTAATAAGAATGTGTGCATCTTTAGATTTGCAAATGAAAGACATATTGCAGCACATTAACAAATTGATACCAAACATGCGATTCAATGCTTCAACGGAGCGTGTAAAAAATGTATTACCGGTAAAATCCATTGACGAAATTAAAACACTGGAAGTATTATTAAAAGAAGAATCCTTTTTAAAAGAATATGTAAGTAAAAAGATATAAATATAAATAATATAACAAATAATATAATAAATAATATACATATATATAAATACTGTATTAAATAATATATAATATATAATAATTATATATAAATAATATATTAAATAATATAGTAATTATAATATGTTAAATATATTATAGTTTATAATTTTTTACCTTATTTATCAATTTCAGAAAACATTTATTTTAAAAATTGGAGGCCATTCACCAAAAGAGACAGTACGGAATGTATTGTCACGTCTATTTTCAAATGAATGCTCCATGAAATGTTCATGGAAAGGACGTCGACAAAATTTCGGCGTGGCAAAATTGACTCTTGTTAATATTATAAAAGGTACAATTATGTCGATATTTATTATATCAATGTTATTATGTTAATATATTTATTACATGCATGTTTATTATATAAGCACATTAAATTATATATTTTTTATAGAAATAATTCTGGAGCAACATACACTAACGGAAAGAGAATTAGATGATTTTATGGCGGAATGGTTCCGTTTTGGAAAGCAAAGGTTTCATAGAACCAATAATTTGCAAGACCAAAATTAAGGCTCGAAATCAAAGATTACTTATAAAAAGAAAAAATTGACATACTATCTCTCTCACGCATATGTATGAGTACAAATGGCGAAATGAATCAAAATACGGTGATGAAGTTTTTTTTTTATTTTAGTATAAATAACATTGTTTGTTATTTAAGATACTTTTATTTTTGTTTTTAATGCTAGAGTTTAAAAATTATATTAAAAATGCTAGATATTAAAAATTATATTCAAGAAAATGAGTTGTATTAATAATAAAGATGCATTATTTTAGAGTTCTAATTTCTGTTTTTTTTTTTTAATTTAAATCCATTTTAAAGTATGAAGCGCAAATGCAGCACAGTGCTTCATTTGCGCTTCATGCGATTGATCAATCGAT